>NW_018742204.1:23022611-23516435 GCF_001683475.1 Chenopodium quinoa | reverse complement strand
AAACTCTCTCTTGAGAAGGACAGCATGAGTGCAATAGGGAGAGTTGTTGTTGATAGTCTGGAACAGACCCTTGCGCAGTGGGAGTCGTCGTCGAGAGGGATTACTGATGGTTATTGTATTTTATTTATAGAGCATTATGTTGGACATTATGTTGTAAAATTGTAACATTTTAGATTGTTCTTTTAGCTTCCAACTTAAACATATTATCAGTGCTGTTTTTTAAATTTTGATATAACCGTTCGTGGATCCGCGCAACTTACCCATGCAACATATGGAATGCAGTAAGCAATACAATATAAAATATTAATGTTCTCATTAAAAGAGCAACGTACAAATAAGATTACAAATAAAGAATGTAAACATGAAAAACTAAAATGCAGCTAGGGTGTTCCATTCGTGGATCCGGTCATGATATAGCGCATCCCAACCCTCTACGCTCGCTGTGCGAATGTTGTACCACCGAGGTATAATCGGTGGCACTGGAAAATCGGTTGACATGTCTAGTCGGATGAAATGTCTGTATGACGACCCAAGAAACGCAATAGCTAGCTCTCTGACCGGTGTGGTGACAGTCTCACGCGACCGCCAAGGGAGAACCGTGGTACAAGGATAATAAGCTTGACTATGCACTCCCAGGCCGAAATGCATGACTGCACATTTGTAAATGTTTGCAACGGCAAACAGATCTAGGGGCGCGTCAAAATAATGATTTTCGCCGCAAGGTCCACCTCCCCACCGGATACGTCGCAGAGCGCCATCCAAGTCATCCTGGTACACATGACGATAAACATTTCGGTTAGAGGCAATTTTGTTGTACATCAACTGACGCACCAAACCGTATTTGTCTTCGCCCATTTGAAAAACATCAGCCACGACCCGGAATCCGCAGTTACCATCTCCGATTACATCATTCCACCCTTCCAAGTACGACATGATGATCGCAGATATCCTTTCCTTGTACGGAAACTGATCAACATCGTTTCTTCCTATTCACTATATAATTATAGACAGTTAAGAAGCAGGAGTAACACTTTAAAACTATGTGCAATAAAAACAACCAAAACGTACCAGTTCTCAGGGCATATTCACAGACGATGAAGATTGACTACGACTAGATGACGATGTCCGACCACGAGAACGACCACGACCAAGACCACGGATATACTCAAACGCACTCCTGTTCCGCCGTTGTCGACCTCGAGGACGGTCAACTCCTTCGGGTTCCTCATAATCTAAGTTAGACGGGTGGAACATGTCATGAAGTACATGAGTAGCGTCACGAATAATAGAAGGATGGCTGGAGGACACTCTGTCGTACATCAAACGGAACTGCTCCAACTCCTCCTGTTCACGGTCGTCCGTTTGATTGTCTGCATGCTCAATAACAAGCGTCCTCCAGAATGAATGGACCTGATCAACATGTAACGACGCCCTTTCTTCTGTAATAACGCGGTGAATGGTGCATGCGCAAGCTAATCCATGAGTTACTGAAATAGTACACCCACACCGAGCATACACTTCGTCAGCCAAGTCCCTCACCCTGTTCAGCTCAGTGAGAATCAACCCCAAGCAGTAGTGCGACACACGACCATGGAGAATCTTAAATATAAAATGGCTATACATCGTACCATGTCGTCGTCTGGAGTCCTCTAGAGAGTTCCTGATGTCGTTCTTCTGAGTTTCAATTGACTTGTTCAGTCTAGCGAACAGTGTATCCAAAGCAGCGGTCGATGAATCAATCCAGTCCTTGGTAGCTATGAGCGCTCTCAACTCTACATGTTGTAGTGTTCCCAAAATGAAGTACCTGGTTTGTCCAATATTTGACAAACTTTTCCCTGTGAGGGACCCATTGATGCATCACATAGTCCACCAGTGCCGGACACCACTGGTACGAATCCCTGAAGTTAGCCAATGCTCGCTCATACGCTTCCTCTGTGGTAGCCTGTAGGATCTTCCGTCACTTACCATTCACCAATCTCTCTGCCATTTCCAAATTCTTCTTAAAAAGGTTGTAGGCTTTCACTTTCACGCAGTTGTTGATGTGCCATGTGCACAATAAGTGGTTCGATTCGGGAAACAGCTCTGCTATGGGGGCAAAGAGACCTCCCTCACAGTCGCTGACGATGGCTGCTGGGATGAACATTAGGCCCGATGTAGTTTCTCAGCTTCTCCAACACCCAATAATAACTTGGAGCCGTCTCATCCCTGATGATTGCATGACCAATCAGAAAGTTCTGGTTCGTTGGAGCCATCCCAACCATCTCAACCAGTGGGAACTTGTACTTGTTTGTCTTGTACGTTGAGTCGATCAAAATCACAAATGGCCAAGACTTGATCATATCAGCACAATCAGGATGCACAAGGAAAAGATGAGTCACCTCCGCTGTATCTTCATCAGAATCAAACCAGAACAGGTAACCACGTGATTGTGCCTGGTGTAGCAGCTGCTGTATAGGGTTCCTTCCCTCTGACCGTTCAAATCTGAGTTGCTGTCTGACGTTGTAGATGTGTCTTCGGTTTGGATGGTCTTCTGGAAATTTCTCTAACACAGATGCTAATATTTTAGCAGGCTTCACTTGAGCATCACTCATTTCTTTCACAACTAGTTTCGCAGCAGGACTTAAGCCGCTCAGTTGTCGATGACCCTCTTCATATACTATCATCTCATGGTTGTGATACCCCCATTTAGAGTAACCAATCACTTCCCAACCGTCACGACTCCGTAGTTGTCGAACCTTTACTCTGAACTCACACCCACAACCTTTCCGCTTTGTATCAAACCGAGTGGCTGTACGAAAATCTCTTTCTTCTCTTTTGCGATAACGGTCACATCTCAAAATGCGATCCATTCTACCATCCCGTTGAGATTTATGAGTTACTACTACCAAGCAAAATCCAGCTGCAATTGCAACCTGTTTTGCCCAATCAATCGCCTGTTGAGCTTCTTCAAATGGACCATCATGTCCAAATATCCCACTGTAATCATTTCCGTCTCCACCATATTCCTGCATCAATTATATATTACAATAAATACATTTAACGGATAATACATTTAATTTCTATATTTACACAAAATTAACAAAAAAAAAAAGCATAATTATATATAATCAAACTTAATTTTTATAAAAACCCAATTCGAATTTTCAAACTAAATTTAAAAATATACCATTACGAATTTTCAAATTTAATTTTAAAAAAAACCTATTTCGAATTTTCAAAATTTAATTTAAAAAAAACCCATTTCGAATTTTTTTTTAAAAATCATTTTCGAATTTTTTTTTTTTTAAAAAAAATTAAATAAAAAAACAACAACAAAATCAAAAAAGAAAAAAAAATAATTTAATTTATAAGGGTGGCGTCTGCCAGGGCTGCCACAGCCACTGGACTGGCACCTGGCAAGGGCCGCCTCACCCAGTGGAGTGGCGCCTGCCCAGGACGCCAGTCTGGTGGTCTGGGCGTCTGGGCTGGACGCCACTCTGGTGGTTCTGGCGTCTGGCTTGGACGTCCAGGCTACGGTTTAGGCGTCCACCCTAGGCGCCGGAGCCACTTCGACGGTAAACCGTGAATTTTAACGGTGACTTACCTCGTTTTCCGTCGACGACGACGTACCTCCGGCGTCCCCCGCATCTCCGGCCTGCCCTCCGGTCTCCCCCGGCGAGCCAGTACGGCTCCACATTTTTTACACCGAGATTATTTCAATTTTAGAAAAAGGGCATAATGGTCAAACCATATCATATTTGTGGGCTTTATATGGTAAATTGCGGGCGATGTTTAGCGTTTCACAAAAAGAAATAGATGAACTATGACATAAAAATAAAAAAAAACTTGGATCATTTCACAAATATTTTTCATTTCTATTACTTCATTCGTCACATTTTATCACTAATACATACTTCGTATATAAGATTGAAGCAAAGCTCTCAATCTTTTAACCGAAAATTCGACTTATCTTTAATTTTTACTCTAAAAACGGAAACAATATATATAATATAATATTATATTACACCAATAGACTTCACAATGAGTAATAATTCCACATTTCCACATCATCCCTAATGCCAAGAATTAATATTTTTACATATAAAGCATTTAGAGATAGAGAATTATAGATCAATGGAGTCCAAAAATAAATTAAAAGTAAAAAATAAAAATAATACCCCATTAATGTTGTAAAATAAAATTTACATAACTGG
Source organism: Chenopodium quinoa (assembly GCF_001683475.1). Lineage (NCBI taxonomy): Eukaryota > Viridiplantae > Streptophyta > Magnoliopsida > Caryophyllales > Amaranthaceae > Chenopodium > Chenopodium quinoa. The sequence goes on along the minus strand of NW_018742204.1, from coordinate 23,512,242 downwards.
TAGGGGAATAACCACATCCACGTCACTAACGGTAGATCCACGTGTATTCACATGATCATCATCTCCACCGTCGATTTCATCATGTAATCTCTTACGATCGGACGGTGAGGAAGAAGCTGATTTCTTCTTGATAAACTCTATACAATCCGCTAACGCTTCAATATGGTACGGATCATATAAGTAACATGACCTACGTACACTTTCATGACCATGATTATTATTATTACTACTACTACTATTATTACGACGATAATCATGATTATTAGTAGATAATCTAGATGATGATGATAATGTTGTTGAAGAAGAAGAATTATTGTTGTTAGCTTTGGAGAGGGCGGTAGCCATGATTAACCTAAACACGGCCTCTCGGAATCTATCTAGCAATGAGGATGACCCCGGTGATGAAACCCGGCCATTCGTGGCGGTTGATGATGTAGGAGAGGTGGAGGAAGTGGTGGTGGTAGGTTTTGTGTTTAAGGGAAAACATAGATATTGAGTCTTCATAGTATAGTACAATATGTTGATGAATAATAATGTGTGTAATAATGTGTACTTTGGTTTGTAAGTAAGCTATATATATATATGCAAAGGAAATAAGGAATCAAAAGGTATTATTTTGGTTTGTTATATGATGAAATTTATAATATGATATATTATCATATGGGAAGGGAATATAAGAGACAGCTCTCCTTTTGTATAGGTAGTGTTGTTTAATTTGTGACTTATAATGAGGAGGTTTGACTTAATTGTGGAGTATATTTATTGAAATCTGATTATTTGTGTGATTGGCTTCATGTCATTACGAAATTAAGTGTATTTAAATTATACATTCATGTCATCACATGTGATAATTAACAACTTGTAAGCTTTTACTTATTAAGAATTAATCACAATTTATTGTTGATGAGACTTTGACAGAAAACTGTCATAAGAAAATGATTACGTAATTTTATTGCGTTATATTGAGTGATTGGATTTTTTTAAGATGCAAAACATTCTATGTTTAGATCGCGATAATTGTTTAGATTTATTGTACTATGGAAAGGGAAACGTTAATTTTTCCCAACTCTTAATTGATACTAATAAGAGGAACCTCAAATTACAACGGTATCGTTACAAAGTTTAGGGGAGTGGAGTGGGATGCACAAATTAAAAGATATATGATGGAGAAATTGACTTTCTAAATTTATTGATATGTTTAGGTTTCAAAATATTATGTTAAAATTATCATCACTTTAATTCCCATGTACTTAATGGTGAAAATTGATTATCTAATTAATCATACCATTTAGATGTTCTAGTACTATAATCAGATCATTAATTAAATAATAAATTTTCATCTAACACACTAACTAGTAATAAACTCTATTGAAACAACGATTTCCTGAAAAACAATACGTATTTTCTATGTTCAAACAAATAACGACTTTCTATATCCAATATAATCAATATAATTAAAATAAATAAATAAATAAATGAAGTATATGAATGCATGAGATTCAACCAACTCTACCTTCTTTCAATTTTTACTCCGTATAATTATGGCCACCACCTTGAATATGAAATAACCGTATCTTCCGCAACAAAAGCTGGAACTTTTAATCTGGTCACAAGAAATTCAAATGAAAGACACCGCCCTATTTGATTGTCTTCTACACAAGTGTGAGTATATGACCACATTGATACATAATAAAGCCCGCAAATTAAAAAGTTCGACCTTGAGGGTTAGGTTGCACTAAAATGGGTACGGAATTGGACACGCACACAAACCGGATACGCAATACTAGGTGATCATTGCATATCGCATAAAGAAACACCTAATGCATATCAAAGGCTATTCAAAGGTGATTAAATTAAGCTAAGCCGAGGTTAGTTAGCTGAAAGAAAAGGTCATTCACATGAGTGAAGATAGTAAACAAGTTGACTGATTATGTAAATCACGTGTTTACATGTGCAACTCCCCTCCATTTATGTATTTTCATGCCTACGCATTCATTGTTATTCAATTAAATTCAACCGAACCTTTATTTTCGACCACTTAATATTTTTAATTAATTACTTGATAATTGATCGGAGAGAAAAAGACAATATGATTTATTAAATGAATTCCTAAACTTCAATTTAGCTAGTTATCATATGTCAGAGGACAAACAAATTAAATCATTTACTTGATCGTCAATTATTGGTTAAAGTATTAATAATAATATGAATTTAAGCATGTCAGCATATTATTGGTAAAAAAAAAAATAATAATAATAATTAATTAATTAATTAAAAAATAAAGAGCTATATCCAGTTAATTCCCCAGATAAATAAATTTTGTTTATCTAGGGGTATAATTGTCTTTTCAAATACCAGTGGAGGAGTATATGCGTCTTTTCATGTACTAGTTGAGGGGTATATGTGTAATTTCCTCACCAAACAGTAAAAGCAAAAGGCAAACAGTAATTGGACAGCTCACCAAAAGTACTGAATAAATGACCCTGTTTTTTCAATATATTTACAAAAATATCATCAGATTAACAAAAATTCGTTTATCTCGCAGATTAACTTGTATTTTCCCAAAAATAAATAATTAAAAAAAAAAAACAAACCCCACCCCCTTCCCTAGCAAGTAGGGGTGGCAATATCATCCAAACCCGATGGATAACCATCCACCCGATCCAAATGTATGGATGAAAACCCGAACTTAAGCGGATGATGGATGGGTCGGGTGACGGATCGGGTCGGATACGGATGATGATACATCCAACCCATCCATCTACCCATTAAATTTATATATAAAAAAATAAAATCTTTTTTAATAATTTAATGTCTATTGTAGTGTTAGGAATTGATATTTGTTTTAATTTAGTAAAAAGGAACAAGTATTAGAAAGATGTATCAAAGTTTTAATAAAATTGATCACTTTTTTTTTCAAATCTTGATTTTAATTATGAAAATGAAAAGATATATTTATATATTTATTTCACCCGAATTATCACCCGATTCATCCATGGATGACGGATGGATCAGATGTGGATGAAAAAAAAAATAGGTGATGGATGGATCGTTGGTGGATGGAGGCGGATGAAGCATCATCCAACCCACCTCCGATCCATTTCCATCTCTACTAGCAAGCACCCCACCCCCGTCGGAACCCCCCTTCGGGAACCTCCTTCCCAGACCCCTGTGCCGTCGACGAACGTCGATCAGGTGGCCCCTACCTTCGAAACCCTCCCCCTCCCCTCCATTGCCCCTCGAAATGGCCCCACTTTACTCCCATAATCGCCACCCTTTAAACTTCCCCCCTCCCTTCCCCCACCTCTGAAAACGACCCACGTTTTTAGCCTTACTTGTATTTTCAGAATTTGATATACCAACGACAACAGACACATCTTTATAGCTTAAACCTAACTTCTTTATCACTTGGTTATTCTCATACTGTTCTTGAGCTTTGTTGTTAGTAGCAAGACTAGCAACCTCTCTAACCAGCGCCGAAAGTTTGTGATAGGCGTGTCGCGTACCTAACAAAAATAAACCTAACTAGACCACTACTATGTAGACGGGCAAGCAAGGGTCGGATCCTAAGAGACTATGGTTCAACTAATTAAATAGACTCAAGTAAATACTAAGCAAGTAACCCAATCAAATAATTGAGAATTAATAACTAAATATCAAGAGCGACGATTAAACTAAAAAAAATGATAATCAAATACTAAAACACATCCAAGATCAAGCATTACCACGAATACAATTAATGCAATAATAGTTTTACCCCTAACATATAATTCAATTGATTAAAGAGGAAAAGTAATCCCTGAATATTACCAATGGTCTCTCCCGAGTTATCAATGGCTTCCCTAATCACAATCAAGCCTACTTCCGTGGAATCATGTAAATTAAAGTCTTTGAGCACATTACTCTAACTTCCTAATCATCCATTCAACTACTCCCATGATGAACTTCAAACCCTTAATTGATTTATTCAAACCCGTCAAAACCCAACTCCCGTTGCGATTAAAACAATGGATTAATAACAATACCAATTATCCCTAATATAGTATTGGCATGAGCACAATCAATTAAGCATATCAATTGCAATTATCATTAGAGAATTTAAAGAATTAAATCAAGCATTAATCATATTCGGGTTCCGCTAGATCTTGGAATAGGGAAACTACTCACACATATTAATGAAATCAAGAATAATAATCAATAAAGAAAACATAATTAACAATAATAAAATAGAGAATTGAGAGAAGAAATCAATACTTGGAATTAATTATGAAATCTTTAATCTTGAAAGAAAAACCCTAGAAAATAATATGGAAGAACGTAATACCCAAAAAGAAGTCTAAAATAATATTTGAAAAAGTGATAAAGTGATAAATAAAAGATTATCTAAAACCTATTTATATCCTAGCATAAAAGTAGATATTTTTATCTAAATAGGACTCTCAAACGCCACCGAAACGAGCTGCCACAGGTAGGTTGTGGCACGAAGAAAACCGCCACAATAACCAGGCTGTGGAGCGGGCTGTCTTCGCCTTTCCTTTGCTCCAATAATGGACGCCCACAGCCAGGTTGTGGCCATAAGGTTGCACGCCACAACCAAGCTGTGGAGTAGGCTGCCGAAATGCTCCATTGGTGCTAGAAACGCTCCATATAAAGAAATATCTCGCGATCAAAATGAATTCCATGCAAATCGAGCCCTATTCCTATAAAAACAAAAACAAACAAACCGAGAAGAGTAGTATCGAAATAGAAAGAATAATATCTCAAAAAGATTAGGAGAATGAAGAAAACACAATAAAACATGACCAAATATCAAATATAAATCGTGTATATTATCGTGTTATCAGTTTGCCCAAGTTGTGTTTAAATTTTTCTGTCTTTCATTTAACACATTCTCCACATTATCTTCAAAGGTAAAAAATATAAAATCTTCTACTTCCTTATTAAATCGAACCCCTTCCATAATGTGAATAATGACCACAGGAAAAAAACAAAAAAAAAAAACAAAAAAAAAAAAAAAAACAAAAAAAAACAAAAAAAAAAACTTGTGAAACTGATCCAAAACCAAATTTTTCTTCTGATCATTTTTCTTCTTATCCAAAATTTTCTTCTCTGTCTGTAAAAAAGTAATGTAATTGGATTACTGCAGTTTCCAATGGTTCAGGTCCTACCTTAACAGGCCGTGAAAAATCATAGCTGATTTTTGGGGTGGGAAACCAATTTTTTGTCCTATCTTATCTTGCATGAGCTATAATACAAATCATCCATTTTGATTTCCCACGTAACTTCAATTGTTTCCCTTATAAAGTAACATAGAATTATTTATCCTGATTTTGGTTTGACAAAGACGGTATGCCTTGAATCAATTCTACCCCCAATTTTGTTCTAATATCAAATCACTAAATCTCTTATCTAGCCCTTTTGGCTAAGCAATTGACATTGAAATTAACTTCGAGTATGCTCCTTCAATAAATAATATGGATTTTTCATCATATATCCCTGTGTTTTTTTATTTATTCACCATATACCCATGAAAATTTTTGGATTCACTATATACCCATGAGTTATAACAATAATATAATATACCTCTTATAAAAACAAGATGAGTGGAATTTGATTAATTATATATAAGGGCGGATCCATAATTTATTTATAGACCGGGCCGAAGTTATAAATAATTTCAATTAATTAATCCATAAAGAAATACGAGTATAAGAAATCTACACGAAAAAAGTGCAAACAAGGGGAATTGAACCATTGACCTTCCCACATCTATACACATCTATACATCAAGCAACTAACCAACTACACAAGATTTTTTATTTATATGTATCAAAATCTGGGCATAGGTGGGCCAAGGCCCAGGTAGGCCACCCCTACATCCGCCTATGATTATATATGGAAACTACCTTAGGTCTCTTCCCCCATCCTCGAAATCAATTTTCTCCTTTATAAAATCCCTAAAACTAGTTCAAATCTCCATAACCATATCCGTAAGGATGATTTTGGGATAAGAAAAGGAAATTTGGAGTTGTTTTGGGAGTGGGAAAAAGAAATTTAGGTGATTTTGGATTAAAATTAGCCCTAATGATTCAAAAAGTTACAAATCATTAGTCATTAAAGAGTATATGATATATTTTTGTGAAAACTCGGGGTATATTATAATGAATTTTAAAAAGTTCATGAGTATATGGTAAATAAACAAAAATCTCATGGTATATGGTGAAAAACCCGTAAATAATAATTGATAGTTTGGATTATTAAAAATAAATTAGTGAAAGTTGGAATTATTAATACCAATTTTTCCTAAAAATTATGAGTATTCTAATATTTAATCCATATCAACACACCTGATTATATATATGTAAAAAATTGTAAAATTTAATTTTTTTTTTTTGTAATATACAATTTATTAAGTATTAAAATTTATCCACTTTTTCGTGTATATATATATATATATATATATATATATATATATATATATAATTCATTAATATACAAAATTAAGTATAAATGCATAATAACCTTTATCACTTTTTCGCATATATATTCACGTAATTTGTTAATTTATAAATAATTTTCATATGTTTGTTTATGTTATTTGAAATCACTTATAAAAAAAGATACATTCAACATTGTCCCTACTTTTTCGTTTTGGGTCTTTCCTCATCTTTTGTATTTTCATAATTTAAATATATCAATAACAGCCCAAACATATTTATACCTTATACCCAATGTCTCTATTACATCGTTATTCTCAAATTGTTGTGTATTGATTCTTTTTATCTTTCATTTAAAACAAGACTCATTACTAACCCGACTCAAATTCAACCCGACTTTTTATTGACCTGACCCGAATTTAAACTCGACCTATTACTAACCCGAATTTTAGGATTTAGGAGTTTTTAGGATAAAAAGAGTACTCCGTATTGACTATTGAGTTTCAGGCTTTTTTCAATTTATTAACATGGATTCCAATTATGAAACAAAGTGACCTTTCTCATCTTATTTGACGTATCTCTTACATAATCCTCGTAAAAAAAAAAACTGAACTGGACAACAGCCAAAAAAAAAAAAAACAAAATCTTGAATCTTAGTATATTAAAGAAGGTTGCACTCTAATGGCGAGATTGACGAAATTTTCCACCATGATAGTGATTTTGTCTAATTAAATCAGCCAAATGTATTTTTTTCTTTTTTGAAAGATAGTGATTTTGTCTAATTAAATCAGCCAAATGTATTTTTTTTTTATAAATTTATCTTATAAATAACCTTTTTTTTTTTAATAGCAAAAACATTTCGTTAATTAAAAGTCACACGGCATCTACAATAGAGATTCGACGTTAACAAATAATAAGATTATAACCCGTAAATAAACTTCCATATAACTACTTATATTTTTTTTTTTCAAATTTTAGTATTCACTTGTTTATTTTAATTTTTTTAAATGTTTTAAATTATACAATTTGATTTGGAGCTTTAAATTTTTTTTTTTTAAAATTTTATTGACTTGAACTGAACCCGACTCGAACCCAAGAATGACCCGACTTGATTATAACCCACAAATTATTGACTTGAACCGAACCCGACTCGAACCTAATAATGACCCGACCTGATTATAACCCATAAATAATTAACTTGAACCGAACCCGACTCGAACCCGAACAGGACCCTAACTCGTTTAAACCCGTAAAAACCCGAATGTAACCCGACCTGTTATTGACCCGACCTAAACCCGACCCAATCCTGATAAGATGTATGACCCGACGTGACCCGACTCAAGCATGACCCAACCCGAACCCGACCCGCATAAGTCCCGACATTAACCCGTACTGACTCGACCCAAGATTTACCCGAATTGACAGCTCTATATATATATATATATATATATATATACATATATATATATATAATTAAGTATAAATGCATAATAGCCTTTATCCACGTTTCCGCATATATATTCACATAATTTGTTAATTTATAAATAATTTTCATATGTTTGTTTATGTTATTTGAAATCATTTATAAAAAGAGATACATTCAACATTGTTCCTACTCTTGCGATTTAGGCATTTAGCATATATGTATTCATCTTGATTTTCATTTGACAAATTAAAATGGAACGCCTTGAAACAATTCCACCCCTAATTTTGTTCTAAAAATCCCGAATAAAATCACAATACCTATTCTCTATTCCTTTGGCCGAGGAACTAATAACATTGAAATTAACTATGCTCCTACAAAACTGATTAGATTACAATAATTAACCATTATAATTAAGGAGTAATCTATATATATTAGGTTTAATACGCTTTTACTCTCCCAACGTGATTCCTTTAAAAAGTTACAATAATATAAAACAAAACGAGTACTCAAACGTAACTTAGTACTAATGGAGTTTATAAAATCATAAATGACCAGCTATTATAGGTTTAGAATTTCATGTTGTACTTTTTCTTTTCCTTAATATTTGACATAATTGATATATCTCATTACTTCAAAAAAATAAGGTACTATAAGTAGATCAAAATTAGATAATAATCTATTTCAAATCACGATTATCTATTTCAAAAAAAAAATTAGACAATAATCTTGTAGGTGCTTTAGACTTTCTTGTCATGCGCCTAGCTTTCTTGTGGAGTTCCACGTCCACCTAAAAAAATTCATATACCAATTTAATATAGTAAGTAAGAATATTATGTACTATTAACCAACTTCAAACTAACAAATAAATAAGGGTAGAGTGCCCGCCAATCCAGAAATTTTAAAATTACGTAATATTATTACTTTAAAATTCATATTTATTCATTAAAGCCTACATAATCCTTCGTTCCTATAACATTATTAATCATTTTATATGGTGAATATGTTATTGTGAAGTAGCCACATAAGAATTTGTAAAATGGGAGTAACTAATTTCAATTATGTTATAACTTACAAAGTAGTTATCATTATTTTTTTCAAAAAAAAATGGTAACACCCAAGCTAATGTCGGCTATAATGTGTATAGGTATACGTGAATCCAGTAAAAAAACCCCACAAAATCAAAAGAAATATCACTAGAAAAACAACCAATCTGGTGCAAAGAAAATCCTTCGAGGTTATCACTATAATGACGAATCAATTTGTTTGCGTTAACAATAATGATGAAAAATTGATCTTCTCTCTCTCTCTTTTTTTTTTATTTTTTACAACAAATTGATCTTCTCTATAATAATACATTTCTTCAATTTAAAATTCTTTTGAAACCCAATAGTAAAGTCGAAAACCACATATCAAAAGCAAATCATCACCAGGAAAAAAAAAACCCAAGCTAGTGTAAAGAAAATCCTGCTTTGAGCTTACTGTAATGGAGATTCAATCTTGATAGAATATAAAAACATATTTCTGGGCCTCAATTTTCAGTTTAAGTTTTTGGTTGAGTTGGTCCTCTAATATAGTATCAGAGCCAGCGTGACACAAAGGTGGGCATGTTAAGCTTTTGGTTGAATTGGTCCTCTAACATGTTTGCATTTACATTGATGGTATACTTCATTTCTTCAAATACTCAATTTCTCTTTAATAATGCATATCATCCTACATTTCTTCGATTTTATTTTCTTCAAATCATCTATTTTCTGTTTAATGCTTCATTTCTTTAATTTTCTTATGCATAAATTGTTTATTCATTTTCTTCAAAAAATAATGTGTAAGAGATGAAAAAGCAAGATTGAAAGCGGGTATTACCTTCGTGTAGACATGTCGGGAGCGAACTAAATTATAAAACGAAACTGTTTCAAAAATAATACTTCGTAATAATAATTAATAAAACGAAACTTGAATATGAACAACATAGTTAAACTGGCACCACCATCCATTGATTTCATCTTTCCAAACACATACATGATCCATGACCAATTGGTTGTTGGTGTAGTGGTGATTGAGACTACACTTGGAAAGTTGGAAGAGAGGACTCGTGTTCGATCCCCCGCAACAACAATCGGGAGGGGACTGGAACCTAACCTCCAAAAACTGATCTCCAAATTCGGATTAGCCCAAAGGGTGAACCGGTAGAACCAAAAAAAAAAAAAAAAAAAAACATACATCATCCATGCAATTTTATTTTATTTACTGTATTTATTAATGTTGGAACAAGTGTGTTTTGGTGTAAATTTTGTGGAAAACAAAAAGTCCCACATTGGTGGGAAATAGAAGTTTGTCCTCCCTTATATTGGAGAATGTGGAGTATTTGGGTGTGGCCCTTGGGCTACCCACATTTTGTGGAGAGGGAGGACTTACCTACCAAGCCCACTTATCACACTTAATTTTTGCTCAGTTTTTGAACAAGGCTTAATTACGTAATTAGTGCCTTGATTTTTGCTAAACGGTTTTGACTGGTTATCTCTCTAACGTTTATTTCCAGATTAATTAAACTTTGGCCGTTTTACTAGCTGTTTTGACTGGGTAAATTAACGTTTTAATTGACCGTTTTTGGCGTTAATCACGCTGGTGTTGGAACGGTTTTTGCTACCGTTATACCATTGTTTTGCCTATAAAACATCATGTTATGTTCACTGTTTTGATATAACAAAAAATCACAGAATTTTTCTAATCCCTTTTTTCTCTTACAAAATATTCGAGCAGTGTTCTTTATATTTTTTGGTGGTTAGTTGTCCACTGGTTCTGTGCAAATCCACTGGTATTTTCCTTGCTTAGACAGACTGTTTTATCCTGGGGAACATCCGGTTGTTGTACGAGCTGCTTGCACAAATTAAAGGGCAGTACCGTGAATGTTCTAAAGAGAGCGACATAGTCCGCGACTCAGTCTAATTCCCGGTAACTTTGTTCTGTTTTTATTGTTTACAGCAGTTCGGTTTATAACAATTTTAGAACAATTTTTTCTGCCTTTATAATCATCATGTCTACCGAGGAAATAACTATGTCCAATGACCTTAACAAGCCCTTCCGTTTTGAAGGCGCTCATTTTAAAAGGTGGAAACAGAAAATGCAGTTTTTCTTAACTGTTAAAAAAGTGCATTCTGTATTGACTGTCCCTAGGCCTGTTATTCCTGATAATGCTGAACAATATGATCTAGTGTATTGGAATTCTGAAATTGAAACTTGGAATGAAACCGATTTCATGTGCAAAAACTATATTCTTAATGGTCTGTCTGATAACCTGTATGACTATTATAATCTGGAAAACACCGCTAAGGATTTGTGGGATGCCCTGCAAAAGAAATATGACACCGAAGAAGCCGGTGCCAAAAAGTATGCTGTTAGCAGGTACCTGAAATTCCAGATGACTGATGATAAGTCCGTGGAAGTGCAGTCCCACGAACTTCAGAAAATTGCCCATGAGATAATTTCCGAAGGTATGGCTCTTGATGAACAATTTCAGATTGCTGTTATAATTGACAAGTTGCCTCCTTCTTGGAAAGATTTCAAAAACAGTCTCAGGCACAAGACTAAGGAATTTTCCTTAGAGAGTTTGATTACTCGGCTCCGTATAGAGGAAGAATCCAGAAAACAGGACCAGAAAGAAGAAGTCTTACAGCTCTCTGCAAACAATGCTCCTAAGCGTTCTGCTGCAGTTCTCAAGCCCGCTGGTAAGAACTTCAAGCCTCAGAACCGGAAGAATAACTTCAACAAAAATAAACAGAATGTTCAAAAGAACGATGGAAAGCAACAAATTCAACCCCCTAAGAATGGTACTGGTCAATTCCTATGTTATAGGTGTGGAAAACCAGGCCATATGGCACGAAAGTGCAGGAACATGCCTAACCCTGTACCACAGGCTAGCATGATAGAAGAGCCACTTGTGGCTATGATTACTGAGATCAACCTTATTGGTGGATCAGAAGGGTGGTGGGTAGACACTGGCGCTACACGCCATGTCTGCTATGATCGTCGGATGTTTAAAACTTATTCTGAAAACACCGATGATAAGAAAGTGCTGTTGGGTGATTCCCATTCCACTAATGTTGCTGGTATTGGTAATGTTGAGTTGAAGTTTACTTCTGGCAGGACTCTCATTCTGAAGGATGTACTGCACACTCCGGAAATGAGAAAGAACTTAGTTTCTGGTTTTCTTCTTAATAAGGCTGGTTTTACACAAACCATAGGTTCCGATTTATTTACTTTAACTAAGAATGGAATGTTTGTAGGGAAAGGTTATGCTACTGATGGCATGTTTAAACTGAATGTTGAGATTAATAAAATTTCTGATTCTGCTTATATGTTGTCTTCTTCTGTTAATATTTGGCATGCTAGACTCTGTCATGTGAACAAAAGACTCATAAAAAATATGAGCAATTTAGGCATTATCCCTAATGTTTCCCTCAATGACTTTGATAAATGTGATTTTTGTAGTCAGACTAAGATTACAAAAACACCTCATAAGTCTGTTGTTAGAAACTCAGAACCGTTAGATTTAATTCATTCTGATATTTGTGAATATAATGGAACGCTGACCAGAAATGGACAACGATATTTCATCACCTTTATTGATGATTGTTCTGATTATACTCGTGTTTATTTGATGAAAAATAAGAGTGATGCTTTTGATATGTTTAAGTTGTTTGTGACAGAGTTTGAGAATCAGTTCAACAAGCAAATAAAAAGGTTGCGTAGTGATCGTGGAACTGAGTATGATACTGATGCTTTTGTAGAGTTTTATAACTCACATGATATCATACATGAAAGATCAGCTCCTTATTCTCCAGAAATGAATGGTAAGGCTGAAAGGAAAAATAGAACCTTTACTGAGTTAGTAGTTGCTATTTCCTTAAATTCTGGTGCTGCTGATCATTGGTGGGGAGAAATTCTTCTCACTGTTTGTTATGTCTTGAACCGTATTCCAAAGACTAAGAGTAAGATTTCTCCTTATGAATTACTTCGTAACAAACAACCTAACATTTCTTATTTCAGAACTTGGGGTTGTCTGGCATATGTTAGGATTCCTGATCCTAAAAGAGTTAAGTTAGCTAGTAGAGCTTATGAATGTGTATTCATTGGCTATGCTGTTAATAGTAAAGCATATAGATTCTTTGATTTAAGTGCACGAGTAATTATTGAATCTAATGATGTTGATTTTTATGAGGACAGGTTTCCTTTTAAATCTAGAAATAGTGGGGGTTCGTCCTCCTCTTTTATTCCTGCAGTCAGGTCTAACTCACAGGATTTAGATGCTGAACCCGAATTAAGAAGGAGCAAGCGGGCTAGAGTGGCAAAAGACTTTGGCCCGGACTTTGAAGTTCTCAATGTAGAGGAGGATCCTTCTACCCTCCAAGAAGCCTTAGCCTCAGTTGATTCAGATTTATGGCAAGAAGCCGTGAATGATGAAATGGACTCACTTGAGTCTAATCGAACTTGGCATCTGACTGAGTTGCCACCAGGATGCAGAACAATTGGCTGCAAATGGGTCCTAAAAAGAAAGCTAAAAGTTGATGGGACCGTTGATAAGTATAAAGCTCGTTTGGTAGCTAAAGGCTACAGACAAAGGGAGAATGTTGATTTCTTTGATACTTATTCACCTGTTACTAGAATAACTTCTATTAGAGTGCTAATGTCTCTTGCTTCTGTTTTTAATCTTGTAGTACATCAGATGGATGTAAAGACAGCATTCTTGAATGGTGAATTGGAAGAAGAAATCTACATGGATCAACCAGAGGGCTTTGTCATCCCAGGAAAAGAACATCTGGTATGTAAATTAGATAAGTCTCTTTATGGTCTCAAACAAGCACCTAAACAATGGCATGAAAAATTTGATAACTTAGTCATTTCACATGGTTTTAAGATAAATGGTAGTGACAAGTGCATATATGTAAAATTTGAGAATGACATTTGCACTATAATTTGTCTGTATGTGGATGACTTGTTAATTTTTGGCTCGAATATTCACGCTGTGAATAATGTGAAGCTATTGTTAAATGCTGAGTTTGATATGAAAGATCTAGGAGAGGTGAATGTAATCCTTGGTATTAAGATTACTAGGACAGTAAATGGAGTTTCTTTGGATCAGTCTCATTACATTGAGAAAATCCTAAAGAAATATGGTTACTTTGACTGTAAACCTGTTAGTACACCTTATGATCCCAGTGTAAAGTTATTTAAGAACACTGGTGAAGCCGTAAGGCAATCTGATTATGCGAGCGTCATTGGCAGCCTTCGGTATGCCACTGATTGCACTAGACCCGACATTGCCTATGTCGTGGGATTATTAGGCAGGTTTACTAGTTGTCCTGGTAATGAGCATTGGCATGCTATTGAAAGGGTCATGAGATACCTTAAGAGGACCATGAACCTAGGATTACATTATGAGAGGTTTCCAGCTGTACTAGAAGGCTATAGTGATGCCGACTGGAACACCTTATCAGACGACTCTAAGGCTACTAGTGGATATATTTTCTCTATAGCCGGTGGAGCTGTATCTTGGAAGTCTAAGAAACAGACTATTTTAGCTCAGTCCACCATGGAGTCAGAGATGATAGCACTAGCTTCAGCTAGTGAAGAAGCAGGTTGGTTAAGAGACCTGCTAGGTGAGATTCCCTTGTGGGAAAAACCATTACCTGCTGTCTTGATCCATTGTGATAGTACCGCGGCTATTGCAAAAGTTCAGAACCGTTACTACAACGGTAAGAGACGACAAATACGTCGTAAGCACAGCACTGTAAGAGAATATCTTTCTATTGGAGCTGTGAGAGTGGATCATGTACGCACGGAGAATAATTTGGCTGATCCTTTGACGAAAGGATTAGCTAGAGAGAAAGTCCATAATTCGTCTAAGAAAATGGGACTATTGCCGTTGAAATGAGTTACACATAATGGTAACCCAACCTATAGACTGGAGATCCCAAGAAATAGGTTCAATGGGTAATAACAAGTTATGGAGTGATATGAGTTGATTATGTTTAAATAAACATAAAATTCCTGAAGCGATCAAGGATGAGTTAATAGGAACTCTTAATGAAATCTATACTCCATTTAGAGTGGAGTACCTAGCTACAGGAGTACTCTTGATAGATTCACCTATGTGAATGTGGAAGTGAGGCCGCTTCCTATGAAATGTGTGGCAGCATTTCTAGAGCATTCACTATACTGGGATAGACGTGCATGGCCGTAATAGCACGGGTCTTTAACAACACCAAGAATAGGTCGTGTGAGGTACGTTGTCAGAGATAGGGTTCAAAACTTCGAGTTACCCTTGTTAAATCTGAATCGTATTGACTATGCAGAAGTTCAAGTTGAAAAACACTTCTGTGTATGCACAATCTATATGTGTAAGGATTCTGCTCGAAAATGTTTTCAAAAAATTCAAGTGGGGGATTGTTGGAACAAGTGTGTTTTGGTGTAAATTTTGTGGAAAACAAAAAGTCCCACATTGGTGGGAAATAGAAGTTTGTCCTCCCTTATATTGGAGAATGTGGAGTATTTGGGTGTGGCCCTTGGGCTACCCACATTTTGTGGAGAGGGAGGACTTACCTACCAAGCCCACTTATCACACACGCGCGCCGAACCGAACCGAGCCGAGCCGGGCTGGGCTGGGTTGGGTCGAGTCGGGTTTATTAATTAAACTTAATTTTTGCTCAGTTTTTGAACAAGGCTTAATTACGTAATTAGTGCCTTGATTTTTGCTAAACGGTTTTGACTGGTTATCTCTCTAACGTTTATTTCCAGATTAATTAAACTTTGGCCGTTTTACTAGCTGTTTTGACTGGGTAAATTAACGTTTTAATTGACCGTTTTTGGCGTTAATCACGCTGGTGTTGGAACGGTTTTTGCTACCGTTATACCATTGTTTTGCCTATAAAACATCATGTTATGTTCACTGTTTTGATATAACAAAAAATCACAGAATTTTTCTAATCCCTTTTTTCTCTTACAAAATATTCGAGCAGTGTTCTTTATATTTTTTGGTGGTTAGTTGTCCACTGGTTCTGTGCAAATCCACTGGTATTTTCCTTGCTTAGACAGACTGTTTTATCCTGGGGAACATCCGGTTGTTGTACGAGCTGCTTGCACAAATTAAAGGGCAGTACCGTGAATGTTCTAAAGAGAGCGACATAGTCCGCGACTCAGTCTAATTCCCGGTAACTTTGTTCTGTTTTTATTGTTTACAGCAGTTCGGTTTATAACAATTAATAATGTACCTATCTGCTATCGATCTATTGAACTTATTCGAGCATGCATAAGCATAAATTTCCCCGACTAGCACCCTCCCCCCAAACAACGCGATTGCTTCTTTAGCTGATCGGAAAGGCGGTCGTGTATCAATGATTGCTCTTCCCTTGACCAACGCGCCCCTGTGCTCGCTCTCCATCCTGACCTTTATGTCAATTGATCTATAAGTGTACAACTAGTGTTATTTAACAGTTATAGTAGTCAATAACTACAACTTTAATTTGGAAATTAATGAAGATGAAAACAAATGGAGTCTTTTTTATGCCAATGATATTAATTGGTAAAAAGACAAAAGAGAAGTTAAGTTGATGATGCTATATTAACAAAACTTTGTTAATAGAAATGATTAATATTAACAAAAATAAGAGTTAGTTATTTGTATAATTAAGAGAATATTTTATCATCAAATGAAATAAGAGTTGTCCAAAAAATCATATAAAATTAGAATGTGAAAAGTGGATTAAATAAAAACAGGTTAATTTTACGGATTTAAATAAAGCATTCAAACAAAGGCGGATATTATTTACAAAGTGATGCCTTTGGTCTCAAAATTTTCCTGAACCAACTAACCAAACCATTACTAAATGTAAAATACTTCATTTTTGGGTTCAAGATTATTTTACTTAATTATCAATTAATCTTTACTTCGTATTTATTACAATTGACTGGTTCTTTAAAAAGTAATTTTTTTTTTATTATTATTATTATTATTATTATTATTATTATTATTATCCTTTTGAATTATTTCTTGAAATTTATAGACCGTGTACAACATACGTCAGCTTACATACTTTTCATATCGTGTTGCACTCGTATTAGATCAACTTATTTTCGTACCTTATCTTAAAAACCCTCGTGCCAGCCTAGTCATGCCCACCTTTAGTTTGTCCCATGGTTACAAACTTACCATTGCAACTTTCTCCATTTTTCTATTTTCATGCCTATGCTTTTAACAATTTTTTTTTTTGTTTTTAAAAAAACAACTCATTTAGACCATTTAGCTAATCTGCTTTGATACTTTAATACTCCATAATTGATTGGAGAAGAAAGAATATAATTTATCGATATAAAAATAAATACTCTTTAGAAATTGGAACATAGAATAATGAAGTAATGTCCAATCATATTGGTATATGGTGTATAGCACGATTGGTTTCAAAAAAAAAAAAAAGTAGCACGAACTCACGAAGTAATAAACAAAATTGGGAAAACCAAAATGGATATAGCAATCAAAGATATATATGTACCTAGTACGTATGCGTTACACTGTACTATTTTTCTTCATCCTTCAATCTTGATTGAATTTACAATTATTCATTTCATTGCGTGCCTAAATCAACTATTACGTTGATGGTGTAATTTTAACTAATAATGCAAGTTCAAAATGTAGACTGAGATAGCTCGGTAACACATATTCAATTCAAACTTTAGGAGAACGTTCGATATCACCTTCATCACTTGTTTTCTTCCTAGAAAAAAGCCATCCCATAATTGCAACACCCGGCTTTTTCTTTCCATCCTTCCTAAAAGAAGAAGATCTTCCCAACTTGCTTGTTCTTTCATCATTTTGCTTGATTTCTCTAGTTAAAGAGGGTGGACTTGCAAACGTTACAAACTTTTTCTTTTGAAATAATTCTTGTTGATGATCATAACTAATACGGCGATTATTATTATCAAAATGATTATTTTTTGCATTAGTCTCAACAAATTTAAGCTCTTCAATCTCCGGATTCATTGCTTTTGTATGATGATGATGATCTTTCACGACTTCTTTAGCAGCTTTCAAAGTATGAAGCTCTCTCTTTGTTTCTTCAAGTTGTTGTTTAAGTGATTTTAGGCAGTTTGCCATGTAATTGCCTTCTTCTCTTGCTTTTTGTAGACTTTGCTTGGTTTCTTCTAATTCAGCCGATACAATTTCTACCTTTTCTTTCTCCAAATCTTCCTTCTTGGGCACTTGTTGTATCTACATTTAAGCATGTATCAAGTTGGAATTGAAATATATTAGCATGTAATGTTATACTAATTCTATACATCCTAATAACCATGTTACATTATTGATTGTCATGTATATATATTATGTACTATATACTATGATTTAAGATGTTTGGAAAAAATTGTTACATTTTCTAAAATCGTATATAGAATTTGATTTTCTAATAATGTCATAATTCAATATAATGAAGGGAGCAAAAATAAAAAAATAAAAAAATAAAGTGCACAACTATTATACTCCTCCTAATTTTTAGGTTTTTGTATAAATTCGTTACAATATATTCTTAATTATACCATACAAGGGCAGAAGAATGTGACCAATAATTCCAATTGGAGGGAGTTGAATGTTTGTTTATTTTTGTTTTTTTTTGGTGAAAATGAATGTTTGTTTATGTAATATAAATTATTTTGAAAGATTGTTGAATTACTTTTGTCAATTAATTTATATATTTTTAATTAATTATGTCTTGGACAACTTTAACTCATACTAGTTAGACTGGCATTACCACCCATTCTTCCCTAGCTACATAGATTAATTATGCAAATATTTTACTACCTATATACATGCTAAGCTTGCACATTTTCGAGCATATATGCATGCATATTATATCTCATAGGAAAGAGTAAGGATATATGTATAACCTCTTTGAGTTGCTTGGCATAAATCTCCCCGACTAGCACCCTCTCCCCAAACAACGCGACTGCTTCTTTAACTGATCGGAAAGGTGGCCGTGTATCGATGATTGCCCTTCCCTTGACCACCACGCCCCCATGCTCGCTCTCCATCCTGACGGATAAGTGTACACTACTTGCGTTATGTATGTAACAATTAGTAGTCAACTAAAACTTTCATTTGAAAATTAAAGAAGATGAAAACAAATGGAGTCTTTTTATACCAATGATATTAATTGGTAAAAAGACAAAAGAGAAGTTAAGTTGATAAGGCCATATTAACTATACTTTGTTAATAGAAATGATTAAAATTGTTGTAGTAGTGGATCATAAAATGGGGGTAAGAGAGTAGTAGTAGTAGTAGTGGCTTCTGCTTCATTTCTTGGCTTCCACTTCACTATCTTTTGTTATTTACATTGTGGTTGTAGAGTAGTATCGTAATTAGTTAGAAGAGTCCTTTTAATTGCTCTTAAATATTTGGCAATTGGGTTTAAAAGTAACATGGTTTATACCTAATTAATCAGATTTAGATTGTTTTTGGGCCCGCCTTTGATTTGGACATTGCTCCTTTCGCAATTGCTTTGTTAGTATTTTGTCTCATGTTAGTTTGTATACAATTTTGACATACTCTGGATGCTAGATAATTATACTAGTCCCAGTCATTTCACCAAATTTATAGATGGCTAACAATCTAACATGTAACTATAGACGGCACTAGGCTGATCCAGCTCGAAGCACAGCAAGGTGAAGGCACGAAATGGCGTGCGAGCCGTGGACTAGACTTGGAATCTTGGACTACTTTTATTTGAGAGGACATGGCACAACACTATACGATATGACATAAACATACTAAGATTAGTGAATTTTGGATTAGGCATGCTAGCCTAACATGACCTTTTGAAAAACTCAACATTGCATGCATGTTGCTCATGGGCCAAGTTTAACTAAGCCCAAAGCACATAGGCTCAACATGAGGCATAACCCACTACCATCTTTATATGACTACCATCTTTATATGCAACCTACAACTCTAATGATATAATCATTAATAGGTAGATATTTAAGACAGCTAACAACTCTTTTGCTACCTATCATTTCTTTGGCTCTTTGGAGAAGTGATCAAGTTGACATCACTTTGAAAACAAGATCAACTTTTTTTTTTAGAAAAAAAGATTAACTAATTTTAAAAGACTAAAATCCCGTCAAAAAAAAATAAAAATAAATTAAAGACTAAAAACACTTAAACAATTTCTAAAATCCATTTCTAGAAAAAAATATTTTTTTATCTCTATCCGTATTTCCATAACAATGCTTAATGCGGAGCAAAATAAATTTATAACCGTTATAGACTCAACAATTCTCGTCTAATTTTGACCAATGTGGCAAGGTCGAATGGTCAATAACACATTTGAGTCTACCAATTTGAGTTGACGGTAATAATAATTGCCTCCCGCACCTCAAGTCCTCAATTACCCGTTTACCCCCGTCACTAATTCTCGTCGCCGGCGCCTTTTTCTTCCTTAATTTCCCGGCATTACACAATTCAAAGTTGAACAAATCTTAGAGAGAGAAATTCGACCTCTTCTCTCTCACCTACAATTCACTTCGATCTCCCAACAACAAACAAGGAAAAAAATGGTAATGAAATTTTTGCTTATTAATCAGCTCGATCTTAATTTTCTGAATTTGTATGCCCTAATTTTTCTGAAAAAAAAATGGTAGATCCGATTCATTCTGCTACAGAACAGACAAGGAAAGACGCGTTTAGCTAAGTACTATGTTCCTCTCGAAGATTCCGAGAAGCATAAAGTTGAATACGAGGTTTGCTTCACTTGTCATCTCTACTTGTTTGATTTTTTATTTGATTTGGGGTTGAATTTGATTTAAATTGGGTTATTTTTGTATGATTTGTGTTCAGGTTCATCGACTGGTTGTAAATAGAGACCCAAAATTCACCAATTTTGTTGAGGTTTGTGTTCTTTGCGTTTCCCCCCTTTTCAAGGTTTATTTTTGGCGGATTGTTATTTGTGATTGTTATGCCGTGATTTTAAGTTGTATGAGCATTCTATTGTGATATGATTTGCTTAGTATAGTTTGTGAAATGCGAATTGGGTATGAATTTTTGGTGTTTTTAGATTAGCTGTGAGTTTCTTGATGTTTTGAGTGAACAATCAATTATGGATGTAGAATTGGTGAAAATTGTTATGCTTTGAAAAGTATAATTTTCCAGTGTCCAAATTTTAGTGTTTTTTAGGTTAGTTTAGTTTCATGATTTATTGAGCTGAACCTTCTAGTATAGTTCTGAAAATATGACAAATAAAGAAAGAGTGGAAGAGCAAAAAATACTTATAGCTTGTTTGGGTACAAATTTAGGTATGAAGGGGAGGGAAGGGGTAGGGAGGTGAGGGAAGAGAAGGGGAGGTGAGGGAGGAAGAAATTTAACTCCATTGTTTGGATAAAGGAGAAAGGACAGAAGGGGATATAGTCACTACCACCATAAACATATGAATTGAAATTGTTCTTTGGTACCAGAAAATTCAATCTGAAAAATTGAGATGGATCGGAGTAAGATTTGGGAGTGGTGATATCATAAATACGTGAAAAAAACTTCCGGAAAGACTATTGTTCCAGAAATCAAAAGTTTGAAGTTGCGGGGCAGGGTGGAGGAGAGGGTATGGTTGTGTATTGAGGTCGTATCTTGGACTCGAATATGATAAGACTTCGTAGCCTACTGTTTACTCCTAAGTCATGGATGGCAAGCTAAATTATGGTTTTTCAGTGCTGAATTGTTTAGGAAAGTAAACTTGGTCAAATCTCTAGTTCTTGTGAGATTTGACTACATCCTATATTTCTTCTGCAACGGAAGTGAGGGCAGTTCTAAAATGATTTAATCTGTCTTTGTGGGGAGGGAGCAAGATGTTAAGAGTTGATTTTATTTAAAAATGATGGTTAAAGTAGTGTTAGTTAAACCCATTTTTTCAGTGTCTTCACACTACTTGAGTCCTTATAAAAGGCAATCCCTTAACTTTCTAGCTTATTGTTTCGTAGCAAGAAAAGTGACATACCACAGTTAGTCTCGCAAATATTGCTTGATGTTAGATGAGTCGGATCGTCATTGCATAGCCTTGGCAATGTGCCATTATGTCTTGCAAAGTTCTGTAGGGTAAGTGTTTCTAGAGATTGTGTATTTTTGACTGATCCAGATAGTATCCACATGAAATGGTCCACTTAGGCTGCACACAAAGATTGGGACTTTGGCACTACCTTGACAGTTGACAGAACATCAGAAGTGACATTTGTATTGCAATGCAGAACATCAAAGCAATGCGAAATTTGTCATTAGTGTGTTTCTCAGATGTTCTATCCTTCATTCATGATGTAAAGGCACCCAAAAAGCATTTTTTTGCTCTCCATCAGCTTAACTGAAACATAACCTTTCTTTACATCTAGAGAGAGCTTGGAGTGTAGGGATCACCATCAAAGTGTTATGTATGGGGAATTTTTCACATCAGGGCCAACCACTTCATCAAGAATATCAGTTGTAATTCCTTGATTTTGTAGATAAAGTTATGCATGAGCTCTGTTAATGACTTTTGTAAGAATTACAAGAGTTTTGGCCTTTGGGCATGAAACTTGTCTGACCCTTTTTTTAGTTGTAATTGGCACTCCTTTGGTGTCCTTACTATTCTTTGTTGCATATACAAAACGAAAATGTCTTCCCCTCTACACCCTTGCTAGTTATGGGCTAGAAATAATTGGATTGTGGTATCCCTGCTAATTTTTTAAGTATTAGTCACCTTAGTCTACACATTTGGTTGCCTCATTCTTCATTTCATTTAAGCTTTCAGGTTAATTCATGAGATTGTTATACTAGTCATAACATGCACATTGGCATTTTGACTTATTGTTACTATTTTCTCAGTTTCGTACGCACAAGGTTATCTACAGGCGTTATGCTGGGTTATTTTTCTCCATGTGTGTTGACATCACTGATAATGAGTTAGCATACCTGGAGTGCATTCATCTCTTTGTGGAGATACTGGACCACTTTTTCAGCAATGTTTGTGAGCTGGATTTAGTCTTCAATTTTCACAAGGTTTGTGTTATATTTGTCAATATCTATTTCTGTCATGTTTCATCTTAATTAAAAAGTTTTCTTTAATCCATCTTTATCACTAAAGTTTATGGGAAGCGAATTTATGGAATGATTAGTTATCATACCAAACTTGTATGTTAGTGTTCTCCAATAAGGTGATGGTACATGATTTTATATGCTCTGATATCCAATTGACTTGAGAAGTTATCTATGTGAAGATCGTGAACCTTATTGCTGCTTACAACTTGTTGAGTTATTGGCACTTATCAATTTTAGGGGCTTCTGCTTCTTGGCAAGCGTCTGGTCTGTCTCTTCTTAGTTCAGAAAAATTGTCTTACTACTATCATTTATCTAATCAAGTATTCAACCTCTGGTGTTTATTTGAGAACATGGCCAGTGCACATTAGTAAAGTACCTTCCATAGTCCCATGTAAATTGAGTATATATTAAATTACACAGATCTGTAATCTGATATAGTTCTCTAGGTTTGGTTGTACTTGTGTTTGTTCAGTGATGTGTGATTTTTTAATTATCTCTTTTAATTTATGTATAGGTTTACCTGATTCTTGATGAGTTTATCCTTGCTGGCGAGCTTCAGGAAACGAGTAAGAAGGTGAGTGTCTTACCGTTACTGCTTCAATTTCTTGTTCATTTTTTTGGCTTCTTAGCTGAGGCCTCTACCTGATTATCTGTTTCCCTTTCGTCCAGCACGTTACAATACAGTTTATCACTTCATGTATCGAGTCTTTTAACTCACGATTTTGCTTTCCCCAAAGCTTGCTGAATGAATAATGGTAGCTTGAATCCTCCTCTTCTGAAATTCAAACTGTTGTATTGCAGGCTATCATTGAGAGGATGGGTGAATTGGAGAAACTCGAGTGATCTAATTTTGTTGTAGAAGAATAGCCTGCAAGCTGCTCGTTATGGATTGATGATTGAATTTAACTGAGCTTTCACATATCCTTGTTTGGGGAACAGATATATTCGGCCTGTGTATAATACATCTTGTGATCACAATCCATTTGTTTACAGTTAACTTGATGCTTGGCAATTTTCTGTATTAATTTTGTTTTAGTATCTTTTGCCTCTATATGAATATACAGTATATGGTTTACTCCTCTCTCTCTCTTTGTGGAAAGTCGATTCTCATCTCTTACCGGGGAGGCGGGGAGTTTAGGATGTGGTAACAACTACCAAGAGGACTTGTGTAGTTGTGTGAGGTTACTAGCTCTCAAATTAAGCAAGGCCATGCGTGCATGTAAAAATTAGATACAATCATACAATAATTGGAGTACATCAGTTGAAGGGAAGTTATTACTCACTCTGTTTTTTAAGTGTTACTTCTATTTTGACAACCTACTCTTGTAATTTTAATCATAGTTTGGTTAAAGTGTAACACTTAAAAAAGCGGAAGGAGTATCCTTTTCTTTACCTTGTAATTTCAATGATGTTTAGGGAAAAATAAACTAGTTAGTCAAATCAACTAAAACAACCAATTAGTCAAAAAATTTTTACAACCCACTATTTCAATCAACTACAAGCTATGGGGGGGCATTAATGGAAGAAAAAATTGGAGGGAGAAATGCTTAACAAATCTTTTGGTTCATTTCCAATGAATGTGATGGTTTTAAAAATAAAAAATACTGTAACTAAAGTTGCTTCTTAATTTAAGAAACGAATCTAAGGGAATACTAACGAATTAATAATTGTATTATAATTGATCATATCAAGGTTTTATTTGCGTTTAATTTGGTCTGAATTTGTACGGTGCTACTATTGATTACTGCTCACATTCGGGTTACGAAATAAGCACAATAATTTTATTTCTCACAAAATTACAAAGCGGCGATGGATCTAGTCAATCTACTCAAAAAGTTGTATGAAACAACGAATCGAATAGGTGCCGAATTATTATACATATTTATTTGGATCCTTAGCTCTTTCCCGATCAATTCTTATTTGATTTTGTTAAATTCGTTTCCATTATCGTTATTCGTTGCTGTATGATTTTATTTAATGAAATTTAGTGTCATTTAAGACTTTAAAAAAAAAAAGTAGAGAAATAAAAAATAAGTTTTTATAGGTAAAATAATCTAAATTCAAACCAATCTAATTTAATTATTATTTTTTTTAATACGAAAATCTAATATAATTTCTAATAATAATTTCTTCAACAAAAATCAAATGAATAAAATAAGACTTTATTCCTTTTATTGTTAGTTTTAATTTTAACATTTAAATACGTACTCCGTAGTAATTATTCACTCATAATAAAATCCAATAATCCTGTAAAAAAAATAAATAAAAAAAATAAACCAATAAAAATGAAGGACTATAAAAGAAATCGAACTGTCAGTCCCTGAAAAGCTCTTCTTCAACTCTCAACTCCCGAGTTTGGGACATCAAAACCTCGTTTCAGAGAAACAAACACAAATTATACGAGGAGAGAGAAACTCAGTGTGATTTCTACAACCTAAAACTCCTTAAATTCAACTAATTATCTGTTATTCAATCTTCTTGACCTAATTTTCCCCCCAAATTCAGCAAAAAAATTCATCTTGAAAGCAGAGAAATTTTTCCCAGAAATCGAAATTCACAATTCGGCATTTCAAACGCAGTCTTATCTGTGCTGGGTTTCTCCCAGGGTCACTCTGAAGTCAAATTGATTCAGAGTGTAAAACCCTAGAAATATTTCATCAGATTTTTCTGAGAATTTTTTAGGGCTTTTCCCTAAATTATTTTCCCGCCATGAGTCCAATTCAGAATTTTGAGCAGCATTCTAATCTTCTCATCGACCATGACCTTCGTAATTTCTCTAATCTTCTCATTTTGTTTTTAATTGCTTTTGATTGTGGTATAATTTGCTTGCTTAGTTGATTTTGTTTTTTGTGTTTTGGAAGTTCATTTTTTTTTTAATTTTATTTTTATCCATAATAATGTCAGTTGAAGCTATTAGAGTATTTGATTGTATTATGTACTCGTTTTTCTTATGTGCCATTTCTGTTTAAGATATTTCGTGTGCCGTGGTAGCGGTATGAGATCGAACTGATTAAAGAGTTTTTAGCTGTATATCACTGTAATTCTAGAGCTCATTTTTGCTATGATGTTGATTTGGTTATAATTTGTTCTAAGCATTACTTTGTGCCACGATCCCGGCCCTTGAATATAGGGCTGTGGTATTGAATTGATAGGAGTATATATATTTATTGTATGTTTACATTTTGATTGTGCTATGATACATTTTTTGTATGTTGTTCAAAAGAGACCAACTTGATTTGTTCTCCTTTTGTTTTTTGGGATCATGATAGCAATACAAACAAGACTACAGATGGCGATGGAGGTACGGGATAGTCTAGAGATAGCACACACGGCTGAGTACTTGAATTTCTTAAAATATTACTTTCGGGCGTTCTCGGTGATTCTTCTTCAGATAACAAAGCCACAGTTCACTGATAACCCTGAACATAAGCTCCGTAACATTGTGGTTGAGATTTTAAACCGTTTGCCGCATAGTGAAGTTCTTCGACCCTTTGTTCAGGACTTGTTAAAGGTTGCAATGCAAGTTCTCACTACTGATAATGAAGAAAATGGATTGATCTGTATTCGAATTATATTTGACTTGCTTAGGAATTTCCGGCCTACACTCGAGGCTGAAGTACAGCCATTTCTTGACTTTGTGTGTAAAATATACCATAATTTTAGTTTGACAGTGAGCCATTTCTTTGATAATGGGGGTGCAATGGTAGCCGTTCCCCCTATTGGCACGCCTGGAGGTGGTGATGATATTAAGCCAATGGATACGTCTGATCAGTTGACTCCTTCCAGCAGCAGCGGGCTTAGTGGTGCTGCTACTGGCTATCATGGATCTGGTCAGCTAAATCCCAGCACAAGGTCATTTAAAATTGTTACTGAGAGTCCGTTGGTGGTCATGTTTTTGTTCCAATTATATAGCCGGCTTGTTCAGACTAATATCCCTAATTTGTTGCCACTTATGGTGGGGGCTATCTCTGTTCCTGGTCCCGAAAAGGTGCCTCCCCATTTAAAGACTCAATTTATCGAATTAAAGGGCGCACAAGTTAAGGTAAGCTTTCCATATTTGATGCCCTTGAAAAGCTTGATGGTAGTGTTTTCCTTGCCACTCTCAGCTGTTTGACATTTGATGATTGTTGATCCCTTTTTTAACTTGGGGTGAGGTTGATTTCTAAGATGCAATAATATTATTGATGGTGATAGATGGTTTATTTTCACGCAATTTCTTGTTTTTTTTGGAACTAGGTTATCGTACTTTGGAGCCATGATATTTCTGTGCGAATAGTCACATTTTGAAAGCAGTTTAACTGAATCAATAATTCGTGTAACTTACTCATTAGAGTAATATTTCGTAACCCTCAATTATTAGTTAGTGGTAATTACAATAGATGAGGCATTAACAACTGCACGTATCGTCAAATTGGGCTGTATTTCTGCTAAAATTTACCACTCATTAAATATCATATTAATTTTCATTTTTGTTCTGTGTAAAATTTTGTGATGTAAACTATAGAATCAGAAAGAGAACAATTTGCTTAGGAAGTTCCTATCAGGGTTATGAAATGTCTGCTAAGACAAGCATGAAATGCATGTAGTGCAAAAGGCTACTAGATACTGTAGATGACTAAAAAGGAATACTCTGGAAAAGATATCCCTTACGACGAAAGGCAGAGTAAAATGATCAAGCCCACAGGATGATAGAACACCTTATCTATGAGATCTATAAATCAAAACAAAAACCTTAAGCTAACACTATGAAGTGACAGAACACCTTTTCAAAAATCATTTATGTTCTTGTTATTTACGTCATCCAGAAAAAGGAGAACTTAACACTATGACGTGACAAAGCTGTTTCCTTAAGAAACAGTCAATTCCCTTACAATCTTACATCCTCATTGACCATTTCTTAAATTCTTAAATTCCTTTACAGTCTTATAGTCAAAGCTGACTTGTAAATCTGCGTTTCATTTCTGAAATTCTTTAAAGCTTAGATCATTTTTTAGCAAGAGATGTTTAAAAATTAAAACCTCTCATTTCACCATGATTAACAAGATATGCTAGAAGTAATGTCTCTCCTACGACTCAAGAAGTACTTAATTAAACAAGAATAGGAATAAAATTTTGAACTTTACATTTCATGCAAATCAATGTAATGAGTTGTCCCTTGATATGACACTTTTGACAAATCCGTAAAACATTAGCAAGACAGCAATTGTGATTGCAATCTGTATCCCTAAATGGATCCTAGACTGGAACTATTTTCTATCAAGGGCCATCTCTTCAATATTAGCTAGAACAATACGTACTAATCAACATTCTTTCTTGAATATGTTTTCATTTCCTGTACTCTATTGTAGAGATCTTCTCTCATTGCCTTACCGAGCATGGATGCTGCAATGTACATAGAAATATTCCTGTCTATGCATATCTTTTCATAACAGTCTTCAACTATCACTGGTAGATTTTCAGCTAAATTTTGAAAATAATGTAAAACTATTTTTTGTCATTGAAATAAGTATTTTTTTTCATAAAAAAATGTTTAATACTGTTAGTATCGGGATTGTTTTGAGAAGATACCTCCAATGTTGGAATGTTATTTGGTAATTCAAAGTTGGGATCATGTTTCTAAGACTAGCAAAAGTTAGGTTAATTCCTTTGTACTCCCTCCGTTCTTTTTTGTTCTACTCACTTTCCATTTTAGTCTTTATTTTTTTTATTTTTATTTTATGTTCTTCTCATTTTGCTTTATTCTATTTATGCCATTTTTCTTTTACCATCCTACTCCTTCAACCCCAAAATAATTACACCTTTTCATATTCTCTCTCTCTCTCTCGCTTCACTTTTTTCTTACACAAACCTTCATTTTTACATTTTCTCTCTTACTTTATCATGCACCCACTCACATTCTTATCAATTTCTTAGATTGTTTATCTGCAAAGTGAGTGGACATAAAAAAACTGAGGTATGTCTTTTCAAAAAATGATGGAATATATGGAAATTTCTAGAAGTAAGCTCTATCTGTTAGTAAGAAATGAATTCATGAAGCATTGTGTGAGACTGTGAGTGGATAATTTGTAAATGTTGCCCCTATTTAATTCTTGACAAATATTTAATTGATTAAATGGTATGGATTATTCAGATAGATGGTAATGTCTTTTTCCATGGCTGCAGACTGTTTCTTTTTTGACATACCTCCTGAAGAGTTTTGCTGACTATATCAGGCAGTATGAGGAGAGCATTTGTAAAAGTATTGTTAACTTGCTCGTTACATGTTCTGACTCTGTCTCCATTCGGAAGGTGTGTGCTCTAAACTTTATAATGTCATTTGTAATTCAATGCTTTGTTTTCCTTATTTAATCTTTTCAAGTTGAATGTAATTGTGCATTGCTAATGCAGGAATTACTGGTAGCCCTGAAACATGTTCTTGGAACAGATTTTAAGAGGGGTCTATTTCCGTTAATTGATACCTTGTTGGAAGAGAGGTATTATTTGAACCAAGTATTTTACGGCTTTACTTTCTAATGCAGTTGGTTATTTCATTGACATCATTTTATGTAATTTTTGTACTTAAAACATACAGAAGGTGTTGTGCACCCACATAAGACCATTGCCTAGCTATTTTTTTTCCTATTTATATAATTAGTCTGTCCTCTGTTTGTGCTTTCTTAGGGTTCTTGTTGGGAGTGGACGGGCCTGTTATGAAACATTGAGGCCACTGGCTTATAGCTTACTAGCAGAGATAGTACATCACGTTCGAGGAGATCTCTCCCTGCCACAGGTCTCTGTTTTCGAGCTGAATTGATGCCATATTTGTCTTTTTGTTGAGTTGAGTTGATAAATGTTTATTGTTTATGCATTTGACTTTTATTGAAGTTGCTGCTCTTGCTGCTGGAAGGGAAGTTTCTTACTGCAGTATTTAGCTGGATTCTTTGCATGTTTTGCAGTCCTGCGCTTGTAGTTGCTGTCGGTATGGCTGTGGGCGGTTTGTGGGCAGTTTTTTGGTTTTGCAACTTTGGTTGCTATAAGTGATACTTTTCCATGTCATCCTTACATCAATGTCCTTTTTAAAACTGAATTGATAGCAAAGCCAGGGGAATACACACTGTGCGCTAGCTAATAAAGGGGGATTTATAAAGTAACTGGTTAACAGTGTTAAATCTGCTAATTGCTCATTTCCTCTCTGTGAGATTTTCTTAAATTAGACATTCTAGACCAGTAATAGACGGGTTTTCTAAAAAAAGTCAAATGCAATTTCTCCTAATGGAGCTGACCACAGAAGGAAAAACTTTGCAACAGCAGGATCTACTTCACAAAGCCATGGACACTAGTCACACTACCTTTGCAAGGGTGCTGCCCTTGATTGCTCCCCTTTTCTTTTAATCCTTTAGGCTATTTCCGAGAGGATTGCGAGTGAGGCTTATAAAATTTTAGTGTATGAAGTTACTTCAACATAATATAAAATGACTAAATTTGCATGAGTTGTCATCACCAGTTGACACCAAGAGTAAGAAATTGCTAGTGATTTGGTGAGAATAGAAGCATGGGACTTTGGGGCCTTCATTGATGGAGGTTTATGGTTAATTGTGATACTTGTTTATGCTCATCGCCTCATCCACATTAATATCTCCCAATGCCTCTAAAGAGCCACTCTCCATATCAGCTTAATCTAAGTAATCTATGCTCAGTATTCTGCAATGTCTAAGTTAGAGGTGACTGGATAGTGTTTGCTTTTGTTAGCTTCATTTTGTTCATATATCTTTATGTTTATTAAATTTCATGAAGTCAGCATGTACATACTTTCCTCCCTCACGCACACACATGCACACAAAATGAAGAGAAAATTAAGGTGAAGGTAGTATGATATTTATATCTCCCGCAAATTTTGATTGTTGACATTAGTGTGGTTTCCATGCAGCTTTCACGTATCATATACTTATTCTCAAGCAACATGCATGATGCCTCGCTAACATTGAGTATTCACACCACATGTGCTCGCCTGATGCTGAATCTGGTGTGTGTGATATCGTTATTCGGGCTAGGTGTTAAATGATTTGTGTATTTCCTTTGTCAGACATGTGGTTTATGACTATTTTCGTTCTTGTGGATTTTAGGTTGAACCAATTTATGAAAAGGGGGTTGATCAAACGTCAATGGATGAAGCACGGATTTTGCTGGTTTGTATTTGTAATTTTGGATTAATTTATTGGTTTGCTTTACATAATTTAATTTGAACTCTTTATTTGATTCTTTGCCATATTGTTGCCTCTTCCTCCTTTTGTTCGTTAGATTGGTATCAATCGGTGGCGTATCCAAGAATTCAGAAGTGTGGGTTCGAAATCATTAAGAAATAAGATATAGGTCCTCCGTTCGTTATAATTGCAACATTGGTGATTTCACGCTTGCCAATGCACATTCTATAAGCTAAATATCTTAAGTTATATTAATTTTGTAAGAATTATAAATAATTGATACCATAAGAATATTTTTCGAGACAAATTTAACAAGATCCCACTTGACTATATATATCTTTTCCAACGTATGAATCACAAAAAGCGATCAACGGAGTGTATATATGTGTAAATATTGTAAAATTACATACGTTGCAATTAAAAGAGAACATTGGAAGTATAATGGATAACATATTACATAATACAATGGAATACAATTATAAAAAGGGATCCACAAAAGCATTCAGATTTTCATATGCTTTGGAGAAGAAAGTTAGGGAGAAAAAAATAATTAGGGTAAAGGGGTTTGATGTTTTGAGTCTTAGAATGAGTTTTTTTTTTTTGGGATATTGGGAATTTAGAGAAGTAATTAAAGCAAAAGGGAAAAAAAAAACATTTGGAGTTTTATATACTTTGGAGAAGAAAGTTAGAGAGAAAATAGTTATGGTTAAGGGTTCTGATATTTTGAGTCTTTGAATGAGTTTGTTGGGGGGAGTTCTGAGAAGAAATTGAAGCAAAAGGAAAAAAAATTTAAAAGGCTAAAATATAAAAAGAATGTTCCTGGGAATCGAACCCACAAACTTGAAGGCCAAGTGCACAAGTGTTAACTCCATCCTACCACTGGGCTATGCTATTTTCCCTATTCTACTTGTGCAGACAAATTTTTTTTATTTTTTTTTGTTTTAAATTTATTGTTTCAAATAATCAGTGTGTTCAATGAACCCATTGGAACATTGTGGATCCACCACTAGAATCTATCAGCAACTAGTGAATTCCTTGTCTTGGTGGTTCAATTTTGTAGCTTTATTACTTATCAGGGTCATCTTGTTGATGTATATGCTGTGAATTAATGTTGGAATTTTATGTTAAATTTGTCTTATACATTTCACAAGTTCACACCAGCTTTCGGGGATTATGTTATATGGTCTTTTCAGGTCCGGATATTGGATTCTTTTGTTGGGAAGTTTAGTACTTTCAAGCACTCAATTCCCCAGGTAAATAATACTGTTAAGCTTCTTTATTCGTATAATTTGTGAATACAATTGTTGCTTATTGTTTGTCTTGGTACCTGTATGTGCCTGCCTGCTGTAACACATTGTACTTTAGATGATCTACATAAATTAGAAATTGTTGAATATTGTATATAGCTAGTGGACTTTAAAGGCTTCCCTTTCCTTTTCTTCTGTCTCGTTGGCTAATAACAAAGGTGCTTAAATGAAATAATACTTCCTAGATTTTGTTTTTTTTTGTTTTTTTTTTTTAAAAAAAAAGAGGTGGGGTGTTGGACGAGGGTGTTTATGGTTTACTCTAATTTCTTTTCTCTGGAGTGTGGAGGTGGATGAAATTAGTTCTGTTTTTCCCCATTTTATGCTTAGTTGAGTTGCCACCTTTGGAGAGTTGGGAAATATGAGTTAAATTGGTTGGTAAAGTGTTTGCTATTATTGACACCATGTCTTTCTTTCTAGGACACGTTATCTTTTGCCACATTGTGCAGTGGTCTAAATAAATTTGCTCTTGTACTCTGGTAGTGGTTTATGTTGCTAAACTTTCACTTAAGATTTTTTTGCTCAAAGCTATATTCTAAGTTCCTTACATTGAGTATTGAGGCAATTACACTAGGTTTAAGTTTCTTTGTTGGCCTTTGTATCCTATATTATTTTTTCTCTTTTTTGCGGGGAAAGGGTGGTGCCGTGGTGCGGTAATATATTATGATGATGTATTTGATTATTTGAAGAATTTTGTTAACCATTAAACCTTGGAAGTATTAAGAGATGTTATACATTATCCATGCCTCCTTAATTTGGTACACTCTTATCAGATGTTGCTGGGGTCTGGTGATGTATGCATGCTTGTAATAGCAAAGGTTACTAGAGAAAGTATACTGAAAGGTGTTATTATAATTGCTCTGGTGGCTAAGTTCTGGTGGTAAGGTTGGGCTAGAGTAAAAGTATGTAGATTATGTATACGATGTATTTATAGGTCTATTATGGATAGTTTGATTCACAACAAAAATATAATGTTTGTCAAACTTTGTGGTGTCAGAAATCCGTTTTCTCAGATTTCGACAGATTTTATGATTGTTGAGATGAACAGAATTTCTAAACTAAATCTTCTGAAGTTATTGCTATAAGTGTGACATCTGTTGTAAGATCTAGCAATCAACTGATTTCCAACTGGGAAGTGGAGACTATATTTGTAATGAATTCGTGATCAACCTCCTCTTAGCTTATAAATCTTCTGCCCTTGTTAAATTTTTATTTGCATATTTGGTAAATCTAAATATTTTTAATGCCCTTTTTAACTTTATTGGTTGTTTGATGTTCATGGGTTATAGCTGCTCGAGGAGGGTGAGGAAGGAAAAGATCGAGCTTCATTGAGGTCAAGGTTGGAGCTTCCAGTTCAGGTTATTTCTGACGTAAATAACTTTTAGTTTGATTAAGGTTGATTGACTTATCAATTGGAATGAAATGATTTTTGTACTCTTCACTCTTACATAAATCATTTGGTACTCATTGGAACCTGTGTTATCTATTACACCTAAAAAACTATGGTAATTCAGGAAATTAAATTGTGTTAGGTTGGTCATTTTTACTCCATTCACAAACTCATTTTTACTAATGAGATAAAAGTCTGAGCTAGCCTCCTATAGGTTGTTGATCACCGCACAATGCTGCTAGTCCTGCTCTTACATCAGCTCATGGGGTTTAAAATTTTTTCTCAACTCAAAACATTTTTAGGATTGTTTTATTAGCTGAGTTGTTATCTTTACCAAGTTGTTGAAAGGGGGTTGGCTCTTCTTCTGACCAGTCCTAGCATTTAATCTGGTTGCAGGCTGTATTAAACTTGCAAGTGCCGACTGAACATGCCAAGGAAGTCAATGATTGTCGACATCTGGTCAAGACCTTAATTATGGGTAATCTGTCATTTCAATATCAATCAATGAATCAAAGCCTTAATCCCATTAGCCGTAATCTGTCATTTTTATGTTGTCTGTTATATTGTCGATTCCCCTCTTGCTCTAAAAAGAGCTCATTTCTGTGTGTGCAGGAATGAAGACTATTTTTTGGACAATAACTCATGTTCATACTCCTCATATGCAGGTTTTTTGATTTCTTGAAAACAATGTAAAGTTGTGTGATGTCTCCACCTGCATCTGATGGATTGTTACTTGTTTTCTAATATTAATTTTCAGGCTTCAGCTGTTCATGGGGCGCATCAGCAAATGTTGCCAACAAATGGTTTGCCTGCATTCAAAGGCTTGAGGGAAGATGAGGTATTAATATGAAGCTTTGAGTTAGTGTATTGATTGAGATCAACTTGGTTTGATGATTTGTTTTACTTCCTTTCTTTTGGTAGGTATGGAAAGCCTGTGGTGTTCTGAAAAGTGGTGTGCATTGCCTGGTAATTTTTAAGGATACTGATGATGAAAAGGAAATGCTTGGGCACTTTTCCCAAACTTTAGCTATTTTGGAACCTCGAGATCTGATGGATATGTTCTCACTTTGCTTGCCTGAGCTTTTTGAATGCATGACCTCGAACAATCAGCTAGTTCATATATTTTCTACGTTGCTGCAAACACCGAAGGTTTTCCGTCCATTTTCAGATGTTCTGATCAATTTTCTTGTTAGCAGTAAGCTTGATGTTCTGAAACAACCAGATTCCCCCGCTGCAAAATTAGTCTTGCACCTCTTTCATTTATTGTTTGCAGCTGTTGCAAAATATCCTTCAGAGTCAGAACGTATACTATTGCCTCATGTTCCTGTTATTATTGAAGTGTGCATGAAAAACACCACTGAAGTTGAGAGGCCTATTGGCTATCTACAGCTGCTTCGAACAATGTTTCGTGCACTTGCTGGTGGAAAATTTGAACTTATATTGCGAGACTTGATTCCTTTACTACAACCTTGTCTGAATATGTTACTTGCCGTGCTTGAGGGACCTGCTGGAGAGGACGTGAGGGAACTTCTTTTGGAATTGTGCTTAACTTTGCCTGCACGTTTAAGTTCTTTGTTGCCGTTCCTTCCCCGTCTTATGAAGCCATTGGTTTTATGCTTAAAAGCAAGCGATGAACTTGTTAGTTTGGGGTTGAGGACTCTAGAATTCTGGATAGACAGCTTAAATCCTGACTTTCTTGAGCCCAGTATGGCAAATGTTATGTCAGAAGTAATTTTGGCATTGTGGTCTCATTTAAGACCTGCGCCATACCCTTGGGGTGGAAAGTGTTTGCAACTTCTTGGGAAGCTAGGTGGACGTAATAGACGTTTCCTGAAAGAGCCACTGGCACTGGAATGCAAGGAAAATCCAGAGCATGGGATTCGTGTGATTCTTACCTTTGAGCCAGGAACCCCATTCTTGGTGCCTTTAGATCGCTGCATAAACCTTGCTATAGCTACTGTCATGCAAAAAAATGGACAAGTAGAATCGTTCTATAGAAAGCAGGCCTTAAAGTTTCTTCATGTGTGCCTATCTGCTCAGCTGAATTTGCCTGGAAACATTTCTGATGAGGGTTTTACCCTGGACAAGCTGTCAAAAATGTTATCGTCCGGAGATTTGTCCTGGCGAAGATGTGAAACTTCAGATGTCAAGGTTAGTTTTCTTTGTTAAGCTCATATTGCTTACAATCATCATTTATTTGCAAAACCAGCTCAGTGTCAG
This sequence comes from Chenopodium quinoa, assembly GCF_001683475.1. Lineage (NCBI taxonomy): Eukaryota > Viridiplantae > Streptophyta > Magnoliopsida > Caryophyllales > Amaranthaceae > Chenopodium > Chenopodium quinoa. The sequence continues at coordinate 23,476,191 of NW_018742204.1, read as the reverse complement.
AAATTAGGATTTTATCTTCTTATTCCGCTTTTTATTTTTATTTCACAATTGATGTTCACTTGTCTCTGCATTCCTGCTGTTATTCTGAGATATTTTTGTTTAAACATACCCCCCCTCCCTCCCTTCTCAAAGACCTTATCTAAATACTCTTATCTGTTTTTTTTAAGGCATAAAGAACTTTTACAAGTGTTGAATGTGCAAATTCTGTGTACCTCAACCTCAACCTCATTGACTGTGTAAAGTCCTATGAACAGTTTTATTTCATTATGTTGTATATTTAGGGGGATGGGAATGGGGGTGATAAAGTTGGTAGTTGCTATCTTTAGTCTATCTTCTTTGGGTAGGATATCAGTTTTTTTCTTTTTAAAATTATTATTATTATTAAATGATTTTTCATTTCAGGCAGAGTATGGTGTAAAGACAAAGACTCAGCTTATGGCTGAGAAATCTGTTTTCAAGAGTCTTTTAATGACTGTCATCTCATCCAGTGCTGAACCAGATCTTCTTGACTCAGAGGATGATTTTGTAGTTAATATCTGTCGTCATTTTGCTCTGATGTTTCACGTTGATTATTCCTCTACCAACACTTCTACAACATCTACAGTTGGGGGTCCTACGCTTTCGTCAAATACAAATTTAGGTTCTAGGCCTAGAGGAAGTACAGGATCGAACCTTAGAGAGCTGGATCCCTTAATATTTTTAGATGCTTTGGTTGATGTGTTAGCGGATGAAAACAGGCTGCAAGCGAAGGCTGCTCTGAATGCATTAAACACATTTTCTGAATCCCTTCTGTTCTTGGCTCGTTCAAGGCACAATGATGTGCTAATGTCAAGAGGAGGTCCTGCAACACCTATGATTGTCTCTAGCCCATCAATGAATCCTGTGTATTCTCCACCACCTAGTGTCCGTGTCCCTATTTTTGAGCAACTTTTGCCCCGTCTATTGCATTTATGTTATGGAGTTACATGGCAAGCTCAAATGGGAGGTGTAGCAGGACTGGGGGCCTTGGTGGGGAAGGTCACTGTTGAGACTCTTTGTCACTTTCAAGTTAAAATCGTCCGAGGTTTGATATATGTCTTGAAAAGGCTTCCAATATATGCAAATAAGGAGCAGGAAGAAACAAGCCAGGTTTTAATGCAGGTGCTGCGTGTGGTGAACAATGTTGATGAAGCAAACAGTGAATCCCGGAGGCAGAGTTTCCATGGTGTTGTTGAATATCTTGCGTCAGAGCTTTTTAATGCAAATGCATCAATAAATGTGAGGAAAACTGTGCAGTCATGTTTAGCCTTGCTTGCTAGTCGGACGGGTAGTGAGGTGTCTGAATTGCTTGAGCCTTTGTATCAACCTTTACTTCAGCCCCTTATCATGCGCCCTCTTCGTTCAAAGACAGTTGATCAACAGGTAAACTTGGCTTGTTTATTTTATCCTTGAAGCTGTTTTATTTATAATCCCTTCTTGTTGCATGCAGGTGGGAACAGTTACTGCATTAAATTTCTGTTTGGCCTTAAGGCCGCCTCTCCTGAAGTTGACCCCAGAATTAGTTAGTTTCCTGCAAGAAGCTTTGCATATTGCAGAGGCTGATGAGACTGTGTGGGTTGTGAAGTTTATGAATCCCAAAGTTGCTACATCTTTGAATAAGCTTCGCACAGCTTGCATTGAGTTACTTTGCACTGCAATGGCCTGGGCAGATTTCAAGACAGCAAATCATGCTGAATTGCGTTCAAAGATCATATCCATGTTCTTCAAGTCCCTGACTTGTCGTACTCCAGAAATTGTTGCTGTTGCCAAGGAAGGCCTGAGACAGGTATTGTGCTCTTTCGTAGTCCGATCATGATTCTGTGATGTCTGGTTTGATACTGTGAATGAGTGATCGAGTTACATTGGATTAGGTGGACTTGTTTCTAACATTGATGTAGATTACTAGAATATAGTTTCTTTTTTTTTTCCTTTTTTATATTATGTGTATGACATTGTGACTGCCGCATGGTGATATATCTGTCTCTGACCTCTTTTTTGATATATGTGATATATTTTCTGATAATATTGTTTATCGCATCTCTAACAGAGTCATGAAACATGTGTGGATTTGTGTTTTTGTTATACATGACCCATATTTGTTCTATATTGAATTTGTTAATTTGGTTGTGCGCTGTTAAAAATTTTGTGAAGCTTTCTCTCTGTAACCATTGAAAATATTGATTTGGTCAATGTGAATATTAATGTTACTCTTCTGCTAATTTCATTGCCAAGATGTTGTGTTTGTTTGCATAACCTGACTGGCAAGAAAACACGCCTCTAATAGAACCAGTCAAAAGTAAAGACACTTTTGCCCACATATATAGGAGCGTGCAAGGAATCAGCCCAAGCCTGATATCCGTTTCACTTATGCTAGAAGGCTCAAGAGTTAATCAGAGAATGTTGAATTGGAAAGTTGTTAGAAATCAGTTTTGGGGAAGAGGGTAAAATAGTAATCTTGCAAATAAACTAGTTTGTTATTTGATTCTCTGTATTAGCTGTGCTCAACTTTGTTAGCTTGCTTAATTTTGGGTATTAATAGGAGTTTGGGTTAAGGGGAATGCATCAAGAAATTAATTGAGAAGTTGTTTTGGAGAGCTCCTTCCTCTTGAGTATTATCGAATACTCTGTTTGATATTACAACTATCCCCTTTCTCTCTGTACTTAGCTTACTAATTTGCTGTCCTCAGCAGAGCGCTGGAAATGTAATAACAAGTTGTATATTGATTTATTGTTAGAAACGGTTAATATTCTGTATAATTAATTCATTCTACTGTAGAAAGCATGAAAACATTTTGGGACTTCTTAGAAGAAATAATGGAAAACATTACGCCTCTATTTTCACGAATAAGAAGGAATTATTTCATTTCTGTTTATTAATATAGGCGAGTATTAAATTTGTATGAAAGAATGGCCTTTTAATGATTTATTTAAATTAATCTGCATTAATATAACATCATTGTATACAATTGTATAGTCTACTCTATTTTTATTTGCAAGGTTACTGTAAAGAGAGTTTTTTATTCTTCTTCGTTTTAAGCTGGTTCTCCAATTTAAATGGTAGCACCCAAGAGTAATCATAGAATTATATCTGTAGTCTGTACTATTTGCCTTATAAGGGTCAATTGTAGGATGACATCATTATATCCAAAATAGCCAAAACTTAATTTTGAGTTCATTCATCTTTGGTTAGCTATTTATAGTTAGGTTTTCACTGAAGTGGTGTAATTTGTGTGAATCAGTGTTTAAATTTAGATTCACCTGAATCAAGTCAGCATTTTCTTTTGTTTATGTGATGACAAAGTAGCTGAGTTGAATTCTGTGTCTTGATTTTTTTTTTTTTCAAGAGCAATGTTTTTATTAGTAAATATGTTCATAGTAGGTATGATCAAAAGTAGAATAAGATTAAAGTCTCCGTTGAAAAGGGTTAGGCTACCCTACTTTATCGGCTAGCCATGGTGGGGGTCTCTTTAGCTGCTTAGGTGTAATATCACATTATTCGTTAATTTTGCCTCTTCCTGATTTCCTTTTCCTTCTATTTTATTTATTTATTTATTATTTAGGTTATTCAGCAACAGAGGATGCCCAAAGAACTTCTCCAGACCAGCCTCAGACCCATCTTAGTTAACTTGGCATATACCAAAAATCTCAGTATGCCTTTGTTGCAAGGTCTTGCCCGCTTGCTTGAACTTTTATCTACCTGGTTTAATGTTACCCTTGGTGGTAAACTGTTGGAGCATCTTAAGAAATGGCTAGAACCTGAAAAACTTGCACAGAGCCAGAAATCATGGAAGGCTGGTGAAGAACCAAAGATTGCTGCAGGTAAATGAAAGATTGTCTAATTCAAAGTATAATTTTCCTGATTGTTCACATTTTTTATTTTAAATTATGATCAAATATCTCTGTTTATTGCCAGCTATTATCGAGCTGTTTCACCTTCTCCCCAGCGCTGCTGGAAAGTTCCTTGATGAACTTGTAACTCTAATTATTGACTTGGAAGGGGCTCTCCCACCTGGACAATTCTACAGCGAGATTAATAGTCCGTACCGTCTTCCACTTACAAAGTTTTTAAATCGCTATCCAACAGCTTCTGTTGAATACTTCCTCGCTCGATTGAGTCTGCCACAATATTTTAGACGGTAAATTTACTACGCTCACTTTGCATGCTGATCTGTTGCTGGCTTTTTATCTTGAATGTTGAACCATTGCTGGTTTTTGTATTTAGGTTTATGTATATAATAAGGTCTGATGCTGGACAGCCCCTAAGAGAGGAACTTGCAAAGTCACCTCAGAAAATAATAGCAAGTGCATTTCCCGAGTTTCTGCCAAAATCAGAGCAACCAACTGTTTCAGGATCTGCTGCTACACCTTCCACTCAGCCGGGTGATGAAGCCCATGCTGCTCCTCCTTCTGAAAGCTCTAGTGTACCTTCAGTTAGCACTGGTGTTTCACCAGATGCATTCTTTCAAGGACTTGCTTTGATCAAAACTCTGGTCAAATTGATGCCCATTTGGCTGCAGAACAACCGTAATTTGTTTGATGCTCTTGTATTAGTTTGGAAGTCACCTGCAAGAGTTGCGCATTTGAATAAAGAGCAGGAGTTGAACCTTGTTCAAGTAAGTTTTTTTCTCTTTTTTTTGGGTGGGGGTGGGGCGTGGGGTAATGTGTAGGACTTTAGATGAGGGGTTTTTGTGTATTTGTCAATTTGTTGTGTTATTATGTGGAAGTCTTTTTAATTTTCATGCCTCTATCTTTAACCATGTGTGGATGAAAGAAGAATTGGCTTAAAATTTTTGTTGCAGCTGCACTCTTCCTGGAGCTGCTTACACCAATGCTACTCCATTCATCTTATCTAAGCAAGTTTTGTGGGGTGTGCTAGCATTTTATACTCTTTGTGCTTGGACGAACTTCTTGTCTTCTCAATTTGCATGGTTAGGAGTTTAGGTCATGGGAGCATCTGTCTCATTTTGTCATTATTCTGATTGATGTTGCTAGCATAAGTTTTATAAGTTTACGGGATCGTTATTCTCAGAGCTGGATACAGCTAGTGCGCTTAGCAGAGTTACTGGTTTTCTAGTACAGTTGTTGCTGACGGTGAAATTTGTGGTTTCTGCTTTCTAGGATACATTACGCTAGTTGATGATTGTTTTCTCTGACGCTTTATTTGGATAACAAATAAGGAAGGAAAGGAAGGGGAGGGAAATAGGAGGAAGGGAAGAGAAAGAAAGGGAGGGGGAGGTGAATTCCAGTTTCCCTCCAAATCTCTCCGATTTTGGAGGGATTATGTTTATTAAAGGGAGAGGGAAAGTGGATCCCTCCCTCTCCTTTCCCTTCCTTCCCCCAATTCTTTACCCAAACAAGAGAGTTTGGCCCTCTCCCTTTCTCTTCCCTTCTTTTCCTTCCATTTTCTTGTATCCAAACAAAGTGTTAGTGTATGTGTCTGGAGTTTGATGATTGTTTTCTTCAGTATTCTTTGTTTAGTTGTTGTAGTCCTTTAGGTATCTGTACGGAAAGTATTCTGGGATAAGAACAGCTGTTTATATTCTTTTGGCCGCTGAATTGCTTTAGAATTATTTTGTAACAAGGCGTTCTGGAATTCATGTGCAGGTCAAAGAAAGCAAATGGCTTGTGAAATGCTTTTTGAATTATTTGCGGCATGACAAGACTGAAGTGAATGTGTTATTTGATATTCTTTCCATATTTTTATATCACTCACGGATTGATTATACTTTCTTGAAGGAATTTTATATCATTGAGGTAAGTTTACTCTGTTAAAGGGTGTCTTATTTTTATGAAGTATTGCGTCCTTGTCTTTTTATCCTGGAACGTGAACGAAATTTTAGTCTATTAGATGCTCCTAGTTCTCTTTTCAGCTGTTTTGTACTGTCTAAAGAAATTGATTTATCTTATTCCCTATTTTCTTTTCATCTTATGCTAATTTTTATGCTGTTGTCCAGGTTGCAGAGGGATATTCACCTGACTTGAAGAAAACACTCCTGTTACACTTTTTGGACATTTTCCAGTCAAAACAACTGAGTCATGAACACGTAGTGGTGATAATGCAAATGCTTATATTGCCGATGTTAGCTCATGCCTTCCAGAATGGTCAAAGTTGGGAGGTTGTTGATCCAAGCATTATTAAAACAATCGTTGATAAACTTCTTGATCCTCCTGAAGAGGTGATAGTCTGTTCCTGGCTGGTTCCTAATGAGGAATGTTGTATTAATTATACTGTTGCATTGTTATGTAAGCAGTATTGTGTAACAGTTAAGAAGTTAATTTCCTTAATGAATAGTCTATATTGGGATCTTGTACAGGTTTCTGCTGAATATGATGAACCATTACGCATAGAGCTTTTGCAGCTTGCCACACTGCTTCTGAAATATCTTCAAGGCGACCTTGTTCAGCATAGAAAAGAGCTTATTAAGTTCGGTTGGAATCATCTTAAACGTGAAGACAGTGCTAGTAAACAGTGGGCATTTGTCAATGTTTGTCACTTCTTAGAAGCTTATCAGGCCCCAGAGAAAATCATACTACAGGTACACTAAAGTGATAATACTCTTGTCAGAGTTTTTAATAGTAGTGCAGTATTATTTTATTCTTTGCCAGAATTCTGACTTATTACAAGTTCATGCATGATTGGGGGTTTTCTTTGTAGGATCTTTTATTGTAATTATTTATTATGTAGTGGATACTCGAGTACTGTAGGTCTTTGCTGAAAATCTAGACCCCAATTTATCTATCTTTTTGTAGCTCTTTAAATGCCATTTTTTTGCCTGTGCTTTAAATCAGGTGTTTGTTGCTCTTCTGAGAACTTGCCAACCAGAGCATAAGATGTTGGTGAAGCAAGCATTGGATATATTGATGCCAGCATTACCACGAAGATTACCTCCTGGAGATAATCGTATGCCAATTTGGATACGATATACTAAGAAAATCCTCGTTGAAGAAGGCCACTCAATTCCTAATTTGATTCACATTTTCCAGCTCATTGTCCGTCATTCAGATCTTTTTTATGCCTGCAGAGCACAGTTTGTACCTCAAATGGTAAATTCTCTTAGTCGACTAGGTTTGCCTTACACAACGACTGCAGAGAATCGGCGTCTTGCTATTGAATTGGCTGGGTTAGTTGTGAATTGGGAGAGACAAAGGCAAAGTGAAATGAAGGCTGTAGCTGGGACTGATACTTCAACCCAAAATTCTGATGTTTTAAGTTCCGGTATGGCTGGTGTCGACTCCAAACGTTCCACAGAGGGATCAGCAGTTCCTGAGGATCCGAGTAAGCGTGTAAAGATTGAACCTGGAATCCAATCCTTTTCTGTTACATCTCCACCAGGTGCTGCTTCCATTCCTAACATTGGAACCCCGGGGTCTGCTACTCAGGCAGATGAGGAGTTCAAACCAAATGCTGCAATGGAAGAAATGATAATTAATTTTTTGATTAGGGTAAACCTTCTGTGACATGGCCTTACTGATGATTCCATGCGTTATCTAATTCTTGTCACTTTCTATCTATGATTTGACTTCTTTGGTTACCTCATCGTGCTTGCTTCTCCTGTCCTAATTTATTTGTCATGATTACTCTTTTATCCCATGCTTTTACACTTTTATTGGTTCTTATAATACTAATATTAGCGATAATTGCTGATAGGTTACACTTTCAATCGGTTATAATTTATAACGATTTAGTAAAAACTTATATGTTATTCTTGTACGAAACTATTTGAACGGAGGCAAAAGTAACTATTAGAAAAAGATGGAAGTGTAAGTATATTTTTGCTCATATTTGGATTGTCATTCAATTTCCCCATTTTGATAAGGAAGGACCAATTAGGACGGATTGATTTTTTGTTTTCTTAATCGGATGCTAGGATTAGCAAATTTAATATGGAATTCAATATTTTTCATTTTTTTGGGCGATCTAGGAAACTTGAATGCAGATAATATGAAGTATATGGTATTTTCATGTCTGATCTTCTCCTATAAATTTATCATTGTTGGTGCCTTTTGGTGGGATGATCTTCATACACCTTTCTTTCTGTTTGGAATCTGCATTATATGTAAAGTATGTTGTGGAATATTTTTCCTAATGTAAATGTGGTTGGAGCTTTCACATTGATTCTTGACTGTGTTTTCTGACCATGAATCTAGTGATGTGGTGTTAAGGTATCATATTTGAGAAAAGTATCAATGCAATGGATAATTGGATATGTATTTGTGTCTTAGTTAACTTTCTTGAACTACCTTCTCCAAGAAGCACCTTACTTAAAGGATAACTGTGAATTTTCTATTTAGTTTATTACTCTAGTTCTATTGCCTATGTGATACACTACATTCGTGAATCTCATGATTATACAATGTTTTGGATCACAAAAGTTAGGGATTTATTCTTCTCACATGTTATCCTCAGTTGTCATACCATTGTCTTGTTATTTTATGAACCAGGTGGCCCTGGTGATAGAGCCCAAAGACAGGGAAGCAAGTTTAATGTACAAACAGGCTCTAGATCTACTCTCACAAGCTTTGGAAGTGTGGCCACATGCTAATGTGAAATTTAATTATCTTGAGAAGTTGCTCAGCAGTATTCAGCCATCTCAATCAAAAGATCCTTCCACTGCTCTTGCTCAGGGCTTGGATGTTATGAACAAAGTTTTGGAAAAGCAGGCACAATTATTCATAAAAAACAACATTAGCCAAATATCTCAAGTAATATAGTTGTTACACCCTTTTTCTCTTTATTATTGGTTCGTTGTAATTATCACTTTGTAACTTTATTCTTTTTGTTGATATATTACTTCAATTTGCTGCAGATTCTTGAACCATGTTTTAAATACAAGATGTTAGATGCCGGGAGGTCATTGTGCTCGTTGCTGAAGATTGTTTTTCTCACATTTCCCATGGATTCAACCAGCACTCCGTCTGAAGTGAAGATATTGTACCAGAAAGTTCAAGAATTGATAGAGAAACAAATTGCAGCTGTCACTGCTCCTCAGACATCTGGAGATGATACAGTGGCCAGTTCTATCAGCTTTGTGCTTTTGGTCATTAAGACTTTGATGGAGGTGCAAAAGAACCTAGTTGATCCTTCCTTGTTGGTCCGAATACTTCAGCGCCTGGCACGTGATTTGGGATCACTTGCAGGTACTCAAGCTAGACAGGTATCTATTTTATCCTATAACCTCCTCCCCTCTGAACCTATCTTTTATCTCTCACTCATTTTTGCAGTACTTTTGATGTCCTATTGACTATTGATTACTTGGCCATACTCCATATATTAGCATTTGGTGATACGTTTTTTCAATATAGGGTCAAAGACTGGATCCAGATTCAGTGACCTCATCTCGTCATGGTGCTGATGTAGGAGCTGTCATCTCTAATATAAAATTGGTCTTGAAACTTATTGGTGAACGAGTCATGCTTGTGCCAGATTTTAAAAGATCTATTACACAAATTCTCAATGCTGTTCTCTCAGAGAAGGTTACTGATGCAAGTGTTCTACTTTGTATATTGGATGTGATAAAAGGGTTGATTGAGGATGACTTCAGTAAACCAACTGCGTCTGGCACGATGACTAGTTTTCTTAACCCAAAAGATACGGTATCTTTTCTTCAGAAGATTTCCCAAGTTGACAAACAGAATTTTTCCCCAAGTCAACTTGAAGAATGGGACCAGAAGTACCTGGAGCTTCTCTATGGAATCTGTGCCGATTCAAATAGGTAAGTATTCACCATCAGTTTTCGTTTTTCAGCTGGTAGCCTGGCAATTGCGATATATCTATTAATGATGTCATCCTTTGCAGATACCCTCTTCCCTTGCGGCAAGAAGTATTTCAGAAAGTAGAAAGGCAGTACATGCTTGGTTTGAGGGCAAAGGATCCTGAAACTAGAAAGAAGTATTTTTTGCTGTATCATGAATCTCTTGGAAAAACATTATTTGCTAGGTTGCATTACATCATTCAAATTCAGGACTGGGATGCTTTAAGTGATGTCTTTTGGCTTAAACAAGGCCTTGATCTTCTTCTTGCCCTGTTGGTAGAGGATCAGTCAATTACACTTGCTCCTAACACTGCGAGATTGCAGCCTCTTGTTACTTCAAATAATAGTCCTGAAGGTTCTGCAATGCAGCACCAGGTGTCTGAAGTTCCAGATCCTGTTCCACTGACGTTTGAAGGTCTTGTTAACAAGCATGCTCATTTTCTGAATAAGATGAGCAGACTACAGGTCGGTTGCCCCCTCTCCTACTAACTCTGTAGTATGTTTGCTGGAAGCTTATTTTTCTATCAAACTCGACATCGTTTAGCTTATATAATTACAGGTGGATCCTTGATATTGGAACTTCGGTTATTGTTTCGCTATCTCCTGTTTAGCTCTATGCCTACAAATTAGTTTTTTTTACACTTTATTGTGGCTATTAATCTAGATGCTTATCTGATGGGTTTCTGTGACACTCTGCCTGTGGCTATTAATTTTTACTAGGTTACTCATTGGCCTATATTCATTCACCTCTTCGTCTTTTTTGACGTTTAAGCCTTGAACTGGCTATAGGGGGAAGCCTTAGCCCCTTTTTCTGGCACCACTGAAGTCACTCAAGTCATGCTTTGCCTCTTCATTGCAATATCTTCTCCCACCTTATTAACCTTCCACTGAAGGATTGAGGCCTTACCTGTTACCTGGGCTGGAAAGCCCTCTGATCACTGAACAATTTAAGTGCTGGCCTACCATCTGACGTCCCTTTTTTCATTTCTTGTTCTTTCTCTCCAGTTTTCTTAGTGTTTTTGTCTCTTTGATTCTGATTCTTCTGCCTCAAGCAGTACTTCATGTGATTGGCATACTATACTAAACAATTACTCTTGTTTCCTTTCCTTTGGTACGTCTATTAATATTTTGTGAAAATATAAGACAAAAGCTAAGCTTGATTTCCACCTTATTTGGTCTAGTGAGGTCTTGAGAGGCATACTATTATTCTAATTAGTCAAAAACTGTTAGGAAATAGGTCTCTGACAGATTCTACATTTTTTATTTCCATAAATTTGAAAATTAATCAATAGAGGAAAATTCAAAGTGGCAAATACTTTACAGTATCATTTTATATACAAATGGCCAAGTAAAATTAGCAATAACTGCCTCTGTTCCCCTAATATTGCAACAATAACAATTTTAGGAAGTTTCACAAATATTGCAAAATTACCATTTTTGCACATGCTCTCTCTCTCTTTCTCTCTCTCTCTCTCTCTCTTCACATGGGTCCCTATCTTTTTATTTATTTTTTATTTTTTACTATATCTCTCATCTTTTGTTCCGTGTCTCTCCCCCCTTCTCTCTTGTTGCAATGTTAGGGGAACGCAGGAAGTATAACAATAGCCAAAGTAACAGTAATAAACTAATAACAATAGTAGTTAGCAGCAGAAGCAGTAGTATTATTGTCTAGTATCAGCAGAATCATTAGTGTTGGGGGGGGGGGGGGGGGCTGCTGAAATGAAAAGGTAGCAATGTGAGTTTACAAGAGCAAAATCCATGTGGATCTGTGCGTGCACCCTGCTGGTCTTTTTTTGTGTACCTTTACTCAAGATTTACAAGAAAATCTGTCTATGAAACTGAGTTTGCTACTGCTTAAACCAGAATATGGTAGTTATTTATGCTATTAGGGCGAAGTTAATTCAAATCTATCTTCTCTTGCAGGTGGCTGATCTTCTTGTGCCACTGAAAGAACTTGCTCACACAGATGCAAATGTTGCATATCATCTGTGGGTGTTGGTATTTCCTATAGTCTGGGTGAGCTTAAACAAAGACGAACAGGTTGCTCTGGCTAAGCCTATGATTGCTCTCTTATCAAAGGATTGTCTTAAGAAACAACAAACACATAGACCAAATGTTGTGCAAGCTCTCTTGGAAGGACTTCAGCTTAGCCATCCACAACCTCGGATGCCTAGTGAACTTATTAAATATATTGGAAAGACGTACAATGCTTGGCATATTGCATTGGCCCTGCTAGAAAGTCATGTCATGTTGTTCATGAATGATACCAAGTGTTCTGAATGTCTTGCTGAGCTATATCGTCTGCTTAACGAAGAGGACATGAGGTGTGGGTTGTGGAAGAAGCGGTCTGTTACAGCTGAAACTAGAGCTGGGCTCTCACTTGTGCAACATGGCTACTGGCAGCGTGCTCAAAGCCTGTTTTATCAGGCCATGGTCAAGGCAACTCAAGGGACCTATAATAACACTGTTCCCAAGGCTGAGATGTGCCTATGGGAGGAGCAATGGCTTTATTGTGCTGGCCAACTTAGTCAATGGGAGGCCCTGGCAGATTTTGGGAAGTCCATTGAAAATTATGACATCTTACTCGATAGTCTATGGAAAGTTCCTGATTGGGCTTATATGAAAGATCATGTTATCCCTAATGCTCAAGTAGAAGAAACACCGAAGCTCAGAGTGATTCAGGCCTACTTTGCACTCCATGACAAAAATGTTAATGGTGTCGGAGATGCAGAAAATATTGTTGGGAAAGGTGTTGACCTTGCTTTAGAACAGTGGTGGCAATTGCCGGAAATGTCTGTGTATGCTAGGATACCCCTTCTGCAGCAATTTCAGCAGCTAGTTGAGGTTCAGGAATCTGCTAGAATTCTTGTAGACATTGCAAATGGAAACAAACATGCTGGGAACTCTTCTGGTGGTGGACATGGGGGAATTTATGCAGATCTAAAAGATATTCTTGAGACTTGGAGATTGAGGACACCAAATGAATGGGATAACATGACAGTTTGGTATGATTTGTTGCAATGGAGAAATGAAATATACAATGCTGTCATAGATGCTTTTAAAGATTTTGGTTCAACCAATCCTCAACTTCATCACCTTGGCTATCGTGACAAAGCATGGAATGTCAATAAGCTTGCTCATATTTCTCGTAAACAAGGGCTTTATGATGTGTGTGTCACCATTCTTGAAAAAATGTACGGCCACTCTACTATGGAGGTGCAGGTATGTGAAGTCATAATTGCTTTTGATGGCTTTACGACTATTATTGATGGTGACCTTATCTTTGAAGTCCCCCCCCCCCTCCTTTCTTGCTTTCTCTTTTTGCCAGTTTATTTTGCTCAAATATTCTGGCCATGTTATCATTTTGCCTATTACTGATTTACTGGTAAACCTAATGAAGGATCTTTACTGTACAAAATATGTTGGACACTGTATTCAAATTTAGTAAAAAAACTCACGACTCCACTCATTGAAGCAATGCGGTGGGATGATACTTGGCCTATATATATTTAAACTCATGACTCATGATTTTGAGTCAGGAAGCATTGCCCAGGGATGATACTTGGCCTAATATATCCAAACTCATTTAATGACCTTCTTAAGTAGTCTTTCATTTGGGTTTTTGGGGATCATGGGAGGAGAGAGCCCCCATGACTCCTCATCAATGTAGATAATCTTAAAGGCATTGTGACTCTTATAATTCCTGTGTATTAAAGTTTATCCTTGATATGGATCTGTACATCGCAATATTAGATAGGAGTGATGCTGTCATCTTACCGACTTGCTTTTTTTTTTTTTTTTAATGTATGCCTACAGGAGGCCTTTGTTAAAATCAGAGAACAAGCAAAAGCTTATCTTGAAATGAAGGGAGAAGTAACCAGTGGATTGAATCTGATCAATAGCACCAATCTTGAATATTTTCCAGTCAAGCACAAAGCAGAAATTTTTCGTCTGAAAGGAGACTTCTTATTAAAGCTAAATGACTGTGAAACTGCTAATCGAGAGTATTCTAATGCCATCAGTCTTTTCAAAAACCTGCCAAAAGGATGGATTAGTTGGGGAAATTATTGTGACATGGTATGCTATTTATTTTTGGCTTCTAATATCTATATTTTATACATTGTTTCTTACTGTGTACAATTTTCTGCTCTTTATTCAGGCATATAAAGAAACACATGATGAAATTTGGCTGGAGTATGCTGTTAGTTGTTTTCTTCAAGGTATCAAATTTGGTATTCCCAACTCAAGAAGCTATCTAGCTCGTGTTCTTTACCTTCTCAGTTTTGATACCCCTAATGAACCTGCTGGAAGAGCATTTGACAAATATCTGGAACAAATACCTCATTGGGTATGGCTTTCCTGGATTCCTCAATTACTGCTTTCATTGCAGCGAACAGAAGCTCCCCACTGCAAGCTTGTCCTCCTGAAAATTGCCACAGTATATCCACAGGCAAGTTTCTGCGCCCCTTTTAGATATAAAAGAAACATAAATAATAAAGATGGAAAGGTCAAGAAGTTCTCCATGGTTGTGTAACTATTTTTCTATAAATTTCAGGCTTTGTACTATTGGCTGCGCACATATTTACTTGAGCGCCGTGATGCTGCTAATAAATCCGAAATTGGGAGATTGGCTATGGCTCAGAACAGAATGCAGCAAAACCCTTCTTCTGGTGGTCCTAATTCACTTAGTTTGAATGATGGGGCTACAAGAATGCAAAACCACGGTGTTATATCATCAGAGAATCAGGTTCATCAGGTGTCTCAATCTGGTAGTGGTATCAACTCTCATGATGGTGGAATTATAAGCGGTCAAGAGTCAGAGAGATCTGCTGCTGGGGAAGGAGGCACTGTATCCGGTAGTGAATCACATCTGCCGCACAATTCATCAAATATCAATGATGGTGGTCAAAATGCACTAAGGCGTAGTGGTGCTATGAGTTTGATGGCTTCTGCTGCCAGTGCTTTTGATGCTGCAAAGGATATAATGGAGGCTCTCAGGAGCAAGCATACTAATCTTGCCAGCGAGCTTGAGGTGCATAATTTTATGCTTTTATTATGTTTCTGTAGACACTAATCACTAATCTGATATAACATGTGCTGCACTCAATTTACCTCTCTATTTAAGGTTGTTAGCTTGCAACTGTTTTCTGATTACTTTTCATTGTTTTCAGTATTCGTACTGTAATATTCTCTATTATTACTTTTAAAGAGTGATATATATTACTCATCTCCTTTATTTAATATATCGACACTCATAGATAAACTTTATGTCATTGTGTGATATTTTGCTCATAATTCATGTTATCGGGCTCTATCTATGATATAAAATTATCTCATGTAATGCTGTACACCATTTCATTGTATATTTCATGCCTTAATTTATGTGCTGTGATGAAGTTTGGAACAAAAAAGTCATGTATATAGATGGTGTGGATGAGTGTGAAATTAGTAGAGAGAGGGATGAGATATTTTCATTTCATGAGTAATGATGTTCATAGGGTGCGTATGAGGGAGGACAAAATTTGGTGATCTTGTGTTGGTTTATGAACACAGTTGTTGGTCCTAGATGCACATTTTGTGACAATCGGCTCTACCCCAATCAAGGATTGGGGTGTTACACTGTCCCTGCCTGTATCATGGTTTAGTATAATGATGTGTTTTTCTTGCTTCCAAGGTCCTTTTTAATGTGCTCCTGGCGTTTGACATATAATTTTTCAAGGTTTCTAATTTTGTTTTTGTTTCATATACGATTCATTTGGCAGATTTTGCTCACAGAGATTGGATCAAGGTTTGTCACTTTGCCAGAGGAGAGACTTCTAGCAGTAGTTAATGCTCTGCTTCATCGGTGTTATAAATATCCTACTGCAACTACTGCAGAGGTTCCTCAGTCTCTTAGGAAGGAGCTTTCTGGTGTCTGTAGGGCTTGCTTCTCAGCTGATGCTGTGAACAAGCATGTAGAATTTGTGCGAGAGTACAAGCAAGATTTTGAACGTGATCTTGATCCAGATAACGCTACTACCTTCCCAGGAACACTTTCTGAACTCACTGAGAGATTGAAGCACTGGAAAAATATTTTGCAAAGCAACGTTGAAGACAGATTTCCTGCTGTGCTGAAGCTTGAAGAGGAAAGCAGGGTTTTACGTGATTTCCATGTTGTTGATGTTGAGGTTCCTGGGCAGTATTTTACTGATCAGGTATGAACAATACTCATAAGAAATACACGGCATGACCAAGCCAAGAATAAACTTTTTTCTATATCAAATTCACTTTGCCAGTAAATTTTTTTTTGTCATAGTTTCCTCCATTGCTTTTTTTCTTCCTTAATTTGTGAATTGCTGTTTTTTTTTTTTTTTCTTAATATGTCAACTGATTCCTTTTCATAATCGTAGGAAATTGCACCTGATCATACAGTAAAATTAGATCGGGTTGGCCCCGATATTCCAATTGTACGAAGGCATGGTAGTAGTTTTCGTCGCTTGACGCTAATTGGATCAGATGGTTCACAGCGTCATTTTATTGTCCAAACATCCCTTACTCCAAATGCTAGGAGTGATGAACGCATGCTTCAACTGTTCCGTGTGATGAATCGCATGTTCGATAAGCACAAGGAGTCTAGAAGGCGGCATATCTGCATCCATACCCCAATCATAATACCTGTTTGGTCCCAGGTGATTTATCCTCACCAGTTTATTTTTTCTTATCTTATAGGAGTAGAGGTACTAATAAGTTGCTTGTAATTACATCCTTTAGATACATTCTCTTGAAAGCTGCAAATGGCTGGCCCCTTAATTTATAGCATTGGCTTGTTAGGGATTTGTTCCTGAAGTTTGTTGCTTCCATCATCCACCCTTACTTTAGTATTGATTACTTTGGATCAGGTTCGCATGGTAGAAGATGATTTGATGTACAGTACATTACTTGAGGTTTATGAGAACCATTGTGCGAGAAATGACCGTGAAGCTGATCTTCCCATCACCATTTTTAAGGAGCAGCTTAACCCGGCTATGGCTGGTCAAATATCACCAGAAGCTATTGTTGATCTCCGCCTCCATGCTTATAATGAAGTAACAAGGAGTCGTGTGCCTGATAACATATTGTCACAATTCATATACAAGACATTACTAAATGGAAACCATATGTGGGCTTTTAAAAAACAATTCGCAACCCAGTTGGCTCTCTCGTGTTTCATTTCATACATGCTGCAAATTGGGGGGCGTTCGCCTAATAAAATTCTATTTGCCAAGAACACGGGAAAGATTTTTCAGACAGATTTCCACCCAGCATATGATGCTAATGGGATGGTTGAATTTAATGAGCCTGTGCCATTCCGTCTCACTAGAAATATGCAGGCTTTCTTTTCTCATTTTGGTGTGGAGGGACTCATCATCTCTGCTATGTGTGCTGCATCTCAAGCTGTTACAACGCCAAAGGTAAGAAATCTACCTTCATCTGTTTATATTATCACCAGGGAACTATGAATGTGCTGTACATTTGTTTCACCATCTTGTTTGTGTTTATTACTTGTAATAATGAAGTGATGTACTTTTTTTTTTTTTTAAAGAACTGAAGTGATGTACTTTGATGCAAAGGCATATAAATCTTTTTGGGTGTTTAAAAAAATGATTCTGGGTTTGTGGTTGGGCGTTCGGGGGTGGGAGGGGGGGGGGGGGTTCAGCAGGATGAGTGTGCCAAAACATTCAGCAAAAGGTAAGACATCCTTCCCAAATGTGCAATGGAAATTTGACCCAGATTGGTAGAAAACCTACCTAGGACCTTATCTCTAGAGGAAAGATAGTGGCTTTTTATGCGTTCATTAAAGGCATTATCCCTTGCACTTCAATTGATATATATATATATATATTGACGCACACTTCAATTGATATAAAAGGCTAAGGGTCCAGCTATTTCTTAACATATTGATGACATGTTTACTTATATTTAGTTATGGGAGTCAGTTCATTAATTGAGTAGATAAATACCGCAACATTCAATAGTATAGCTAATGTTCAAAATAGCTCCATCTTTGAAGTTTAGAAATTAGCAGGATTACATAGGAGATATTGTGTGCAACTATTATGCTATGGTAGATTTGATGCCTTTACTCAAAATTATGTGTAATATGCAGCAAAACCAGCATATGTGGCATCACTTGGCTATGTTTTTCCGTGATGAGCTGCTGTCATGGTCTTGGAGAAGACCACTTGGAATGCCTTCGGCTCCCGTTCCTGGTGGTGGTCTAAGTCCAGCAGATTTCAAGCACAAGGTGACAACAAATGTCGAGCATGTTATTGGTCGTATCAATGTAATAGCTCCCCAGAGTTTGACTGACGAGGTAATGGGACAGGATTTCATCCCTTTTTTAGAAAATTTTTCAACATATACAAGAAGATACTGGACCAATATAGACATATAGTTGAATGATAGATTATTTGCATGAGCGTTTAATCTTTGTTGATATGATGAGTTTGAAGCTAGGTAACATTCCTAGGAGAGTAGGTGTGTACCATGCCATACTTTCAGACATATGTTTTGCATATATATGCTCCATCCATCCCATAGGGTATGCTAGTGTGTTCCCATGTAGAAAGAAAAAAGAGGCTAAATAGCTCATTGCATATGCAAAAGCTTTCAGATTGAGTATATTAAGATACGAAGATAGAATGTATTCCCTTTTCTTTTATACTAGTAGATTCTTGGATGTAAGCTTGTTCTCCCTACAACTTCCCTTACTGTACTGGTGTTCATGGCTGAATCTCTTGACCTGGAGTCTCCATGATGTGTATCTCCTTAATTCCTTATGCTTGTTGGGAAATCCCTCATTCCTTTGGTTAAGTTACTAAAGTGTTCTTTTGTGCTGGATTGCAGGATGAGAATGCCATGGACCCCCCGCAGTCGGTTCAAAGGGGTGTGGCAGAGCTCGTTGAAGCTGCATTGAGCCCTCGAAATTTGTGCATGATGGACCCAACTTGGCATCCATGGTTTTAATCTTTGCACAATGTACAGTTTTGCTAAAATGATCATGTTTGATATAGGCTCCTGCCAATTGTATATATAATGTACATATGTAGTTCTATAGTTGAAATAGGTGATGGGGAAGGCGAGTACTTGCAGAATTGCATGTTTAAATTATTCATCCGTCCGTAGTTGTCCCCTTAATGTTTTATTATGATTTATGAACAATGGAATTGACACTCACCTATATTGAGCTTAATTCTATCCTACCTTATAGTGGTAGTTTAAGTCAGGTATAGATATGGTAAAGCTGGAACTCTCTTTTAATCTCGATTTTATTTTTTATTTTTTTTTTATTTTTTTTTTATTTTTTTTTTGACAAAGAGAACTTTATAAATAAATAACAAATTACAACCTAAGAGAACTAAAGAAAGAAACTAGAACCAACCAAATACACCTAGCTAAAAACGCACACTAAATAAAACCTTGTGTTCTGTGGCGGAGCTGATACCCCCTAATCAACCCACATATGGCGTATATCACTTACCAGTAGAGGAAACCCGAAGTTAATGAAAAGGCTAGAAAGCCTTGCAACATACCAAATAGTAAAATACCATGAAGCTTGAACAACAACAAAATTATTACCAAAACCTTTATCTAGACTAAGAGTTGCCATTACGGAAGACTCAAATATAGTTCATTTTGTTGATTTATTGGCTTATTGCTGACTTCATATGTTATAATTACAATTAAGCCATTATCTGAAGGATGCCAATCATGTTTATTTTTTTATTCAATTTATTAAAAACATGCATATATCTACGAAAGAAATTGAATTATATATATATTGTTAAAAATATTTTACTGATGGTAAGATATTTATCAGTGAAGGGATGAAGATAGGAAGTAAGTAGTAGAATGGTAGGAAAACTCTTTTCTTGTTTTTCAACTTAAGTTCACAATACGTGAACTTTCATTTATATAGCCAAAATAATTGAATACAATAATATACATTATTGTACTTAGAGGTGGCCAGTGGGCCGGGTTGGACCCAGCCCACCCTAACTCGCACGGCTGGTGGGTCACGTGGGTCCGACCCGGTTTCAATCCGGCACAGCTCGGATTTAATCCGGGTTGTGTCGTGGGTCCAAAATTTTCGACACAACCCATTTCAACCCAGCTCAGTTTAACCCGTTTGATTCGACCCAAATCGCACAACCCGTTTTGACTCATTTAATTCGACACACCTAGCCCGTGAACCCACCTAACCCGACCCACCTGGCACAACCCAGCCCGCACGGCCCACCCGCACGAATGACCCACCCAACCCGCACGAGCCAACCCACCTAACCCGCACGCATGACCCACCCAACCCGCACGGCCCGCACAACCCGCACGGCCCGCACAGCCCGCACAATTCGCACGACCCGCACGGCCCGCACGGCCTAACATCCATTTTTAAAAAAACGGCTAGTTTTTTGTATCTAACGGCTAGTTTTTTGTATCTAACGGCTAGTTTTTTAAGTGTATGATCATCCATTCTATTTTTCCTATAAATACCAATTCCATTTCACTCAAATTTCCACACAAATTCAAGCTTTCTTTCTCTCTTACTTAAAAATTCTTATTGTTCTCAAATTCTCAAGTGTTATATAGAGTTATATTTTTGTTAAAAAAAATCTCCTTAATATTATTATTAGTATTCTTAAGATTCTAAAAAAAAAAAAATTTCTTCTCCATATTATAATTAGTAATCATACAAAAAAAAAAATGAGCTCAAGAGGAGGAATGGGAAGGAGTCAAAGTGGTGGTCGAAGTGGTAGCCAAAGGAGTGGTGGTGCAAATTTTTCGTATGAAATTAATACGGAAAATTTAAACCAATTTGTCAATGAATATGGAGATTATGGTTTAGGAGATAGGCAAAATATTCAAACGTCTCCACCACAACATTTCTCCCACGAGTCCCACCAATCATCAAGTTCAACTATGCCACCTCCATCGCAACCAACATCTCAACCTTCATCTCAAGGTAATTTCTAATTAAATTTTTATTGTTATGAATATTTAAAAAAACTATTATTAATGATTATAAAGTTAGTTTAGTTTCCAATTTTCTATGATTTACAATTAGTTAATTACCATGAAAAATGCGTTTAAATAAGTATAATTAAAATATTTAAAATTTAAAAGCTTATTTTCATAAATAGCATTTAAAAATTAATAATAATTTGATTTATGAAAGGTGGTGGCGGTGAAAGTAGAGGTCGAGCACATTTTTCTTGGGTGTGGAAACATTTTGAACGAGTTGAGGTCACACCCCCGGGATGGCAACCTGGTCAACCAAAGAGGTTCACGTGTACATGCCTAGTTTGCAAGGCGCTAGGTGCAAATGTCAAGTCATATAATTGGAAAACGGGAGATGGAACCGGAACCTTAAGTCGGCATTTGCAAAATAAACACGACTTGTTCGAAAATGGCCCCCGTCCTTCGGGGGGTGGCGTCCAAACACAATTGGGTGGATACATGAACCAACCCGGCGGAGGTACACCTTTCATTTATAATAAAGATAGAATGATTGATGAAATGAGTACTTTAGTTATTGCTAATGAATACCCTTTTAGTTACGGTGAAAATGCAAACGTTGAGCATTTTAATAAAGTTGCATTACAACCTGCATTTACTCGTGTCCCCCGAAATACCCTAAGACGTTATACACAAACTTCTTATTATAAGTATAGGAGTGGTTTGATTGAATTATTTCGTACTTTTGATGGTCGTGTTAGTTTTACAAGTGATACATGGACTTCTAGTTTTGGCGAACCTTTTCTTTGCATTACTGCTCATTGGGTGGATGATGATTGGTTTATTCAAAAACGTATACTATGTTTTCAAGCTATGGAAGAAAGGCATACCGGTTTTAACATCAAAGTTCGTATTTTGGATTGTTTAAAAGAATTTCACTTGAATAATAAAGTTTTTTCTTTGTCTCTTGATAATGCAACTGCAAACACAAAGTGTATTGACTATTTGAAAAATGACTCCGAGTTGAATTTGTTGTTGGGTGGTAGTCTCTTGCATGTTAGATGTTGTGCTCATATTTTGAATTTGTCTGTTCAAGAGGGTCTCGCTGAGTTGCAACCATTGCTAAACCCAATTAGAACAGTTATAAAATGGATTAGGATTACTCAGTCAGTTAGAAGAAAGTACATAGCTATGTGTAAAGAGAGAGGTCTTAAGAAAAGACAATGGTCTATTGATACCCCTACCCGTTGGAATTCTACTTTCAAGTTGTTGAGTGATGCTATAAAGTATCGTGATATTTTGACCCAACTTTACAATGAGACTCGTGTTGATCCTACTGAGTTAATAACCGAAAGTCATTGGACTAATGCTTCTTTTGTTCGTGATTTTTTAAATGCTTTTGATAGTGCAACTCATATTTTCTCTTATATTTATGAGCCTAACGTTCATTTAGTCATAATTGAGTGTGTTAAAGTTGTTCACACCATCGAAGAGCATATGAAGATTGATGGACTTCGTCCCGTTCTTGATAGCATGAAACGTAAGTGGCATACTTATTTTAGTGAATTTCCAATCATTTATGGAATTGCTGCTATTCTTGACCCCGGTGTCAAAGCTGAAGGTTTGGAAAATCTTTTAGAATTTTATTATACAAGTTTAAGTATCGATTATGATGTTAGTGAATATATTAACAAATGCAAATCTGTTTTGGGAGACCTTTATGATCATTATGCATCTATTTATGGTTTTGATTTGGCAACACCAACTACTACTAGCACTTCCGATTCTAGATTTGGTTTTCTTGATAAAGTTATGAAAAAAAAACACAAAGCATCTACATCATTCTCATCATCATCTTCTTCAACACTTGCTATTAATGATTATTTGTCATATCAACATGAGACCAACAACAACTTTCAAATTATAAAATGGTGGCAAGAACATAAAAAAAGTTTTCCTATATTGGCGAGAATTGCAAAAGATATACTTGCAGTTCCCGCTTCATCTGTTGCTTCCGAGTCTGCTTTTAGTGCAGGTAGAAGAGTGTTAGATGAAAAAAGATCTCGCTTAACTCCGGAAAGCATTCAAATTTGTGTTTGTAAGAAAGATTGGGATCAAGCTGAAAGAAGAACTCAAGGTTTAAAGGAAGACGAAGACGATGAAGATGATCCTGTGATGATATTGGAGTCGTCAACGGATGATGCAGCTTCCGGGGATGATGATGCAACAAACATGGGTGGCTAGAAAAGTCTAAATCAGGTACGCTAAGAACTACGTGGGCTTTGATTCTTTCGGGATACGTAGGCAACTTATTTTTCGAAAATTACAATTTAATTGCAAAATTAAATTTTAGTTTTCTAAAGATAGGTCCAAGCCCCCCCCAAATTTCAAAAGAAGTACAATATAAGAACTACGCTGGCTTTGATTCCTTATTTTATAATATAAGGATACGTAGGCATCTTAATTAAGAGCAAGCCATCAAATTGTTAATTTTGTAAAAATTAAAACACCACACAACCCACCCGACCCTAACCCACGAACCCACCCGACCCTAACCCACAAACCCACCCGACCCTAACCCACCTAACCCACAAACCCACCCGACCCTAACCCACTAACCCACCCGACCCTAACCCACCTAACCCACAAACCCACCCGACCCTAACCCACTAACCCATCCTTCGACCCACCCTAACTCACTAACCCACCTTGACCCGTCTAACCCACGAACCTAGCTCGACCCACCCATGACCCGTCTAACCCACAAACCCAGCTCGACCCACCCACGATCCGTCTAACCCACAAACCCAGCTCGACCCACCCACGACTCGTCTAACCCACGAACCTAACCCTGGTGTGTCCAACTTCTCCGACCCAACCCACGACCCGGCCCACCCTACCCTACGTGTGTCGTGCCGTGTGTCATGAAACCCCAACCCGCGACCCACCTAACCCTAACCCAGCTCGCACGACTCGCACGGTGGACACCTCTATTTGTACTTTATACAAATTATTGTACTTAGTAAAGTCTTCATTGACTTTAATTACCACATGTGAAGTTCAATTCAATCATGTTTCTCAACACTCCCCCTTTGAACGTTCACATGGAATGGGGTACAAGTTGCCTCATTAAAAACCTTGCTAGGTAAAACCCTTATGGGGTAAATACCATAGCTAGGGAAAAAGAGTACAACGATATAGTATTATATGCTTTGGTATACTGCCTCGTTAAAAACCTTGTCAGGAAAAACCCGGTGGGATAAAAACCTAATCGAAGGGAAAAAGAGTGCAGTACATATAATACTCCCCCTGATCTCAGCATAGTTCACGAAGATGTCGCATTCCGATTTTGTGAACTAACTGTTCAAATTTCTTCGAAGGAAGTGATTTGGTGAAAAGGTCGGCAAGATTTTCACAAGACTGAATTTGCTGGATATTTATTTCCTTGTCCTTTTGCAGATCATGTGTGAAGAACAGTTTTGGGGCAATATGTTTCGTTTTATCTCCCTTAATATATCCTTCAGTTACTTGAGCGATACATGTTGTATTGTCTTCAAAGATAATGGTTGGGTCTTCTGTTATTGTGTTCATTCCACACTCCTTTTGGATATTACTGGTCATCGACCTCAGCCACACACATTCCCGTCCTGCTTCATAGAGGGCTATCAACTCTGCATGATTTGATGATGTCGCGGTCAATGTCTGCTTTGTTGATTTCCATGATATTGCAGTGTCGCCATAAGTGAACACATATCCATTTTGTGACTTGGCATTTTGAGGATCTGATAAGTATCCAGCGTCTGCATACCCAATGAGAGCAGCATCTTGTTTTGGTTGGTAATATAAACCAAGGTCTTGTGTCCCTCGTAGGTACCGGAGTAAGTGTCTAACTCCCTTCCAATGCCTATATGTTGGTGCATTGCTGTGCCTGGCTAACAAATTCACAGAGAAAGCTATGTCGGGTCTAGTATTGTTAGCTAAGTACATTAAGGCTCCAATTGCACTTAAGTATGGTACTTCTGGACCCAAAATCTCTTCATTTTCTTCTCGGGGTCTAAATGGATCATTTTTCATATTCAAAGAACGAACAACCATTGGGAAGTTGGTTGGGGTTGCTTTGTCCATGAAGAAACGTTTCAAAACTCTTTCTGTATAGTTTGATTGATGGACAAAAATGCCATGACTCAAGTGCTCAATTTGTAGTCCAAGGCAAAATTTAGTTTTCCCAAGGTCTTTCATCTCAAATTCTTTCATCAAGTATTTTGCAGTTTTCTCGAGTTCATTTGGGGTTCCGATGATATTTAAATCATCAACATAAACTGCAATGATAGCGAATCCTGATTGTGATCGCTTTATGAAAACACAGGGACTAACTTGGTTGTTTTTGAATCCTTCTCTCATAAGGTATTCACTCAGACGGTTGTACCACATCCTTCCAGATTGTTTCAATCCATAAAGTGACCTTTTTAGTTTTATGGAAAGCAGTTGTCTAGGCTTGTGGTTTTCTGGTAATTTTAGTCCTTCGGGGACTTTCATGTAAATGTCCGTATCGAGTGACCCATACAAATACGCAGTCACTACATCCATTTATCGCATTTGCAGTCCTTTTGTGACTGTCAAACTTACCAGAAATCTTAATGTAGTTGCATCAACCACTGGAGAATATGTTTCTTCATAATCAATCCCTGGAATTTGAGAAAATCCTTGGGCTACAAGTCTTGCTTTGTATCTAACTATTTCATTTTTCTCATTACGTTTTCTCACAAATACCCATTTGTATCCAACGGGTTTTACACCTGCTGGTGTAAGGGTTATTTTCCCAAAAACTTCTCGTTTTTCAAGTGACTTTAACTCAGCCAGCATTGCCTCCTTCCACTTTGGCCAATCACTCCTACGTCGACATTCTTCTACAGTTCTTGGTTCAACATCATTTTCATCAGACACGATGTCGATTGCGATGGAATTTGCAAATGTTTCATTAACGATAACATCTTTCCTATTCCACTGAGTCTTTGTAGAGACGTAATTCATTGAAATTTCATTGTTATCAATGTTTTGAACATCTTGTTCATTCCCCGTAGGGTTGTCTTCTTGTTCGTCCCCTTTTGGATTATCATCATTTTCTTTACTTTCATCCACATTTGGTTTTTCTTGACCTTCTGACGGGGGAACATCATTAGTCTCATTTTCTATTCCATCCAATCTTTTCAATTTTCTTGGCTTAGAATCTTTTGAACCAAGTGGTCTTCCACGCTTTCTGCGTGCCTGAGATTCATTTTCTATGGCCTTATTACCAGTTGGGATTTCAATACGTGCAGGGGCATTTTCTGCTGGTATATGTGATTTTGTCACCTTCTTTGTGTCTACAAATGCATCAGGCAATTGATTTGCAACACTTTGTAAATGAACAATTTTCTTAACTTCTTGTTCACACATATTTGTTCGTGGGTCTAACATCAACATTTGTGTTGCATTCCAAATGAGTTCAATTTCTTTCTTACGTGGGTCCACTTTCTCTCCCCCTAAGGCTGGGAATACTGTTTCATTAAAGTGACAGTCCGCAAATCTAGCCGTAAATAAGTCACCAGTCAATGGTTCAAGATATTTAATTATAGAGGGGGATTCAAACCCGACATAAATTCCCAGCCTTCTTTGTGGACCCATTTTTGTTTGTTGGGGTGGAGCAATGGGAACATATACAGCACAACCAAAGATTTTTAGATGTGAGATACTTGGTTCTCGACCACAAACAAGTTGTAGTGGTGAGAATTTATGATAAGTTGTAGGTCTCAATCTAATTAGCGCTGCTGCATGTATTATAGCATGTCCCCAAGCAGATGATGGCAATCTTGACCTCATTAATAATGGTCTTGCAATCAATTGTAATCTCTTAATTAGTGATTCAGCTAGACCATTTTGTGTATGGACATGAGCTACTGGATGTTCAACATCAATTCCAATTGACATACAATAATCATTAAATGTTTGGGATGTAAATTCCCCAGCATTGTCAAGTCTTATTTTCTTTATTGTATGATCCGGGAATTGTGCTCTTAATTTGATGATTTGGGCAAGTAATTTTGCAAAGGCAACATTTCTACTTGAAAGTAGACTAACATGTGACCATCGTGTAGAGGCATCAATTAAAACCATGAAATATCGAAATGGTCCACATGCTGGATTAATTGGCCCACATATGTCTCCCTGAATTCTTTCCAAGAATTTTGGAGATTCAGTAGCAATTTTGTTCATAGATGGCCTTATTATTAATTTGCCAAGTGAGCATGCAGAGCATGTTAATTCATCTGATCGGGGAATTTTGACATTTCTTATTGAATGTCCAACTGAATGTGCTATTATTCTTTGCATCATCCCAGTTGCTGGATGTCCCAAACGATCATGCCATAAAATAGTCAAATGTTTGTCATCTAACTTCTGGTTAGATACCATATTGATTTCCACGGGTCGTATGTTTATACGATATAACCCTGAAGAGTATGCTGGCAATTTCTCATATATATGTTTCTTGCCATGTTTTTCTGCCGTGAGGCATATATACTCTTTTTGATCTGTTGTCATTGTTTCTAGATGATAGCCATTTTGGCGTACATCTTTAAAGCTTATGAGATTTCTTCGAGATTTACTCGAATATAAAGCATTATTGATTATTAATTTTGTTCCATTTGGAAGCATTATACAAGCCTTTCCAGATCCTTCAATTAATTTAGCTGACCCGGAAATGGTGTTTACATTTGCTTGAAACAACTTTAGTTGTGAAAAATAATTTCTATCTTTTAAGATAGTGTGCGTTGTTCCACTGTCCAAAAGGCATTGATGTTCGGAACTAACTTCAGGTAGATCCATATCTTCATAAAATAAATTTGAGATTAGTTTAGAATAATATCATACAAACTTTTATTGATGATATTAAAATACAGGGAACTAAGAAAATACATTAAAACATAGCATATGTTACATTAGTAGATGAGAAACCTAAGTATTGTTGTTTTCTACAAGAATGAAATCATTTCCAATTTCAACATTATCCATGAAATAATCAGACACATCAAGGCTGGGACAAGGAGCATTTTCCTCATTAACATAATTTGCTTCTGCATTTTTCTCTTTGCCTTTTACAGAAGCCTGGTAAAGAGGTCTACCAAATGTTTGGCCGTTCGACAAGTACGTCCCCAATGTCCTATCATGCCACATCTGTAACATGTGTCTTTTCCTTTCGAAGGAGTTTGTTTGTGGCTTCCAGATAACTGTCCCTTCTGTTTTTCAAAATTTTTGAAATTACTGTTTCTTTGAAAATTATTTCTACCACGACCACGGCCGCGTCCGCGATAATTCCCACGGCCTCTTCCACGGCCATTGTAATTTCCACGTCCACCTCTTCTTGTAGCATTTGACTCGGGTGGATTGGAATTTGTTGCATTTGCCTCATGATGAGTGGCCAAAGACCCAGTTGGTCTGAGATTATGATTTTTCAACAAAAGATCGCTATTTTGTTCCGCAACAAGCAATACACTCATTAATTCATTAAACTTCTTAAAACCTCTTTCACGATATTGTTCTTGCAACAGTATGTTGCTTGCATGAAAGGTAGTGAGTGTTTTTTCAATCATTTGTTCATCGGTGACTGGATGATCACAGTATCTCAATATAGATACTATCTCATGTATGGTTGAATTGTAATCTATTACAGATTTGAAATCCTGGAACCGTAAATTTGTCCAGTCAAATAATGCCTTAGGAAGGAGCACCCTTTTGTGGTGTCCAAATCTTTCAGTAAGGCAGTCCCATAATTCTTTGGGATCTTCAACCATCATGTACTCAGTTTTAAGGCCTTCATGTAAATGATGCCTTAGTAACACTAAGGCTTTTGCCTTTTCTTGTTCTGTAATGGGTTTTTCAACCGTCATTGCAGAAGTGGTAGTATCAGTTGTTTGACCAGGGGGACTTTTATTTTCTTTAACAGTGTGCTCCAAGCCTTGAGCTTTCAAATTCATCATTGCGTCCACTTTCCATTCCAGAAATTTCTTTCCAGATAAATCAAAGATGCTGAACTGTCTTTTCATAAGGTCTCCCATTTTAGCTACAACAAATTTCGTGATAATTAGATTATAATAACAAATTATATGTACAACTCACATGTTTAGTTCTTCCATATTTATATTTAAGTTAATAAGACACGTGAAAATTAAATTTAATAATAATAAACCATAAGTAATATAGTCTTTTCTCCCCCTTGGTTTATTATTGTGAGTAATTATATGATTAGACAAAAATTAATCATGTTAGTTGCAAAAAAAAAACAGCAAAACGACAACAATGACAGTAGTAACAATAATTATAATGATAACGGTAATATTATACAATGATGATTAATAACAACAAACATACATAATAAAACAAAAACAAGCTTTTAATATACTAAAACGACAAAATAAGTGAGTTTTACTTATACATAATGACAAAAATTAATATTGCTACTAATAAAATTACAAGCGCCGTAATTAGAAGGAAATATTGTTTTATCTTCATTAATCTTCCTCAAAAGTGAAGTTGTGGGTGTTTTGGTTGTCGTCGTCGGGGAACATATCGGAGAAGAAGGGGGTGAAAAAAAAAATTTAGGTGATTTTTAGATAAAAAGTGGGAAGAGATAAAGGATTTGTGGTGAAATTGGGGGAAAATCCGTCTTTTATAGAGGTAGGTTTATCCGAGACTGTTCTGTACAACTGTAAAAATATCATATAACAATCTAATATATTGACAAAAATTATGGTCTAAATATATATATTTATAATTGTAAAAGGTTATCACACTGGGAATGCAAGCCATAGTGGTCCGAGAGCCCTAATATCTATAAAAGATCATGGGTTCGAAAACGGAAAGAAACACAAAAAGTATGTAAAAGTAAGAAAAATAATAAGTATAAAAAGGCTGCATCTTTTTGTTAATCTAGTTAATAATAATATGCATGCAAAGCAACTACTACTTTCACCGTTATTTTTGAGGTATATATAATACAGTAAATGTTTGAGTTTCTGGTATAGATGATCCCAAATATGGGCAACTATAGAGCATACTCCTCGAAATATTTAGAAGTAGATAGTATTATTTGTTATAAATTTTTAGAAGTAGGTATAAATATACCTGGCTGAAAACTGATGCTGATAACGTGTTAAAAATATTTTACTGATGGTAAGATATTTATCAGTGAAGGGATGAAGATAGGAAGTAAGTAGTAGAATGGTAGGAAAACTCTTTTCTTGTTTTTCAACTTAAGTTCACAATACGTGAACTTTCATTTATATAGCCAAAATAATTGAATACAATAATATACATTATTGTACTTTATACAAATTATTGTACTTAGTAAAGTCTTCATTGACTTTAATTACCACATGTGAAGTTCAATTCAATCATGTTTCTCAACATATATCATTTTTTTTTTGGTTGTCCTACCATGTCGGAACCTTTCATTGGTCCTCTCCGCCCGAGTTAGAGGGCTAGGTACTCTAGATGAGGGAAGAAAGGTAAGGGAATACCTACCCCAAAGTGCTTCTAGTGGAATTTGATCTCACAAACTTAAGTTTGGATTGTGACCAAGCTATGCTTGATCAAAACGAAAGATCAATTTGTAAATACAATATATCAAATATTGTACGATATCTTACGCATATTGCAAGAATTTACATCTTTTTAAAAATACGGTATATTAATTTGTTGTTGATACAAGGACGATTTCCGTTTAATTCATCTGAATATCTAATTGAAATTGAACCATTGATAACCTTTGCCATTCTTTGCCAATGAACAAACAATACTCCACCAATACTAAACCCAAAATACTTGACTAATCCCATCATCTAATCATGGGGGAAATCACTACAAAAATATAATTTTATTAACGAAAAAAATAAAGTTAAAAATTCCGAATAAATTTGACAATTATCACTCTTTTCCTTTTAACATGAACCACATATCAGTCAGGTGAATTGCTAAACATCGCCCGCAAATCTCCACATAAAGCCCACAAATTTGAAATGAAATGACATTTTTGCCCTCAACATCAAAAACACACTTTTATCTTAAAACACATTGTTATGGCTAATAAACGGGAAGTGGCGGCACCGGAGGCGGGAGGCGGTTTCGCGGTGGAAGTAAACAAAGTCGCCGGATCGCGAAGGAGCCGTGGTGGCAGCGCCCCACCCAGCCGCCACAACCAAGGCTACTGGCGCTTGGCCAGGACGCCACCGCCACGGTGGCGGCGTCCACAGAAGACGCCACCGCCACGGTGGCGGCGTCCACAGAAGACGCCACCACCGTGGCTAAGGCGTCCTGCCCAGGCGCCGCCACCGTGGCGGTGGCGTCCTGGCCAGGCGCCAGTAGCCTTTTTTTTTATTTTTTTTTTCAAATTTTTTTTAATTTTTTTTTTTCAATTTTTTTTTCCTATTTTTTTTTTTAAAAATGTATTTTGTTTTTTGGATTTTCTTTACAATTTTTTTCTTTATTATGTTTTTGTTTCCTAAATTTTTTTATTATTTTGGTTTTTTCTTTCTAATTTTGTTTATTTTTTGAATTTACTAAAGCATATTTTCAAAATAAATTAATATTTTTTTTTGTTTTTTTTAAAAAAATTTCAAATTTATCAAAATTCAAACAAAAAAAAAAACCAAAACGAAAAAAAAAGTTTAAAAAAAAAATATACCGAGGAGGTGGCGCCTGGCCAGGACGCCACCACCGTGGCTGGGGCGCCTGGCCAGGACGCCGCCACCATGGTAGTGGCGAACTTGCCAACCGCCACTGCCATGGTGGCGGCGTCCTGGCCAGGCGCCCCAGCCATGGTGGCGGCGTCCTGGCCAGGCGCCACCTCCACGGTGGCGGCGTCCCGGCCAGACGTTCGCCGCCAAAACTTGATTTTTAACCACTTCGGACCTCGTTTTCCGACGACGACGGCGGCTCTTTGGTGTCCCTCGACGATCCGGCGCTGTTCCACATTTTGGGTGAGAGAAAATTTCGTTTTAGGTTAAAATTAGAACAAGGGCAAAGTTGTAAAAATTTTATAAATTGTGGGCTTTATGTAGAAAAACGCGGGCGATGTTTAACAAGTCCCATCAGTCAGTCAGTCAGTCACTACTCCCTCTTCACCACCTTCTTTCTTGCATACCACCATAGTTAATGGTTTATAAATTACTCATTTCTTGTATACATTTTTTTTGGTATCAATCAGGAAAATGGGAGTTTGCCATTTATCCCTTGATTCAATCTTACCATGGAAATTGCTTCAAAATTCTACCAAACAAACCCATTCATATAACAAACTAATACCCACTTCACCATTAACAAAGATGATTAATCAACACAATCAAACTAAAATCTTGAGCATCAATCATTCTTCCTCTCCTGGTTCCCAGATAACTACAACAAATTCTGGGTATCATTCAAATTCTACTGATTTTGATCCTATTTTGTTATTTTGTGCTGAAAATGGTTATGTTGAAGAAGCTCAGATGTTATGGGATGAAACCCTAAACAGTTCTTTTACTCCTAGTTTTCATTTAGTTTCATCTATTATTACTGCTTGTGCAAAAACTGGCCATTTTGATCTTATTTCTGATATTTTGACTCAAATTAAGAATAGAAGCTTTAGCTGGTTGCCACAGGTTTATGCTCTTGCAATCAAATGTTTTGGGGCCGGGGGCCGGCTTGATTGTATGGAACAGACATTGAATGATATGGTTTCAATGGGTTTTCGAGTCGATTCTGTAACTGGAAATGCTTATGTAGTTTATTACAGTATGTTTGGTTCTTTGGCAGAAATGGAATTTGCATATGGTAGGCTAAAGAAGTCTAGAATTATCCTAGAAGAAGAAGGAATTCGCGGTGTTTCTATGGCATATATTAAGGGAAATAAGTTTTATGCATTAGGGAAGTTCTTGAAAGATGTGGGTTTAGGTAGGAGGAATGTGGGAAATCTGTTGTGGAACCTTTTGTTGCTTTCTTATGCTGCTAGATTTAAGATGAAGAGTTTGCAAAGGGAATTTTTGGCAATGTTAGAAGCAGGATTTCGGCCTGATCTTACGACGTTTAACATTAGAGCTTTGGCCTTTTCCAAGATGAATTTGTTTTGGGATCTTCATCTAAGTCTTGATCATATGAGGCATGAAAATGTTGTTCCTGATCTTGTAACTTATGGTTGTTTGGTTGATGCTTATATGGATAAACGGATGGGAAGAAACTTGGATTTCGCATTGAAAAAGATGATAAACTTAGATGAGGCTCCATCTGTTGCAACTGAATCGTTTGTGTTTGAGGCGATGGGAAAGGGTGAATTTCATATGAACTCAGAGGCCTTTATGGAGTTCAATAGGGATAAAAGATGGACTTACAGAAAGCTTATTGGAGTACATCTGAAGAAACAACATCGGAGTAATCAAATATTCTGGAATTACTGATCAAACATGTAATTTCTGTTACCAAAAATCAACTAGTATTATCTTTCGCTTGGTAATTTTAGCTTGCATAGTTGTATGTATAATGTTTGTGTATAAAACTTGACTTACCAAATCAACAACTATACTGTTTTATTGTATGAATCAGTTATTATCATCTTTCGTTCAGTAACTTCAGCTTGTTGTATGTATTACTAGTAATGTATAAACGACTTCAGCTTGTTGTATGTATTACTAGTAATGTATAAACAACTTCAGCTTGTTGTATGTATTACTAGTAATGTATAAACAACTTCAGCTTGTACATAAGTTTTATTGTATGAATCAGTATTATCATCTTTCATTCAGTAACTTCAGCTTATAGTTGTATGCATTACTGGTTATGTATAAACAACTTCAGCTTGTACATAGCTTAATTGTATGAATCAGTATATCATCTTTCGTTCAGTAACTTCAGCTTGTATGTATTACTGGTTGTGTATAATCAACAAGTATTATCTACTTATATAACATGTAATACTGTAATGGACTGATGGGTCTTAGAATGTATACTGTTTTAAACGAGGGATTAGATTTGGAACAATGTGATGACTAATTCTAGATGACTAGTATCATTGTTCATTGGTGAAAATAAACACAAAGCAGAATAACTCAAGACAGAGAAGATAATGCAGAATATCAGTTTCATTAAACAAATCTGCTGTGCAAAATAACAATTCAGAAAGTTTCCCACAATCAATCATAATATAATACAGAATGATTAATTCATATCAATCCACATTATTTTTTGGTTTTCCAACTCTAATCACCAAAAACCTAGAAAATGTTTCATAACCAAACCCCAAAATCAGAGCATTCATCCAGAAAGTTAGCCACTTTCTCAGAAACATGTAAAAAACTAAACAATCCACTGAAATTCTCAATCATTCTTCATCCAGAAAACGGACATGCTTCCCTTTTGGAGTTGGCAATCCCTTCAAGCGAAGCGCTTCAGTCGAATCAAACTCTTCAAATTCCTCAACCAATTCATCATCACTGTTATACACAAATCTTTTGTGTTTTCCCATGAATTTTGGCCCTTTTTTCTCTCCTTCCATACTCATATTGCTTATTCCATCACACAATTCATCAAGAAAAGGCACTTTCTCTGCTTCTCCTTCTTCCTCATCATAATACTCGTCATTCTCAGCAACTTCATCAACATCTTGATTCACTTCATCCTCATCTTCGTCGTCGCCTCGAGTACTTGCATTCACTTGGATAGACCAAACTGAAGCAGCATCATCATCAAATGAATCCAGTTTGTCTTGGCTTGCTTCACTCTTTACTTGGTATGTCACCACAGATGAACAGTCTGATGAGCAGTCTGATTTATCAGAAAATTCCAGAAACAATGCCCTTGATATCATCACATCTTTCTCACAGTCTGTTTCATTCTCTTCTTGCTTCTTCTCATCAATTTTCCCACTCACCACCTAAAAACATATACAAATTCAGATTAAAGACCAGAATTTTAAGCAAACCCATTAAAACAAACCAATCTAAATGAACTAATCAAAATAAATAAATAAAATAAAAAATCAAGTAATTTCCATCAAAAATTGACAAGAACCCAGATAGAACTAATAAAATTACAAATTACAAACCCCAATACAAGAAACAACCATAGAATCTGATATACATTGAAATTGACAAGAAAAACATATTCAAATCCACATTATACCCCCAGAAAAGTTCAATTTTTTAATTTTATTTATTTTATTTGCAAATCCACATTAAATCCACATTATTCTATTTAATTAATTAATCAATATCAGAACAAAATGATCATGTAAACCCCATCAAAATTTGGCAAGAACCCAATGAAAAATAATCAATGTCACATTTAAACAAATTTTTATTTTTTCAATATTACAATCTCCAAAACAAGAATTAACAATAAAATCATTACAATAAATTGACAATAAGAACAAGAAAATAAGCATACCAGAGGCAATTTGAGTTGATCTTCAATTGGAGGTTCAGAAACAGAGCTCAACAAATCAATTTCCTCAAAAGCAGAGAAATTCAGAACTTGTGGAGTATTCACCGGAGTCGGAGCAACAAGTCCTGCCGGAGAATTAAAGATAGCTTTAAACCCGGCATTGCGAACCGGACCACAGTTTTCGAGACAAAACTTAGATATCTCAGCTTCTTCTTCAACCTTTTGCAACAGATTCTTGACTTGACCTCTGAGCAGAGCTTCCCCTGATCCAGGAGTTTTCTTGCAAGCATTGCTCCTCCTCTGTTTTGAGAAAGATGAAATTGGGGTCCCATTTAAGCTTCCGCTTGCTAATCCAACTATTGGGGAATCATTTGTTATATCAATCAAAACAGATCGATCTTGTTTCTTAGTTCTTTGCCTTGATTTTGAGATACTCTTTTCAGATTCTTCAATTTTCTCTGAAAATGCTCGAGATTTCACAAAATTAGTCAAATCGAAATGAATTTACCAAAATTAGAGAAACCCAGAAGATAAATAAATAAAATTAATTGAATTTTAAAAATTGATCAATTGAAAAGGGGTTAATCGCAAAAAAAAAAAAAACAAGAACCCAGAAATTAATCAAAACCCAGAAAAATTTAACAGAAATTACTTGATGTTTTGTTGTTGTTGTTGCTGGTTTCACTATTTGCTAAAGCAATAGCCTGAGACCTTGTGATTCTCCTGTTTGATGATGAAGGGGTCTCCATTGAATTGGGGGAATTAGAGAATTAGGGTTTTGCAGAAAGTTGAGATTTTTGATCGAATGTCAATCGGATTATAGAGAGAGAAAAGAAAAGAGCGTTGAAGATTGAGAGAAGATGAAGACAAATGAAGAAGAGCCGAAATGAGGAGGTTTTAAAGTGGGGAATTTGACCGTTGGTGTGATAATCTGGAATTAGGATAGAACTAGCCGTTAGGGTTTATGATGATATCATACCTTAATTATTTTGTTATTGTAATATTGGAGTTCATTGGTTGTTGTTGGGCTCCTGCTTAAAATAAACTATGCTTAGTGGCCCAGTTGGAAAGTGGGCCTTTTTATTGGATCTTTTTTTTTTTCTTTTGCTAATAAATTGTTTAACTACTCAATGTGCCTTACCTACACAAATGATCCATTGAAAAATGTACAAAACTAAAGCTCATACTTTGTTAGTGAACCAAGTAGTGAATGACCACTTCTTTTTCTTTTTTTCAAGTCTGAAAAGGTTTGAAATTGTTCAAGAACTGAAGGCTATTTCATGCTTTTGGTCCCAATTTCGGGGGTTTTGAGACTTGGTGTCGAAAAATGTCGAGTTTATAAGGGATGCATCTCAAGGTGATACAATGTTGTTTGAAACCATATATGACCACGTGTCAGACATATAAAGGCCCATTAATTAAGGTTAGTGTGTACAAAAACAACTAAATTGACTGGTTAGAGGCAAAGTAGATGATTTCAACCACGCAAATGGTCTCACAAGGTGTCATGGAGTCCATGGGAAGAATCCAAAACAATTTTATTCACAAGTCCAAAATTTTATAAAAAAAAATCCGAAATTGAAGGCATTAATACAAGAAATCGAACCAATTTTGTAGGTTTCAGGACTCAGTGTCGAAAAATCTCAAAATAGTACAGGGTGCATATATGGGTCATGCACTGTTGTTTGGAACTATAAATGACCACTGGTCTATAATATAAAAACTTATAATGGCCTTGGGTAAATGAAGAGGAGGCATAAGTTATAAACGAGTAAATTGAGTATTTAAAGACAAAATGGACAGTTTCATCCATCCATAATGAACACTCAGAGTGTTGAAGGTTTATGAGAAGTGCCCAGCTTTTCTCATTCTCTTTCAAATTCAATGTTTTGGTTTGACGGACGACCAATTAGATCTTCATTATCAACATATATAAATGATAATAAAAAAAAATAATGGTTTTTCAGAATTCATAAATTGAAATGATTTCAATAGATAATTAGATACTCATATGATTATATTCAATGTTATGACTTGGCATATAAACTATAAGTACTGGTCAAAGTACTGCAAAAGTCAATTAGAGGTATTTATTTTATAACGAAAGGACTATAAAGTTTTTTTAAAAAAAAAAAAGTTAAAAATAGCTATTTGGATTTGGCCAAAGTCCATTTAATTATAATATTTCCTAATGGATCTTGCTAACGAGCGTCCCAGGGCATTAGATAAAAATGCATGACAAAATCACACTTCGTTCGGTGTAATTAATGTTAGTTTTACGTTTATATTTTGCACTTTTAATTCTCTTATTATCTAATACCCCTGGGGTGCTCATTGGCTTTAGCCTTCATAAATTATGATATTTCAAAGAGGCATGACCACGGGACCATACAATGCCACAAATGGTACTAGGTATAATATTAGATTGTTAGCATTTCTACAGAGTATTATTTTTATTTTTTCCTCATTAGAATTTATAGATCAAGATGATTTTCTTTTTTTATTAATATAATTATTAGTGAATTGATGTATTTATTGACGATCCTTGGTATCACACTATCACAGCAGATCAACTATTATAGTAAATTACACCGCAAGATCGCATCTCTCAATTAGAAATCTTGTCAATTTGACATCAAGAGGATAGATATGGCCAAACCATCTTCAATGAATAATGAAAACACAACATCTAACCAAACAAATCAAAGTGAAGAAACAACTTTAGTCGATGAAGAAGAAGTTGAACAACTTAAACAATGCCTTCCTAAGGCAAATTTTATGGGTAGTAACAAGGTCCAACTCATACAAATTCAAGGTTTTTGGTATCCTCTTTCTATTTTCTCTAATATTCTCACTTGCCAAAGACACTTCCTAGCTCAAGACACCGATCTTGTAGTGGCTAGCTTCCCTAAAACCGGCACCACAGGTTAAAATCTCTACTCTTTTCTATTGTCAATCGAAATGTTCACCCTCTCAGCCAGAGTCCTTTGCTTTCTCACAATCCACATGAACTTGTATATGATTTAGAAACTGGTGTTTATGGTAGTATTAGTACAAAGCTTCCACGCCCTCATCAACTTAACCAACTCCCTTCACCACGACTTCTCTATTCTCACATGCCTTACCCGACCTGAATCCGAGAATGACCTGACTTGAAAATGGTCCAACCTGATTATAACTCGCAAATTATTTACTTGAACAGAACCCGACTTGAACCCGAGAATGACCCGACTTGAAAATGACCCGACCTGATTATAACCCGCAAATTATAGACTTGAACCAAACCCGACTCAAACCCGAGAATTACCCGACCTGATTATAAACCGCAAATTATTGACTTGAACCGAACCCGACTCGAACCTGAGAATTACCCTAATCCGTTTTAACCCGTGAAAATCCAAATAAAACCCGACATATCGTTCACCCGACCCGAATGTAACCCGAACTGTTATTAACCCGACCCAAACCCGATAAGAAGTATGACCCGACTTGACCGACTAAAGCATGACCCATCCAAAACCCGACCCGCATAGGTTATGGAATTTAATCCAAATTGACCCGACCCGATTTGACCCAACCCACTCTTACCGACCCAAACCCGACTCGTTTACCATAATTGACAGCTCTACCCGAAACCTCAAAAATTTCTCAAAAAGCATGGATATTAGTCTTCAATTTCGGAATTTTTTGACTTTTTTTCACCCGGAAATAAAAATTGCAAAAATTGTTTACCATGGTCCCTAATACCCTCCGGGAGCCTAATTGGCTGGGTGAAACCATCCAATTTGCCTTTAAACGACCAATTTACCGGTTTAAAACTTGCATCGATTTCATTAACTTTTAGCAATAGCGCAAGAAAATAGGTAAAACAGGGTACAAATGTACAATTAAAAGAAGTTAGAGTGTTATTGGGAAGGGGGGACAATTAATGATACGATGGTAGTAGGTAAGTGTAACGGAAGGAGCAAAAACGGCCAAGTAGGCTTTGGTAGGTACGCTATTTGACGCTGAGATTCCCAAATGAATATCATCGATTGAAAGATAGGCAGCCAGCACTGTACAGTAGAATTTATGTACACTTTAACAAAGTACTCGTAAAATAATTGTTTAAAATTTAGATATAGATAAAATATACAGAGTACTAAGTTGTTTAAAGTGGTGTATCTGTAACACAAATAATTTCATAAATTATTACAAAGTGTTTTTTTAAAATCATGTACAAGTCAAAGTGTTACATTTAAGATGACGGAAGAAAGGAATTTTTCTCACTTACATACTCATTTGCTCTATCGATTTCTCTAGTCAATAATCGTGTGCACCCATATACTTTATAATTTAAATTTAAAAAAAAAAAATTTGTAACAATTTTTTTTTTAAGTCAGAGAGTTACAAAAAAAAAAAAAAAAAAAAAAAAAAAAAAAAAAAAAAGCGGGTAGTTAGAGTTGAAGCACGAGGCCTTGGTGGTACCGTCAACTTGGGATAGGTAGTTACGTTTCTCTCCTAATATATAGTAGCACAACTATACTACTTATATACTTGTATTATATAAACAAACACACCAAAAAACAAAGAGCTCATAATTCAATTTCAATTCAATAATTCTAGTACAAAAACTCTGTTCAATACAATCTTAGTGTATTAAAGCATTTAATCACTACAAAAATGGGAGAAAGGCCTAAAACTTTGACAGCATTAGAAGGAGAGAAAACTCTAAACCCAAGCTTCGTACGAGACGAAGATGAGCGTCCTAAGGTGGCCTACAACGTTTTTAGCCACGATATTCCCGTCATTTCCCTCGCCGGTATCGATTCCGATAGCGGAGATGAAGAGAAGAGAGCCTCTATTTGTCGTAAAATCGTCGAAGCGTTCGAAGAATGGGGTATATTTCAGATTGTGGATCATGGTATTGAAGGTGATCTTATTGCGGATATGACTCGTTTGGCTCGAGAATTCTTTGCTCTTCCTCCTGAAGAGAAGCTTCGGTTTGATATGTCTGGTGGTAAAAAGGGTGGTTTTATTGTTTCTAGTCATCTTCAGGTAATTCACTTGCTTTTCCTTTTTGTTTTTTCAATCTTAAGATTATGGCACCTAAGCGAGTAACGGAGTCTTTGACTAATGTTAAAAATATAGTCTCATGAGTACTTATTGGAATCGTAATAGATTATTAGTTTTCAGTTGTTATGATTTATACTTACTGATTCTCCATGACTTAAAATTTGTATCGACATATGTGATCAAGAAAAATAAATTACTAATTAAAAATGGAGGGAGTAAGAAAACTGAAGTTGTAGATTATTTTTTATTTTTTTTAGTCAACTAAGTTATGCGTATGTATATTATTTTTATTTTCAAGTCATCTAACAACTGGAGTACTATTTTGCATTTGATTATTTTTAGGAGTAACAAGACCAATTGACTAAAGACTTTAATTAATTAAATTACACATCTATTGATTTTTTATTTTTTTTTATTTTTCTTTTGACGAACATTCTATTGATAACTATAGGCAGATGTTAACAAGCTTAAATCCAAATAATGATTTATTTTTTGAAAGAACCAAATAATGATGTATAATAATCCTCCAATTAGTAAGCATTTGATTAGTTGTGCTAAAAGCCAATACTTTCCTGTCACATTACTAAAAAAGTACACATTTGTGACGAAATTATGATTGTGTGCCAACTTGAGGTTGTGTGGTTACTGGTTGGGGCCTTAGGGGTGATTCTCATAAAGCACGCCCAAATAATCAAATCTTGTCTGCATTATTACTTTTAGCGACTAATATGCTAATTATTGTTTAATAAAAAATTCTTAAGCTGGTTGAATCTTAGATTGAAATGGTCAATAAATTTTCTCAAAATTTGAAGTTTCAACAAGTGCTAGCTAATACCAGGACTTTGACAAATGAATTAAAATTTCTTTGTCAATGTTGGATGTCCTTTTCAAAGAAATATGATGATCTATGATTTTCCACAAGGTAAAAAAACCCAAATTTATAATTTGGGAAAGCCATGTGTTTCAGGATCCAATGTACTAGTGCAGTAATTTTTACTAGTAGTGAAATCTATGAAATTTCTTTGTCAAATTTGGGAATCCCTTATGATTTTTTTCATGTCAATCATTATATTTTACCAAGTTTGATTTGAGGTATGTGATTGAAACTTGGTGATTTTGAGAGGTTTAGGCTTTGGGTGTCAGTTGGTTAGGTTTGGCTTTGATTTTGAGTCTAATCAGATTGAATTCGGGTTTGTTTTGGCAATGGAAGGAAAATTAATGGTTGTGGGCGCGTTAAGTAAAAGTTAATGTGGACTAGTGGTGCTAATGATAAGAGTTATGGTTTAGCGTTGTTGTGAGTCTTATGACCAAAGGTAGGCATTGTACCATGGTGTCGAATTTGGTAAGTTTAGTATTGAATATATACTTTACTTGCTTGTATAGAGGTCAACACTCAAAAATGATGTTAAGCAAACTAGTACATGAAAAATTGATTTCCAATTTCAATTATCAATGTAGCAAAGCTAGATAATCATACTCAAAACTCGTACATGATTGTTTAAACTGCAGGGAGAGGCAGTACAAGACTGGAGGGAAATGGTAGCTTACTTCTCATACCCCATCAAGAGTAGAGACTACTCGAGATGGCCTGACAAGCCCGAAGGGTGGAGGAATGTGACAGAACAGTACAGTGAGAAGTTGATGGGTTTAGCCTGCAAGCTCCTTGGGGTGTTATCTGAGGCCATGGGTCTTGAGGCTGAGGCCCTCACTAAGGCCTGCGTCGATATGGACCAGAAAATTGTGGTGAATTACTACCCTAAGTGCCCACAGCCTGACCTTACTCTTGGGCTCAAACGCCACACTGACCCTGGTACCATCACCCTCCTCCTCCAAGATGATGTAGG
Organism: Chenopodium quinoa; assembly: GCF_001683475.1. Lineage (NCBI taxonomy): Eukaryota > Viridiplantae > Streptophyta > Magnoliopsida > Caryophyllales > Amaranthaceae > Chenopodium > Chenopodium quinoa. The sequence continues at coordinate 23,434,103 of NW_018742204.1, read as the reverse complement.
TGGTCTGCAGGCTACTCGTGATGGTGGTAAGACTTGGATCACTGTTGAGCCGATTCCTGGTGCCTTTGTGGTCAACCTTGGTGACCATGGTCATGTAAGTAATATCAACTCTGCCTATTTTTATGTTAGTGTGTTCCATTCACCTTTTCGATCATTAGTTGCTTTCTATTATTACCGGTAGTAGGGGGGTCATTTTTTCGACTGTTAGATGTGTAGGATACTACTCCGTAGGATTCATGAGGTAAGACTTAATTGAACTTTGAAAGGCAGATGTAATCTACCACATACTTATAAATTGACAAGTTGGAATGTTAGACCTCCTGTTAGGTTGGTATGTAATTTCTAGGTTATCAGTAGTGATCGTCAATTCATCATGTGTTTCCACCATTTTCCTTCCCGTCTCAAGGTAGCTACAAGCAATAAACTATTTCTCTCTTCATCCTAAATTAATAGTTGCGTGTACTAGTTAAGGATGTGCGGAAAAAGTTATCACTTCCTCTATTTTAGTGATTTATGATTGAATTACCTATATGCTACCCCTTAAATCAAGTGAGTATTCTTTGTCTTGCTATGATTACACCTTAAACTGTGCTTTTCCTTTTTTTTTGGATTATGAAGTATTTGAGCAATGGGAGATTCAAGAATGCAGACCACCAGGCTGTGGTGAACTCATACCGTAGCAGGTTGTCAATAGCAACTTTCCAAAATCCAGCCCCAGAGGCAATAGTCTACCCATTGGCTATAAGGGAAGGAGAAAAGCCGATACTAGAAGAGCCCATCACTTTTGCAGAGATGTACAGGAAGAAGATGGGCAAGGATCTTGAGCTTGCACGCCTTAAGAAGCTCGCTAAGGAGCAGCAGTCAAAGGTAGAAGAGCTAGAGAAAACTAAGTTTGAGTCCAAACCAATTGAAGAGATCCTTGCTTAATAAACTCAACCTGAGGTTGTGGTATTGAAAATTATATATCTGCAAATTTGTGTTTTCTTGATTTAGTATAAATGTTATGTGTATCCTAGTTTTGGTTATTAGTCATTAGTCGGGTGATTAATGGTGAGAATAAAATTGTAACGTACTCAACAACTTTTAATCATAATTATATGTAGACACTACTGGATCTTTCTTTTGTCTTGATTATGTTACCTTGGCATCCAATTTACAGGATCATTATACCTCTTATGAACATTAATGTATGGTTGGTGCACCCGGAAAGAACATTAAGTATATTTAAAAGAACATGGGCGCAAAAAAGAACATTATAGATATTTATAAAGAACGTGAGCATAATATGTTCTTTAAATTTGATTAATATGTTCTTTGAGTTTGTACTATATGTTCTTTATATTATACAATATGTTCTTTAATGTATGACATTAAAAAAAAAATAATCAATCACCCGAGTAACTAGAAAAAAGACATGTTCTTTACTGTATTATCATGTTCTTTTTGTAAAGATTTTATGTTATTTGGTTAGAGGTGATCAAAGTTAGACCGACCCGGCTTGATTTTGGATGGGTTTTGGGCAAAAAAACTTCACCCCCAAATTCGGTCGGACCCAGCCCGTAAATTTAAATTTTTGGGCGGGTTTGGGATTGCGTTATTATGCATTTTAGTTGATTTTTTATACACAACACGAAAAGCCCGCACGACCGGACCATTTTGGCCAGGTTTGGGCACAAAAACTTCAGCCCAAAACTTGGCCCGACTCGAGAAGTGAGCTGATTTTTTAACCTTGGCCCGGTCCGCCCAATGATCACCTATATCTTTGTCAAACACGAACATGTTCTTTTTTGTCAAATATAATGTTCTTTTTCAAACACGTTTAACCACCCAAATAACCATGAAAAATAACATGTTCTTTTTGTAAAGACTTTATGTTCTTTGTAATGTCATGTTCTTGTCAAACACAAACATGTTCTTTTGTCAAACACAGGTATGTTCTTTTTCAAAGACTAGCATGTTCTTTTTTTTTGCCCATGTTCTTCAAAATATGTTTAATGTTCTTTCCGGGTGCACCATGCACATGCATGGTGCACCCGGGTGCACTATACTATTGAACATCAACCTTGTTAGTTCATGATTCATGTGTTATGGAGCTCAGAAGATCACTCTACTTGCGAAAATGTCATTAAGCCTGCAAATCCAGACATGTACAAGTGCGCGACATTTCTCACTAAACTTACAGTTATCTCTATAAATTCTACTCTACATAGAACAGAAGTTAACCTAATAGCTAGGAAGATCCTCATGTCATTTGACTCACTCTAAAGACTTAACCATTGAGTCATGTCATTATACGTATTATCATACACCAAAATATATTTAATAACAGATATTATAGCAAAGAAAAATTAAAAGTGAGATTCAATTATGAATTTCATACAAAGTACTTGTATAAAAGTATAAGAACAGATTTTCCTCAAAAAAAAAGAAGTATAAGAACAGATTTATTTTTATTTTTTTCATATAATAATCTGGTGCAGTGTTTGGGCCCAAAATCTAGCTTTTAATCAGATATATTTGTTGGATGTCTTGAGTTTTGGTCATCGTTGGCAGCCCATTCAACATGTTATCAGCCCAATGATAACATTCACTATCCAGTTCACAATATCGCTTCCTTTACAAAAAAACAAAAAAAATAAAAAAAAATAGTTAGGCCTTAAAGCCCAAACATATATAAATACAACAATTTTGTCAAAAATTTATTCATTTAAGAGTTTGTTAAATTCATTCCTTTACTACCAAGAAATTGTACTTAAGAAGTAAGTTAATATGACTTGTAGATTTCATAGTATAGGTATTATTACCTTAGAAATCTATTTTGTGGTTTCATATAATTGAGTTTTCTCTCAGATGTAATTTCAGTACTTTAAACCCTCTCTTCCCACACGTCAAAGAGAATGAGAAAGGGTTTAATTGCACGTAAAATTAGATTATTGAGAGCAAAACATGAAAAAAAGAAGAGTCGGTTCAACTTATTACATAACCTCTAAAAAAAACATGTGCGTTATACACAAACGAGTGAATGGTAGAAGAAGTTCATTATTAAGGAATTATCCAACATCAGGCCAGGAGTTGTACTTCAACATACGAAAAGGATAATCAAACGTTGTCATGTATATTACCCCAAAGGAAAAGAACCATCATAAATTCATAACAAGCTGTACATCAACATATACTTTTTCAAAATCAAATACGAGTAATATCAACCTCATATGTTTGAGCTAAAAGCATTTCTGTTGCACAAGTTGCATATATAGGAATACGTCATCTGATCTTGTAGTTAGTTAGATGATGAACGAGTGAATTACTTCCTAGAATTCTACTCGTTAACAGCAAAAAGACAAGATATTAGTGCTGGAAACACCATACACGAAGAATAATATATATGTGGGAGAGGTATATTTCTATATTCCTGACATCATAAAATACACGTAAATAAATATAAAATCTGGACCACCTATATATATAACTATAAATGTAGCTTAGCCTCTAAAATAATAAGACAAGCTCATAAAATAACAAGAATATATAAATATATTATGTGGCAAATTTAAAAGCTAGTAATATGGAATATATGATTTATAAATACTAGTAATTCCCGCGCAATCTTGAAGCATAAGAGATAAAAGAGTAGTTTTACGTTAGTGGTGTTTGGGTGCAACATAAACTATTCCACGCTACCCATAATGCTAATGCACACCCAATAAGCAATACTTGGCATCAATTTTATTTAAGCATGCGATCGAATCGTTATAACCAAAAGTTAAGAAAGAGACAGTGGAGGATGGGGAGGGGGATTATGTTGCTTATCTTCTACGAGTAGGTTGAGTACGTCTACTTTAGCCGTATACAATCATAATTATTATTGGTACATTAAATATGTCCTTAAATAATTGTCCTGTTATTACGTCATATTATCCTATGTATATCAAGCATTATACTAAGTATATATTACTCCCTCCATCCCTAAATTACATTCCTCTTTGGAAATTTACACGGGAATTAAGGAGGAAAGATTAAAACAAATAACAATAATTAGATAATGTAATGGGAAGTACAAAGAATGATTAGTTATTTACTCATGACATGTCATCAATCCTTTGCAAAAAAAAAGGACCAATCACATGCTCCTAATTGAAAATTTTTAACCAATCATATTCATTGTAATTTGGCACAAGAATTATGAGTGAGATTAGGTAAGGATGAGTGAGAAATCATTAAATATAAAACAGAAAAAGAGAGTTGATTTACTAAAAAAAAACTTACCAAAAATAGAAAGGAGGAATGTATTTTTGGAATACCAAAAATAGAAAGAAGAAATGTAATTTAGGGACGGAGGGAGTACTCATTTATATCACTGTGTTATTAATAGATAACTTACAATAATTAAAAATAATAATAATAATAATAATAATAATAATAATAATAATAAATTGTCATATTAATTTTGAAATTGAGTTCAATTGATGCGAGTTTGACCTAGTATATTATTGAAGTCAAATCAAAATTTAATGAGATTGAGACTAAACTTTCTAATTAGACTTAATTAATTAGAAAGTTTTCATCACAAAAATGCATGTCAAATACATGATTATTTCGTTCAAAATACCATGGATTATATGTTTTTGGTGTATGTAAGGAACATTTCCTTGTAAGTAAGGGGAAAATTAGAAATCCTACTTACTTGGAATGAGAATCGAACCCCTCTCAAAGGGTGGAAGGAGAGCCTTCAACCAACTAGGCCAATCTTGATTCTCATCATGGACTATATATGTCCTTCAATAAGGGGTGCTACTAGTACTGTCAAAACGGTTTGACAGTTCGGTTTCGGTTCGGTTTGAAATCGATTCGGTTTAAAATCGGGTCGGTTTGAAATCGGTTCAAATGTCTTACGGGTCGGTTTCAGTTCGGTTTAAATAATTATCGGTTCGATTCGGTTTCGGTTTATTCTTGAACGGTTTAAATTCGGTTCGGGTTGTAAACGGTTCGGGTAGTAAACGGTCCGGTGCAAACAGGTTGCGGTTTGTTAACACTTCGGTGTAAACGGTTTTTATCCCGGTTTAAATTCGGACCGGGTTGTAAACGGTTCGGGTAGTAAACGGTACAGGTTGCGGTTTGTTAACGGTTTTTGTCCGGTTACAACACTTTGGTTCTTTTTTGGTTCAGTTTTATTTTAGTTCGGTTTATAACTGGTTCGGTTCGTTAACAGGTACGGTTCTTCTACGATTTAACATTATTTGGATCGGTTTTATTTCAGGTTTACTAAATTACGGTCCGGGTCTGTTTTTTATTTCAAAACATCGGTTTTTTATCGAGTCGTTCAAAAAACCCCTTATAGGAAGTGGTTTGTAACGGTTCGAATTATAAGCGATTCAGTTCATAAACGGTTTCGGTTTATAAGCGGTTCAGTTTATAATCAGTTCGGTTTATAAACGGTTTGGTGCAAACGGGTTGCAGTTTGTTAACGGTTCGGTGTAAACGGTTTTTATGCCAGTTTAAACGGTTTCGGGTTAGAAACGGTTCGGTTTATTTTCGGTTCGGTTTTCCTTTCAGTTCGATTTAGATTTGGTTCGGTTCTTAAATGGTTTAACGTTTACTCGGATCGGTTCGGTTTCGGTTTTACTAACATGCGGTTCGGGTCGGTTTTTCAGTTTCATAAAATCGGTTTTTAATCGGTTCGGTTCTCATTCGCATCGGTTGAAACGGTTCGGTTTCACCAGTTCGGTTCGGTTTTTGACAGTGCTAGGTGCTACAATAACAAATTAAAGTATGACTAAAATTGTAAATATATAATTAAACAAGTCGGTCAGCTTAAATTAGTGGAAAACTATGTTAACAATAAAAAATAATTGAAGTCTTAGTTGATTCAAATTATCAATAGACCAAGTATAGCAATAGAGAATATACATTTAGGATATATTTGTAAGATAACACCTTTGATTTGCTCTTTATCAAAGTGAGAACCCATGATATGTAATAGATTATTATTGAACTAATATGTTACGAAGCTTACAATACTTTGTAGTATCATTTTAAAGGTAGAATAAATATATACTCCATGTGTTTTATTCAAAGAATTAGCTTTTGCTTTCCTAATAATGCAACAACCAACTAAACTTTTTTCTTGCTTAAAATAACAAAAAACAAAAGCAAAAACTAACTTTCACCTATAATTTTTTTAAGTCACTACTAAACGTTTTCCTTATTTGCAGTTCAACTATCATATCTCCCCTATAATATATTGCGTCCTCGATCTTTGAGGCTCTTTGCTCTCCACTTTGGTCATCATCACCACTTTATGACTTGGGATTGGATCGGATATCACTACACTACTATAAAAACGACTAAACAAGTATCAATTCAAGTACACTTAATTAAACACATGCGATTATACTTTTTATATTCGAAACAGGCCGATATAATGTAATTAAAACTAATAATTTAAGTGCACAATAATAATAATCGAACGGATTTGTGCACAAGTCGTTATCTATTTGATTAAATCCAACGCGTGACAATTGTTGCTAGCTTGTGTGAAGTGTGAACAAGAAGAAGCAATGCGGCCAATGAAAGAGAAGTGACATGTTTAGAATATGATTCGGAGTAACGGAAAAATATCTTGCCTTTTGGCAAAACCATTACAACAACTTAACAATCTGTCAAAAAAATAAAAATAAAAAAGGAAGACAACAACTTAACAAGAAAAAAATGGGAAATTCACCGACATCAGCATACAGGTCATTTCCATCTCAGCTTTATTTTTCTTCTTTACTCGTTTCCTTCTTCTTTTAATAATATTATTAAAGTCAAATGCGATTTGCCCACGTAAGTATTTTTAATGCTAGGAAGTATGAATTTTGCTAAGGAGGACCACCACTCTACGATAAAGTTATATGTCTATTTTATTTTGGTCATTTTATCTAACGTTGTTATGGTATTCATTAGCATTTGTCTTGTAACATTTTTATGGAAGTGTTATTATTGGATATCGTGAGACATTAGACCAATTCAATTAAAAGATAAATTTTATTGTTGAGGTTCATCATGATCAGTTTTACATTCTATCACATCCTTCATACATATTAAAACCCTTTAGACATGAAGTACGGATACAATATGTGTCTTTTATATTCAGCACTAATTATTCTTCATCAATGAGGGGTATGGTGAATGAAATGTAAACTTGAGACCTTGTTACGATGGTCTGATATCATGCTAGTTTTTGGTTGAGGTCCATAATAGATTTTACATTATATCCTTAGGTGGTCACCAATTAAATATAATTAGCCAATGGGAAAAAATAAATTAATTAAAATCAAACATGAATATTTTCTTGGTGATTAAATAATTTACAAAACATATACTCAATTAGTTAGTGACCCATTATCACGTGTTGACCACATATTCTATATTCCTATGTTTACAATACTACGTTCTTATTATAGTTAGTTGGTCGTCTAAATAATGGTACTAGTGTACGTGATTTATTAATTACAAAAAATCCAAGTTACTTTTATATAATAATGTCGTTTACCAAATCTTTGGACTTTGGTAGTCTACTAAATTGCTTGTATACAGTATATTTCTGGACCACTTAAACAATTGTTCATTGTAAATACTCTGATCTACTTGTTATGTACTACTCTTTTTTTTTTTTTTTTTTTTTACAAGAGCACTACGTAGTTTTCCATGTATACAAAGAAGTCTCACAAAAGACACAATTGAATTAATCATGATTTATAAGTATGTGTGAAATTTTCATATCAACTTCGTGGTGTTTTGATTGTTAATTTGTTTTTACTTTTCCATAATATTATTTTTAATTTTGAATGAGGTTTCCTGAAAATTTAGCTAAGCAATAATTCAGTATGCATATTACTATCATTTTTAAAAACAAATACTAATATATATAACGTATTTGAAAGGGTGATGACTAATTTAATAATAACTCATTTTTTTTCCTCTCATAAATAACTATAACATAAACATTTTTTTTTTTTTTATTGAAAACACATAAACTATTTAATTGATTGCCTATACTTTTCTAACTTGAGCAAACGAAGGATTTGTGTTGATAATCTATCCATTCTATATAAAGTCGTAAAGGTATCTTTTTTTCATAATATGAAAGCTAATTAAGAATGACTTTTAACCTCTATCCTCAAAATTTTATATTCCAAATTTTATTTGTCAAGACAATTAAGAATGATTAAGTAGTAATGGAGTATTGTTATGTATTTGTACAACAATGATTAGAATATTCTAAAAACACATGATAGAGAGAGAAAAAAGGATAGAGATCGATAGCTTGGAAGATAGAGGTTCGTAAGTGAACCTCACCTATTTTTTTTTGTCAGGTTGTCTCACGTAATAGGGGATCACATACTGATTGTTCCACTGAAAGCTTATATAGTACTATTGAATTTTCAGTGGTACAATTCATGCATAAATTAAATTTAAAACAATTGAATGCATATATAAATATATAATACTCGTATATGCATATATAGTATGGAGTATTACCTTATATTCAGTGGTATTATTTTATCATCTAATTTAATGATACTACTCTGAATTTAGAATATGCATTTGTTCATACATATGTGTAATTACATGAATGCTCCTTGTTGGCTTGTTATGCATTACTACATGCATAGCATTACTCCCTTTAAAATACCTCCTTTATTAAAACGAAAAAAAAGTATGAGTACGACACGTGTAGAGTTGTAGCTGGCCTTTTGATTACAAGGTGAGTCCCTAACAAGCAAATTACACTAATTTAATTAAGTTTAATTGTTATCAACTATCTATTTATATCATAACCATTATTTTAATTTTAAAGAATCAAATAAATTTTATTTTTTTTATTGGTTAGAAGAAAAATCCCTAACAAGTAGAGTTGTAGTTGGCCTTTTGATTATAAGGTGAGTCCCTAACAAGCAAATTAATTACACTAATTTACTTAAGTTTAATTGTTATCAACTAATAGTACTGAATCAACATTTTTCACAAGTTATTAATTAGTCTAGCTTATGTAAATCAACGTTTGAGAGCAGAGGAGAAAAACAAGAAAATCCGATACTCGCAAATGACGACAATAATGGGGCTCAAATAAATAAACTTGTGACCTCAAAATCACAAAGTGAATTATTTATTATTTTCATCAAACATGATTGGTTGACAACCTGGCCGATTCAATAATCGTATCGATAAATAATACACACATTTCTAGACCCTAAGTATATATGTACTCGGTATAACATCGTTGAAAAGTCCGTATAACCCTATTGAAAAGAGAAGGTACTCGTATTCAACTATTCCTTAATCAGTAACTGTCGATTAGTATCAACGTAGTAGTGATAGAGTACTAATGTTCTTGACCATTTCAGCATTTGTGGATGGTTTGTCTTATTCGGAGTACAAACTGTTTATCATAGACCAAGACTTTTAGTCAACTCACTCAACTAAAGTGAACTACTTTCCTCTCTCTCTCTCTCTCTTTTTTTTTTTTTTTTTTTTTTTTTTGTTCTTATTATTTGAGTGCTAAAGTAGCCCCCTTTTTTTTTAATTTATTTTTAACCATTCAAATCAGTTAATGATGAAATAACTACTGTAAAGTCTGTAATTAGCTAAACAGGTCTACACAAGACCACAATATTCAAAGAACTAATTTAACTAGAAAATGACATATGGTGTAGACGTGTAGTACCACCTTGAAGAAATACTTTGCCTAAGTCAACATATTTTACCTCTTTTCCTCTAGAAATTATAAATAACAAAAACTTATATATATATATTTTTTAAAAAAAATATACTTCCTCCGTTCTTTTTTACTTGATTCGCTTTGACTTTTACACTATTCACCACCTCTCCTTTGACCGACATTTGTAAATGATATGTAAGGAAAAATATATTCATATGATAATTTTTTTTAAATTCGTCTCAATAAGTACTATCGTAATATACAACTTTTATAATTTTTACTTATGAAGAATTAAAGTTATTGATCGCTAAAGTTTTGCATTGGCAAACGTGATAAAAGAAAAAGGTCAAGTAAAAAAGAACAGAGGAAGTATGGCTTTAATTCAACAAGTCGTACTAATTTTTCTGCAAGAGAGTTGTATACTTAGCTTGTACATGCATTTTTATTAAAAAATTTATAGTATGTAGTCATTTGAAATATGACTACCGTAGTGTTTTAATTATTATATAGTTCATAATTGACATAATTTTTTCCAAGTAATTAATTAAATTACTTTATTAATGGTATTAAATATTATTATCATTATTTTTTTTATTTATCAAATTTTTAGTTTCATTTATGCAATTTTTATTCTTATTTTATAGTTTCTCAAAAAATATTTTATGTTAGATTAAAATTTTCAAAATTTATTTTTACATTGTAGATATGATAAGAGTAATTGTGACTATTTTATAACGTGAAAAAATGAACCGATCATATAATATACTTCATCATTAAAATAGTATGGTAGTCAACTAGTCATGTTTCTTTTATTTATATATATATATATATATATATATATATATATATATATATTATAATAATAATAATAATAATAATACAATAATTTACCATGATGCCATATGATGAATACTATGCCAAGACTTGCTTATTAAAATGTTTAGAATGCTCCCTTTGTACAGATTTTTTCATTGATTAGTTATATTATCAAGTCATAATCTCATAATTAAAGATAATACATAAATTCACAAAAGGAGTATGATTGACTATTACTTATATATAGAGAAATATATACTAAGTCAATTATTAAATCAATCATGTACTGACCTGAATTAAATATTAATAATACGAATTATTTCATTTTCTTATCAATATCCATGTATACAAAAAATTAAAAGTTTTTTGTAATTTTGCGTTGCGTGTGAAGTGTGAACACACAACTAATCATTTAATCTTTAGTCCATTGTTTTCTTTAATGACTTGTAGTAAGTAGCCAAAAACAATGCAAGATTTGATATTTCATAAAGTAAAGCCAACTTCAAATGGAGCAAATCAATTATTCAAACAAGACTTGTTGGAGACAAATTTCCAATCATTTTGGAATTTGGACTACCAAATAGGCAAAATAATGATAACGTAGAAATCTTACCTTAAATGTAGATTTATCTTCACATTTGATTCGTGACAAAACTTCACGCGTATACATTAAGTGTAAATTAACGTATTTAGCAAGGTAAAGCTAAAGATAATGCGTTAAAAGTCACAATAAGCATGCTGCGTAAGAGCCTAGAGGGATGTATAAGAGATTGAATTCTCCAATAGTGAGAGCGATAAGATTTATTATTAATTATACTCTATAATCTATCTATCTATATATATATATATATATATATATATATATATATATATATATATATATATCGTACTTCCTTTTTTTTTTTTTTTTATAAGTTAAAGTCAAACTTGTATATTTGTCGAGACACAACTTTGACCATTAATATTTTTAATGAAAGATCGATGACATATGAATAGTGAAAAATCTCAACTCTAACTTATAAGAAAAATGAAGGGAGTAGTTGTTAAAGTTATATTATTTTTATTGATAAATCTTTATATAATCGCATTAAAAAATTGCTTGACAATGCAACCAAAATTCATGTTTTGTCAAAGACGATATCATATTCATTCTCCCTAATTAAGCTTAAGTATAGGTGATCATTGGCAATCGTGTACCTTTCCTCTTGGATTAAAAGTGTACGTATTTGAAAATTTTACGTGTATGGGATAATATCTAGGTAGGACCGATATCTTGTAAAAGCACGTGACCAAACTCTGAATAATTGTGAAAAGGCGCCGATATGCACCAGAAAGCAGACGTATCGGCTTGTCGGAATTCGGCACGTGGCAACAAAAGCTCGACACTTGGCGCAGGAGGCTTTGCATGGATGAGAAAGGCTTTGCATGGATGAGAGCCACCTGTCAAGGTGGATCATTATAAATAGTAGGTAAGACCTCATTTATGAGGGGATTTTAAAATGATTCTTCCTCTCTCTCTCTCTCTCTCTCTCTCTTTACTTTCTCTCTCATACTTATCTTCTTCTCTAGAACACTTTCTGACTTTGTCATCGGAATGGTTATCCCCGGACCACCCCGGGGTTAGCTAACTTCTTCTCATTGTGTAGGTTCTCAGCTTGCCGATAGGAGTATCAGGATCTCAGGTCCGAGTTCTTGGGGAATCAGATTCAGACAGAAACAATTTGGCGCTAGAAGGAGGGGGCTTTGATCACTTCTATCGCCTAAGAACCTCACACAAAAAAATATATATATACATAATAAAAATAATCATGGCCGAAAACAATTTGGTAGAACAGCCTCAGATGGAGATAGTGGATGAAACCCACACCTTAGAGGATAATCAGTTTCACATGCCGATAACCTCCCCTGCAGGCGGAGGGGAGACAGAGGATCTTATGGCGGCATTCACACCAGATGAATTGGAGACAGCAGCAAGGGTGATGAGTGCAACGAGTAGGAAGAGAAAGGAGGCTGAGGCGGCACAGGATGAAAGGGGGGCCGCTCAGGCCGATAGAGGAACACCGCACCGTAACCAAGAAGAGCAACATAATCAGTTGATGAACTCGCCTAGGAGATCCCGACATGAGTCGCCGATAAGATCGCACACAATGTCACGGCGGGTTGAACAATCCTCAAGTCACACTGTGAGTACGAGAACCCAACAGCAGAGAAGTTCGCAAGGGGATGGGCAGGCAGTGCGAGCAGTGGTGCAGTTAAGGGCATCTCCTTTTTCCCAGCATATCTTGGAACAGCCAATGGAAAAGGTGAAAATGCCGACTTGCAGGTATGATGGAAGAGGGGATCCGGCAAGATTTATAACGTCCTATGAGGGGCACATGATGTTGTATACCAACTCAGATGCAGTCTGGTGTAAGGTCTTTCCGACTACTCTGATTGGGGCTGCAGCCGATTGGTTCAACAACCTTGAAGTTGGGTCAGTAGATAGTTTTGAAAGATTGACCGAGATGTTTGTGGGTCAGTATGTCAGCAATAGTGTAAGGCAGAGAACCTCTGGAGAATTGATGGCCGTGGAGCAGAAACCGGATGAATCCTTGAGGGATTATATTAGACGATTTAACAATGAGGCAAATACAATCCCAAAACTGCAACAAGAAATAGTTGTGATGGCTTTAATGAATGGCTTGGTTGATTCTGATTTCAAATGGTACCTTACAAGGAAAAACCTGCCGACATTAGCAGCGACGTTTAGTAAAGCTCATGATTACATTAAGAGTGAAGAATTGATGAAGACAAGTAGCAGACATGTCGTTGCCGGAAAGGGGCAAAGCCAGTATGAAGGGACATCGTCTGGAGGAAGTAGGCCGAGAACTCCTGCCCCAGGAAGGGGAGGAGGAAGCCGGCAATATTTAAGACCAACAAGGCTGCCAATGAGATATAGCACTTACACTCCCCTGAATACACCAAGGGCAGCAATCTACTCAGTGAATCAGAATAGAGAAGATTGGTCAAGGCCGATTCCCATGAAGGCAAGGCCAAGGGATGTGAAGAAGTATTGTATGTTCCATAGGGATGTGGGACATTATACAGAGGAGTGTACGCAATTGAAGGATAACATTGAGGAGTTGATCAGAAAAGGGCATTTGACACAATATCGGCTGAACACAAGCAGGAATCAACAACCGGCACAAACAGTTGAGAGGCAACTGATAGAGGCAAGGCCTGAGAGGACTCAAGGAGGAATAGTCCGACAAGGGGATATAGGAATACCACCGTTGTCTACTAGAAGGGTAGATGTGATAACAGGGGGACCGATTCATGGAGGGACGATTAGTGGAGCAAAGAAGCATTTGGCTGAGCATCGTCACCTAGTTTGCGCCTTGGATGTGGACAATCGTCCTCGGCCAGCATCAATACCTCAGGTAGTGTTCACAGAAGAAGATGCAAGGGGTGTAGTGTTCCCACATGATGACCCGTTAGTCCTAATAACTAAGATAAACGGGGCTAACATCAAAAGAGTGCTGGTGGATGGAGGTAGTTCAGCAAATGTGTTGTTTGTGCAAGCTTTTAATGAGATGAATATAGGAAGGCAGTACCTGAAACCGGTATCATATCCCGTAATCGGGTTCAATGGAACAACAGTGAGGCCGGAAGGGAGCATTGTGTTACCGGTTAAGCTGGGTGATGGGCCACAAGCAAGAGATGTGATGGCAGAGTTTCTGGTGGTGGATGTTAAGTCAGCCTACAACTCAATTATCGGCAGACCGATAATACATGATATGCAGGCCGTTGTATCAACTTACCATCTGGCAATAGCTTATGTGTCAAATTTAGGAGCTGTGGAGAAGGTATATGGAGGTCAGGTGATGTCAAAAGCTTGTTACGTGACAGCTTTGAAGAACCCAGTTGGCAGTGCTCCAATACCATGCAATCCGATAAGGGAAGGTGAGCCAACAGTTCAAGATTTAACCATGAAAAACTTTGATGCAAGGCCTGAGGAAACACCAAGGCCGTTACCAGGGGGAGAAACCGTCCAAGTTGAATTGCAACCAGGCGACCCGAGTAAAACAGTGAAGGTTGGGACTGATATGGATGTGGATACAAGGTGTAATCTGATAAGCCTGTTACGTGAAAATGCAGATGTCTTTGCATTTTCGGCAAGTGAGATGCCGGGGATACATCCAGAGGTGATGGGGCATAAGTTGAATGTTGATAGAAAATTCAGGCCGATAAGGAAAAAGAAGCGCAATTTCTCAACTGAGAAAATAGAAGCAATTCAGGCTGAGGTAAATAAGCTCTTAGCGGCAGGGTTCATTGAGCCTTGCACATATCCGGAATGGTTGGCGAATGTAGTAATGGTGAGAAAGACGACAGGGAAGTGGCGAATGTGTGTGGATTTTACAGATCTAAATAAGGCTTGCCCTAAGGATTGCTACCCATTACCCCGGATAGATAGGTTGGTAGACTCAACCTCTGGTCATGCTATGCTCAGTTTTCTGGATGCGTTTTCAGGATATCATCAGGTCAGCATGCATAAGGCTGACAGGAATAAAACGGCTTTTATAACAGATGTCGGTGTGTACTGTTATAAGGCAATGTCGTTTAGGTTGAAAAATGCAGGAGCAACATATCAAAAGTTGGTGGACAAGATATTTGAGAAGCAGAAAGGCCGGAATGTTGAGGTGTATGTAGATGATACGATAGTAAAGAGTAAAGAAAAAGAAGACCATATAGCGGATCTGAGGGAAACATTTGAGACGTTAAGGAGATATCAGATGAAGTTGAATCTGGAGAAGTGTATGTTTGGGGTCAGATCAGGGAAATTCTTGGGCTTTATGGTCAGTGAACGGGGGATAGATGCAAATCCAGATAAGGTGAATGCGGTACTCCAAATGAAACAACCAAAAACCATTCGTGATATATAGAGATTGACTGGAAGGATGGCAGGATTGACCAGATTTATTAGCAAGTCAGCCGACAAGGCGCTTCCGTTTTTCATGGTACTAAGAAAGAACAAGACATTCGAGTGGGGAAAGGAACAGAGTGATGCCTTGGAAGTAGTAAGGAATCATCCCATATCTCTTCCCACGATTGCCAGGCCCGAGAAGGGGGAAGTGATGCAGTTGTATATTTCAGCATCACCAAAAACGGTAGCGGCCGTTTTGATAGTGGAAAGGAAGAAGCAGCAGAAGCCGATATACTTTGTCAGTCACATATTGAATGCGGTAGAACGCGGATATCCAGTGATAGAGAAGATGACGTTAACAGTAGTAGTGGCGGCTAGAAAGTTGAGTCCTTACTTTGATGCACATCCAATAGAGGTGTTAACCAATCACCCTTTGGAGAAATCATTGCATAAAATGGATACATCTGGTAGATTATTGGCATGGGCAGTTGAGTTGTCGGAGTATGAAATAAGCTACAGGCCGAGAACGTCAATTAAGGCTCAAGCATTGTCGGATTTCATTGTTGAAACCACATACACGGACGAAGAGGAAGAATTGGGCACATGGCAGGTATCAGTTGATCGTTCAGCTACGGCAACGGGGGCAGGGGCTGGAATTGTGATAACAGCTCCAGATGGGAAAATGTTTGAATATGCCATGAAGTTTAAGTTCAAGGCAACAAATAATGAAGCCGAGTATGAAGCTGCAATAGCCGGAATGCAGTTGTCAATCGCAGCAGAAGCAAAGCGGCTGGTTTTAACAACTGACTCCCAACTGGTATCAAGTCAGTATAGTGGAGAGTATGAAACTCGAGAGCCAGCAATGGTGAAGTATTTGGAGAAGATGAAACAGTTAGCAGCGCAGTTGCAATATTTTGAAATAAAACTGGTTCTGAGACTGAAAAATGCTCAAGCAGATGCGTTGGCAAGATTAGCAAGTTCAAGTTTTAATGACTTGGAAAGGACGATCATGGTGGAGGTTTTAAAGCAGAGAAGTATAGATGAGATGTCGGCAAAGGTTTCATGTATTGATGTTGGGAACCAGTGGTATGATAAAATACTGGCATACCTCATCCATGGTGCAGGGCCAGCGGATAAGGGGGAGTTGAAAAGATTAAGGAAAGATAGCGTGTGGTTTGTCATGTACCAAGGTCAGTTATACAAAAGGGGGTTTGCACTGCCATTGCAAAGGTGTATAACGGATTTTGAGCCAGCAAGGTTGTTAGAAGAATTGCATGAAGGTAGTTGTGGTAACCATCTCGGAGCAAGAGCCTTATCCAGAGAAGCAGTGAGAAGGGGATACTACTGGCCGACGATGAACGCAGATGCAATAGCTTATGTTAAAAGATGCGAGAAGTGTCAAAAGTTTGCCCCAGTTATTAACTTGCCTCCTAATGATCTGACTCTGATATTAAATCCAATCCCTTTTGCCCAATGGGGAATGGATATAATTGGCCCGTTCCCATCGGCCACGGGTGGAAGGAAATTTCTGATAGTGGGGATAGACTATTTCACAAAATGGATTGAAGCAGAACCAGTAACGAAGATAACGGCATCAGAAGTGAAGAATTTTATATGGAAGAGTATCTTCACAAGATTTGGGTTGCCGATGGCGATGGTTTTTTATCATGGAACCCAATTTGATTGTAAGCCAATCAAAGATCTCTTAACGATGTACAAGGTGAAATTTGCTTATGCAGCAGTATGCCATCCACAGTCTAACGGCCAGGCAGAAGCAGCAAATAAGCAAATTATAATGGCAATTAAAAAGAAGATTGAAGATGCAAAGGGTTTGTGGGCAGATTTGATACCGGAGATATTGTGGGCAAACAGGACGACAATTAGAGAAGCCACAGGTGAATCACCTTATACTTTAGTGTTTGGAACAGAGGCAGTCATACCAGCAGAGGTTGGGTTGCCGACATTTAGGATTCAGCATTACTGTGAAGACCAAAATGATTTACTTCTACGACAACAGTTAGAATTTTTGCCAGAGCTCAGAGAAAAAGCAGCAGTTAAGTCAGCTGCATATAAGGAAAGAATGTCGAGGGCCTACAACAGAAGAGTGTCTCATCGGCCGTTAAGTGTGGGGGATTTAGTACTGCGAAGAACAGCGACGACATGTAAGGGAAATGAAGATGGAAAGCTGACTGCAAGTTGGGAAGGACCTTATCGGATTAGAGATGTCGTCATCCAAGGATCGTTTTATCTGGAAACTTTGGATGGGACACCCCTAAAGAATGTATGGAACACGGCTGTGCTGAAGAAATACTACGTATAATTTACAATTTTCATGTGAAGCTGATATCGAAAAAGGGTATCAGTGATGAATAAAGAAATATTCAGACAACATATATTGGAATAGGCATCCTCCATTTAACAGAACACCGTTAAATGGGACGGACAGCTCAAAACCGCTTCCGTGAAGTTAATAGATATACAACCTGATCAGTTGTATACGTTAACTCACGAGGTTGCTGGTTCAAAATATAAATACCGTCCAAATCAATTCGAGTATACGCCAATATGAGGCGTAGCTCAGAGAGTGATCGCCGAGAGGGTACCTAACTGGCTGAAACAACAAAGCAGTAGGTGACCAATGTTATAATCTGGACCAGCAACGAATGATAACTGCCAAGTATACATAGTTCTAACACGAACTATGTACACTGGGGGGAGTAAAGAATGACATAAATATCGTGCATTGATAGTTATTAAATGACAGGTTGTTATGATATGATATCTTCATAATTTGATAATTGTTAAAAGTTGTCGGATATCAGACAAATCATCAGGTAAATCTTTGTTTTTGCAAACTGTCTTTTGCATATCTCTGTCATTTGCATATTGTGAATTACAAGGCAATGTAGTTACGATAACATTGTTTAATTAAGAAAATTAGCAAGTGATAAGCAAAAACAACTTAGTTACGATAAGAGGTGTTTAAATTTGCAAGCAGTTGATAAACAACGAAAATGAAAATGAGTTAAGTTTACATGACAGTAAAGTTGACAATCGACAGGCATCACCACAAAAAAGGGTATATGCCGATAAAACAGCATTGTCAAAATAAATGTTTAAGACATACAAAACGCAATAAAAAGAGAGTTACAGCTGATAAGGCCCAATAGTACAAGACCCACAAGAAGATGTCGGTGATGACTGCCCGCCCCTTCAAGCTTGTGCGTTCTCAGGCACTGGAGAGTTTAAAATGCTGGGATCTTTAGGGCCATCATCAGCACTGGG
Source organism: Chenopodium quinoa (assembly GCF_001683475.1). Taxonomy (NCBI): domain Eukaryota; kingdom Viridiplantae; phylum Streptophyta; class Magnoliopsida; order Caryophyllales; family Amaranthaceae; genus Chenopodium; species Chenopodium quinoa. The sequence goes on along the minus strand of NW_018742204.1, from coordinate 23,415,396 downwards.
CACCAAATTGTACAAGTCCTCTTTAGAGAATTGCTGTGTCTCGAAGCCGGAAGGGATCTTGTAAGCTTCCTCGTTGAAAGCTTTTTCAACTTTGGCCCAATCTTCCTTTTTCCAACCGGCAGCATAGGCAACACATCTATGAGCAGCAGTCAAACCTCCATCGAAACGATCTTGGAGCTTGGAGAAAAACTCGTTCGAAGCTAAATAACAGCCCACGGCTCTTTGACGAACACCAGGCTTATCAGCTTCCATTTGTTTAACCTTCTCCTCAAGGTTTTTTATTTTAGCTCTGGCGTCGCCGAGATCCTTTTCAACTGAAGGAAGGCGCTCAATGGCCTTATCTTTTTCAGCAATTTGAGTCTTCAGACTCTGCACTTCCAATTCTAGACCAGCAACCTTCTCAGCCTTAACCTTCAGTTCCGACATCTCCTTGTCGTCTCTTTCTTTTATTTTCTTCAAATTATCTAAGGCTTTTTCAGCATTATTGATGATTTCCTGCATGGCACTTTGGCTGGAGGAGGCTTGATGATGCTTCTCCTGATAATAACGGTACATCTCAACAAGCTCTGTACCAGACATGACGGCCTAAAATAAATAAATATATGCACAGTTAAGAATAAGATAAACAGAATAAGTCTATAGCAAAGCTGTATGCCAAACATAAAAATATGTAAAGGAAAAGTTAGAATACCTTCATCATGTTATGCATGTGAGTAGCAGCAAGGGGGCCGATTGGACCAGCAGGTCTGTCCATCGGCAGAGTAAGATTGCTTAAAAGCCGATAACCGAGATTCCCACCTTGCATTGGGTCATCGGTAATCATAGACTCATTCCGGCCGACATCCATCCTGGGTTGCCAACGGTCTCCGGAATGACCAGCAGGGACAGCGAAACCCTTCAGAACTTCGTCTGGAAACCTTCCAGAGACTCGTTCAATCCATTGATTAGACCGATAAGTCAGGGCCGGAATGCTTGAATAAGAGCCAACCGTAGTAGGGGCAATTGTGACGGTTGGCTGAAGCTGACAAGGGGACTCGGCAGTAGTGAGATCCTCGATCTCAATCCCCTGAATAATTTTCTTTACAATGGCCTCAGGGCTCTTAGTTTTGGTGATGGGCGGAGTCTTCTCGGACTCTGACTGGTCCTTCTTCTTCCCACCACGCCCTTCAGATTGTCTGGGGCTGGAAATCACAACGGCTCCACCTCGCCGATTGGCCAGGGATGTCGTCTTTATCTTTTTTGCATTGTTATCAGCCATGATCTCAGCTCTTCTTTTGGCACTGATAGCTGGAGCGCGGTCGCAAACGGTAGTAAGGGTATCGTAGGGGCTTGAAGCTTTAGGGCAACGTCTGAGAACCCTCTTCCCGTCAGAAGATAAGCCGAGTTGCCTGTTGTCCAACTTATCAATACCTGAGAGTAAAAATGAAAATTCAATCAGCCAGGTGCAAACAATTTTGTAAAAAAAAAAAAACAACAACAACAACAAAGGAAAGAGGTCGATAAAATAAACAGTACCATAATGGTCAGTCCAACAGAGACCGACACGAGATAACGGCGCGTTACCCAGAATGTAACTCACATTCGGCACCCACACCTTAGGAACTATGCGGACCTTGCCGTCACCTTCGTCAAATTCTGAGACGTCAAAATGATTGACGGCTCTCTCCTCATGTTTACCGAGATCTCCCTCGGGAATTGAGTCAAAACGAGGATGAGGCTGGAAAAAGGTTCGTCTCAAAGGAAAGTCCTCAGGAACTGACATGAAAAAGAACCTGACTTGCCAACCCTTGCAACTTGTTAGCTTAGGGTGGACGGTATATTTGTGAGGTTGGGTATACAAAGACCACCACCCATCTGACTGACCATCTCTCTTCAGAGTAATCAGTCGTCTAAAAACGTTAAGGGTTAGGGGATAGTTTCGATATAGCATAACCCAGATGGTGGCAATAACGGCCCGAATAGTGGGAGGAGTCAACTGAACTAAACAGACATTCCAGGCCTTCAGGATTTTTGCCACAAAGGGATGTAAAGGAAAGTGGAGGCCGAAGTCTAAATGCTTCATATAAACGGCCACGGAACCTGCCGGGCAATCTAATACCGAAGCTCCAGAAGGGGGAATTGACAGTTCATACATGTCAGGTAAGCTGAAAAATTTCTTAGCACGACGACAGTAATCTTTTTCAAGTGTCGTTTTCCTAAAATCGTCATTTATTTTTGCCTTAGCCACTTTTCCGTCTCTGGCAAGAGTAATAGGTTGTCGGAATTCAGCTCCGTCAGTTTCAGAATTATAGCCCTCGTCCAGGTTCTCTTCCTGGATAACCTCTGACGTCATGTCAACAATGTCTCCCCTACTCTCATTGTTAATACTACCTTCTTGAGTCTCGTCATCTCCTAAGACTGAATTGACGGCTGAATCATGAACGGAAGATGGCGGACCTTCCTGGGGGTTTACAGGGATATTAGCTACTTGTTCTTCTTCAGAAGAACTCACAACTTGACCTTGCCCAGGTCTTTTGCTGGATTCAGCTGCCTTAGCGGCCTCGGCTGCCTTAGCTGCTTTGGCGGCCTCAGCAGCCTCACGGGCAGCAGCTCGAGGCTGATAACTGGTACTCTTTACCCTCGGCATGGTGTTTATACCTATATTGCCAACGTTAGTGCCGTATTGATTAAAATAGCGTTTCCCAGCAAAGCTGCGTAACTGATAACGAACACTAACAGGCTCAGCGTCAAGAATTTCAGTATCGGCAGGAATATCAGGATTAGTGGGATAATAGGCACGTTCGCAGTAGGCAATAGTCCTATGTAGCATAAAACCACGTTTTTCTTCTTCAGAAGATAACGTCTCAAATGGACAATCAATATTATCAGAAAGGGAAGATGAATTACCCTGATTACTACCGGTTTCTTTGCATAAGGATTGCCTAATTAAACGACGTCTGGCAGTACTAAAGTTAGAAAAATTCTCTTCAATACTATCTTCAGACATTTAATTTAAAATGAGGAAATAAAACAAACATGCAAAATCAGGGGTTAGGGAGCGGCAAATACCTTCGACGAGAGTCGCTGATACGATGTACTTAAAAACCGAGAAGTGACGAAGAAGAAAAGCACGCCGAATATACTGAGAAGAGCAGACCGAAATCGAGAAAAGTAAGAAGAGTAAACCTTTGATTAAAAAAAAAAATTGACACTGAGAGAAAGCTTTGGGAAAATGAGAAATAAAATGAAAAATGGCGGAATATTTATCTAAAAGAAGAAACTGAAAAGTCAGTTGAAGTGAAAGGCAGTTCAGAGATCCAACGGCCCTGAACCGACAATCAATTTCAAAAAGCAACGGTAGGATTTGTGACACGTGTACTAATTTTCCCGCTTTAAAAAAAACGGTTACATTTCCATATTATAATAAGTGGACCTTGTCTGCTATCGGCACACAAAGTCACTTGGGGGGGGGGAAACGGAGTTTTTCGCTCCCATGTATTTTATAATAAGTGAACCTTGTCTGCTATCGGCATACAAGGTCACTTGGGGAGGGGGGGAAACGGAGTTTTTCGCTCCCATATATTTTGTAATAAGTGAACCTTTTCTGCTATCGGCACACAAGGTCACTTTTAAAAAAAAAATTGAGTCAATAGGGTAATGTGTCGAGGAAGTATAAAAAGTATAAATTTGAGAGATAACACCAAAGATAATGCAAATGAACACACTATGGGATTATAACACTATATAAAAGTTGTCCTGAAAATTACAAAAAAAAATAATAAAATAATAATAAAAATAATAGTAATAAATAAAAATAAATCTTCTCAGCAAAAGAATATAGAGCTTAAAAGAACATAGAAGCAAATCTTCTGAGCAAAAGATTGTTCGAGCATAAGCCAAACGGGTATAACGAACTGCAGCAACGGCAGGGATAACGATAAAGTTTTGTTGATGCACAGTACTTGACAGAGTACAAGAAACGCTATCACATGAAACTTCCAAGATGAAGTAAAATTCGAAAAATGAGAAGTGGAACCCAAAGTTTGTTTAGTTAGGTTAAGTTTGTTGGCTACATTAACTGAGAACGATGATGTGTGATCATGCGTCCTCACTTGGGGGGGCTAATTGTATGGGATGATATCTAGGTAGGACCGATATCTTGTAAAAGCACGTGACCAAACTCTGAATAATTGTGAAAAGGCGCCGATATGCACCAGAAAGCAGATGTATCGGCTTGTCGGAATTCGGCACGTGGCAACAAAAGCTCGACACTTGGCGCAGGAGGCTTTGCATGGATGAGAAAGGCTTTGCATGGATGAGAGCCACCTGTCAAGGTGGATCATTATAAATAGTAGGTAAGACCTCATTTATGAGGGGATTTTTAAATGATTCTTCCTCTCTCTCTCTCTCTTTACTTTCTCTCTCATACTTATCTTCTTCTCTAGAACACTTTCTGACTTTGTCATCGAAGTGGTTATCCCCGGACCACCCCGGGGTTAGCTAACTTCTTCTCATTGTGTAGGTTCTCAGCTTGCCGATAGGAGTATCAGGATCTCAGGTCCGAGTTCTTGGGGAATCAGATTCAGACAGAAACATTACGTATTTGAGAATTTATAGGTAGAACTGTAGAAGTAGAACATAGAAAAAAAATATACTCCATAAAAAGATAATTTTGTTTTATATTGTTATGCAATGATTCATATGTACGGAAGAATTCTTGGCATGCATGTATAGCTGTTAATTAGTGGGCAACATTCCTACTATCATCAAACAAAATAATTAGTTGAAGTAACTCGTGACACTCACTTGATTTCTTAGAAGTTGGGCGAGTAGTAGGTTAGACATTTTTGTTTAGAATATAAATAGATGTTAATGGTTATCATTATTGCATGCTAATTACTAGCTAGATTAGTAGACTAATTACTACCTAGATAATATAACACTGTTATGGAGTTAGGTTATAACTTTTGAGGACTATATTTTGATAGAGTATAAAATATATTCTTGGGCCTCAACCATCAGTTTAAGTTTTTGGTTGAGTTGGTCCATTAACATGGTATCGGAGCCAGCGTGACACAAAGGTTACGGGTTCAAATCTCATCTGCCCCTCCTTCAAAGTGGAATTAATTTGCATCAGGTACAATACATTGTTTGTTTTTGGAGTAGTAGGTTAATTGGGTTGGACAATAGTACAATACATTGTTTGTTTTTGGAGCCGAGGCTCGAGAAGTAGATGCATGCATCATTGCATCAATAATCCATTATAATATTGTCCTCAATCTTTTGTTGTTCCAGGAGATTTTTTATTTTATTATATTTGATTAAAATATAGTACTCATATTTATATTAATATGAAGTTAATTTATAAAACTGGGATACAGTATATGTCATCGATTGCTGTATATTTGTATTGTTGTTCGTGAGACTTGTATATTTTGGAGTTTAAAAGCATGTATAATAAGGTCAAATAAGTAGTGTTCACATTTATTTGATTGAAAAGAACAAAAAATCACAGTCGATAACCAAACTAAGGGCCTGTTCCGATTGACTGAACTCAGCTGAACTGAACTGAACTGAACTTATTAATTAGTGATTTTTAACTACGGATTAGTGATCTTTGATAATTTATTGATTATTTATTACTATACATATGTGTATATACAAATGTACATATTAATAATAATAATATTATTATTATTAATTATTGATGATTATTATTATTATTACTAGATGTAAGCCCATGCGATCCACGGTTTTATAATATTTCATTTTGTATATTTTTTGTAATTTCTTAATATTTTTTGTACTATTATTTTAACATTAATTTAAGGTAAAATATTTTGTTAAGTTTTAAATTATTCTTATTCAAATTTTACGTATATAGAACTTGAATTTATAAATTGAAATAAATATTTTCTCATTCATCAGATAGTTAGATAAAATCATTAAATCAAAATATATTTTTTTAATTTCTAATTATTTGTTAAAATAATATAAATCCTAATGTAAAAGATAATATAAAAGATAATTTTTTGTTTTTTTTTTATAATTTAAATCTTAAATTACTATTTTTTGTTTTCAATTCTCAAATTTCATTTGTTAATTTTTTCTTAAATGGCGACTGAAAATTAAAATTCTAAATTATTATATAAATCTAATTTTTCATTGGTCGAAATATTACTTTTGCTTATGTGGCGTGCGATGCATGAATTTTTATATACATTTTGTATATAAATATTATTTTGGTGATCTCTTAATTTTTTTCTTGCATTATAAGTTTTAAATTTTTTTTTGAAAGTATCATATCATCAGATATTTACATAAAACCATTAACCTCAAATGATAATTTATATTTTTAAAATATCAAAATATAATTTTTAGTTTTTTAAATAATATAAATCCTAATATCTAAAGATAATTTTTAGTTTTGTAACAAATAAAAATGATAAAATTTAGTGTTCTTAACTAATTAAAGTCCTAATAAATTACTATTCGTCATTTTTACCTAGTGTACCTGCTTAGTTGACCAACTGCATAAGCAATATCAGGTCTAGTACTTGTCATGGCATACATCAAACAACCTATTACTTTAGCATATTCAAGTTGTGAAACCGCATAACCTTCATTAGGTATCAACTTTATGCTAGGATCCATATGTGTTGAATAAAGAGAAGTAGAGTCTTCACTCACATTGAATTTCTAAAATAGAAATCTAATTTTTAATTGGTCAAAAATATACATTTTCTTATGTGGCGCTCCCAATGCTCTCCAAAAATGAATAGATGTAAGTCCGTGCGATGCACGGTTTTTAAATATTTCATTTTGTATTTTTTTTGTAATTTCTTAATATTTTTTGTTTTTATTTTCTATTCTATTATTTTAACATTAATTTAAGGTAAAATATTTTGTTAAGTTTTAAATTATTCTTATTCAAATTTTACGTATATAGAACTTGAATTTATAAATTGAAATAAATATTATCTCATTTATCGGATAGTTAGATAAAATCATTAAATCAAAATATATTTTTTAATTTCTAATTATTTGTTAAAATAATATAAATCCTAATGTAAAAGATAATATAAAAGATAATTTTTGTTTTTTTTTTCATAATTTAAATCTTAAATTACTATTTTTTGTTTTCAATTCTCAAATTTCATTTGTTAATTTTTTCTTAAATGGCGACTGAAAATTAAAATTCTAAATTATTATATAAATCTAATTTTTCATTGGTCGAAATATTACTTTTGCTTATGTGGCGTGCGATGCATGAATTTTTATATATATATTTTGTATATAAATATTTTTTTGGTGATCTCTTAATTTTTTTCTTGCATTATAAGTTTTAAAATTTTGTATGAAAGTATCATATCATCAGATATTTACATAAAACCATTAACATCAAATGATAATTTATATTTTTTAAATATCAAAATATAATTTTTAGTTTTTTAAATAATATAAATCCTAATATCTAAAGATAATTTTTAGTTTTGTAACAAATAAAAATGATAAAATTTAGTGTTCTTAAATAATTAAAATCCTAATAAATTACTATTCGTCGTTTTTACCTACATGGAAAAAATTTAAAATTTCATTCGTCACTTTTGTTTAGGTGGCGAGTGATTTTTTTAATTCTAAAATAAAATAAAAATTTAATTTTTTATTGGTCGAAAATATACCTTTTCTTATGTGGCGCTCCCAATGCTCTCCAAAAATACCTACTTTATTTATATATATATATATATATTAGATTTATTGATTATTATTATTATTATTATTATTATTATTATTATTATTATTATTGTTATTATTATTACTAGATATAAGCCCGTGCGATGCACGGTTCTTGTAATTATTTTATTTAATTTAAAATTGTGTATATTTATGAAGATCATTCATTAGTTATATGGATAAAATTCCTAATATCATAAGATACTTTTTTAATTTTAACACTAAAGTTATCTTTTGTTGTTTTATTTATTTTATGTGACGCATTGACGCTTGAATTTAAAATCCCAAACCTTATTCACTAATTTTGCTTATGTGAAAATTTAAATTTTTAATTCAAAAAAGAAATGACAAATCTCGTTTTTTAATTGATCAAAATAAGTCTTTTGCCTATGCGTTTATTTAATATACTCGTTTTGTTTAAAATGTTAGTCTCATTTATAATCGTTTAACTATAAAATATTATGGGAAATTAGTCATATGAGATTTAGTTTTATTCGTCTCGATGAGTACATTATTAAAATCAGACTTTTACAACAGATTAAAGATATTTGAGATTAAAAATTTGCATCCATATATGTAAAAAAGATAATTATTACTTAGTTTTTTTTTTATTATTGTTTTTTCTTAGAGAAGATAACTATTGGTTTTTAAAAGTAATTTAAATTTTAATTATTCACTATTCGTTGTTTTTACCTATGTGTCAAAATTCTTAATTCTTATTCGTCACTTTTGCTTAGGTGGCGAGTAAATTTTTTAATTCTAAAATAAATTATTAATCTAATTTTTCATTGGACAAAATAATACCTTTTCTTATGTGGCGCGTCAAATGCTCCCGAAAAATGCCTACTTTATTTATATATATATATATATATATATTAGATTATTATTATTTATTGATGATTATTATTATTATTTATTGATTATTATTATTAGTATTATTATTTCAATTATTATTGTTATTATTATTTATTGATGATGATTATTATTATTATTATTATTTATTGATGATTATTATTATTATTTATTACTTATTGATTTTATTATTGTTGTTGTTGTTGTTGTTGTTGTTGTTGTGGTCGTCGTCGTTGTAATAAGAGCTTAAAAGAATGAAATTTGGCTTTATATCATTAGCAATATCATTAGACGTAAATTAAAAGTTGAACTGAACTGAACTGAGCTGAACTGAACTGAATTGAACTGAATTTCAACGGAAGAGAACATGCCCTAAGATAAAATACAAAAAGATGGTAATATATATAGACAATACTAACTGAGTAATGACGCGGATATATCATGATGAATTACTTGTTTGGTTGCAAGCCATTAGAGGGGGATGATTGACTTCCTACAAATTTTATTTGTCATATTGTTTGGCTTACACGAAATAGATAAATTGGGGGAAGTGATGCTTGGCTTGTAAAGTTAATTAAAATTTACATGAGACATGAATTGAAGTGTCTTACTTCGTTAATTCCTATTAAGTGTGAATGCATGGTTTACCAACTTAAGGCCAATCAAACAAGAGTATGTCAATTCTTAAGAAGTTTATAAGGGAAAGTTCCCATAGCAAATAAACTTTCCATGATTTAATTATTTTATACGTGAAAGAAACAATCACTTTTTGAATTAGAAAAATGATAAATACAGTTTGAAGTTCGGGTTGTATTTTAAAAAAATAAAAAAAAATTTAAATTGTAAGATTTATAGTAAGCAAATGCATCACTAATCGATTAGAATTTTATCATACATTCCAAATTTAAATAACTTTTTATTTATTATTTTATTTAAATATAATACTTATTATAGTATTTTATTGTTTTGCTATAAAACTATACAATGAATATATTTGTATTTTTAGGTAGTATAAACAAAAATATATTAACCTAGGATGCAATTTATTCATCTAAATTGATATGAAATTAACTTATTAAGTTTGATTAAACATAATTGCCCCTGATTTTTCACCTTATATATACATGATTGAACTTGATTAACCCTGAAAAGACCTAAACTATTTTTAAAAATGAAAAATAGAAAATACCTTTAATTGTAAAATTTTATTATTTTGAAGCTTGTCTTCCCAATTCAATTTCTTTTATCATGATATATTCCTTTCTTAAATTTTAACTTTGTATAGTTTTAAGTAATTTTAATTCATTCTTTTGTAAAAAAAAAAAAAAAAAAAGAAAAAAGTACGAAGTAAATTAATAACCACTTTTCATCTTGCACTCATGTACTTATATTTTTTTAATAGGTAAAGATTAAAGATCTTTGTAGACATATAGTCAAATGTAATATACTATAATTGTATAGTAGGATCTACACTTTGATAATAGTTTAGACGTAAGTCAAATTATTACGAGTACTAATCGAAGTACTCCGTATGAAGTATTTTCTACAGAGTACAAAAGTACCATTCCTTTACACAACTTTTTTTTTTTTTTTTTTTTGACGATACTTTACACAATTCTATACTTGTATCTGAGTATTTCCAAGCAAAAATAAAAATTGAGTATTATTTTCCTTTAAAAAAGAATATTATTGCAAAAATACCACCTGTCCATCACACATATTCACATTAATGCTGAAACTAGGTTAGGTCCCGTGCCTTGCACGGAAATTTTCAATAATCATTTTTAAACTATCGTTATAATTTATAATCAAACAAAATAAAATCTAAAAATATAGTTGACAAATTTTGATCAAAATAAGGGATTACAGGTATAAAATGTGTAAAAAGTTATCAAACTTAGGTTAAGAATGTCTTTTTTTATAGCTATAAAAATATTTTGTGTTAAAGATATGTCAATTTTTTTTTTTAAGTAATTATATTGTATAAATTTAGAGAGCTATATTTGTATAAGATTTGTTTCTAAAAAAATAAAAAATAAATAAAAAACTAAGGACACACCAGGAGATGACACGTGTCATTGCTGGTGTGTCTTTTAGTATATAACTAATTGATGATTATTGATTGATTGATTGATGATTGTACAACTTCCAGAAGATTATAAAGTTGATTAAACCAAAAAAAATCAAACATCATTTTTCATCCCAAATCCATTATTTCCACGTCTTCCTTCTTAAGGAAAACAAGAAAATTTCCAAATTCCAAAAATATAAATAATTTAAATTTGTTTTTGTATATATATAAAAAAATAATTTTATAAATATAGTTTATTCCTTTGAAGTCTCTCCTCCTTCAAAGTCTCCGATTTGACCACCATTTCCAATCAGCACCACCACCATCATCTCCCCCAAATCCCCAATACCCTCTTTCTCACCTTCTTCCTTCTTCTTTCCTACCCTTTTTCTCTCTCTTCCCCAAATTTTTCCCCTTATTATATAAATCAATTTAATCCCTCATTTTCCCCCAATTTTAATTTTAGTGGGTATTCATCAATTCCCCCATTAATCAAACAAATCAAATTTAATTTCCCAGAAAAATCGAAATAAAAAGATGGGTTCTTGTTTATCATCTTCAAAAGTAAATGGATCAAATAGCAATACAACCTCGAATACCACGACTACCGCCGGCACCGCCACAACCTCCGGCACGGCCACATTGACGGTGAACAATCATAAGAAAGAACCCACGAAAATGGCGACGAAAACGGCGGCGAAAACAGAGCAAAAACAGAGCAAAACAGAGGGCCCACAAAAACAGAGGAATACTGTTCCAATGGTTAAACTTAGAGATAGAACGAATTCACGCCGTCATAGTTCAATTCCTTGTGGTAAACGAACAGATTTTGGGTATGAAAAAGATTTTGATTCCAAATATACAATTGGAAAATTATTAGGGCATGGACAATTTGGGTATACTTATGTTGCTACTGATAAATCTAATGCTGATCGTGTTGCTGTTAAAAAGATTGATAAGAGTAAGGTACTATTTTCTTTTTAATTTTTCTGGGGTTTTTTTTTTTAAATTTTATTATTTAATTTTAAAGCTTGTAATTAATTTGATTGTTTTTTCCGTTTTTGGAATGATGGGTTGTTGAAATTTAATTTGTTTGTAACAAGGGTATTTTGGTTTTGTTTTTATTTAATGTTGTTGGTTATTGGGTTGATTGTGAAATTGGGATTGGTTGGTTACTTGGTTCATCTTCTCGTTGTGGATTAAATGATGATGAATCATCAAAGGTTCTTGTCTTGTTGCTTGTTAAGTACTCGTAGTTAAGATTTTGGAAGGTGAAGAAGGTCAAATTTGGAATTCCTTGAGCAATAATTAGTTGCTAATTATGTCTGGTTTTTTTGTAGGTTTAGAAGAATAGATAGCTAGGTTCTAATTAATCATTTGATTATTGGCTAATCTATAGTAGTCGAAATTGATTAGATAAGGCGGTATCATGCAATTCACTGTGAAAATGCTAATGGAAGCTTGTAATACTGGTGGTTTGCTGAATTTTGCTCTATAATAACCTTATTGTGATGATTATAACAAATTCATGCCTTTTGTTGCAGATGATACTTCCAATCGCAGTGGAGGATGTTAAGCGCGAAGTTAAGATATTGAAGGCCCTTACAGGCCATGAGAATGTTGTTCAGTTCCATAATGCATTTGAGGATGAAAATTATGTGTACATAGTGATGGAGTAAGTTGCCACCATCCAAGCTATATGAGAATACTTTATAGCTTACTTTATTTGATCGAAGCAAATTGTATTCGGTTTTAGCCACTAATGAAGAGCCTGGGGCTTGGCTGAAATGGAATTATTGACAATGCTTTGAATTGCAATATTTCTCCTTTATTCTGTGAACTAATTATCACTAATCACCAGGTTATGTGAAGGCGGAGAGTTGTTGGATCGAATACTATCCAAGTAAGCAATGTTCTATTTTTCTGTCTTTTTCATCAATTAATTTCCAGCAGCCTGCTTGATGTGTGTATGTGTGTATTTCATCTTTTCTTTTGGCTACTTAAATGTTCTGATGTTGATAACTTTTGTATTAAATTCAGAAAGGATAGCCGATATTCAGAGAAAGACGCAGCAGTGGTGGTACGTCAGATGTTGAGAGTTGCTGCTCAGTGTCATTTACATGGTTTGGTTCACCGTGATATGAAGCCTGAGGTAGACTTTTATCTGTGCGCATATGAACCTTAAAATCCAATTTGATGGAATGGTATGTTTAATTCCAACATGTTTCTTGCTTGTAGAATTTTCTTTTCAAGTCAGCTAAAGATGATTCACCGTTAAAGGCGACAGATTTTGGTCTATCGGATTTCATCAAACCTGGTGAGTAAGAACTTTATCATCAAATTTTGTTTGCATAGTTCTGGACTTCTGGTCTATCGGATCCTTTGCTTTTTCCTTCAATGGACTTTGAGTGGAACTACAAGTGAAATACTGAACTTAGTAATGACTAGTTTTTCTGCCGTTTTCTGTTTTGTGGACACTGTTATAGTTTTGCCAAGTGTCATATCATATGAGTTGCTTCCAAATCTTGACGCTGCTAGGAAAAATTTTCTACTTGCAGGGAGAAAATTCACAGATATTGTTGGTAGTGCTTACTATGTTGCTCCAGAAGTACTGAAACGAAAATCAGGCCCTGAGTCTGATGTTTGGAGCATTGGTGTCATCACCTATATATTGCTTTGTGGGAGACGACCATTTTGGGATAAAACTGAAGGTGGTGTATTCAAAGAGGTATGTAAAATGTGTATTTTCTTAAAATACTGACATCTTTTGTTCTTTCCATTTTCTATATGAATATACTTGCAAGTTTGAAATTTTTTGGAGGTATTAATTCATTTTACTTCAACGTGTTCTTATAATTTGTGTTTTATTACTTTGGATTGTACTTGTTTGTTATCTATTACTATGTGATGGTTTGATAGAGGACACTCTGAAGCAGTGCTTTAGAAGTTCATGTAGTATTTCAATGTCTGTTTTATGTATAAGCTGCAGGACTGGCATTTAAGACATCTCTTATTCTTCCCAATTTATCATATATGGAGCCTGTTTTCTGTCATACTCAATAGAATACTTGTATTTCAGGTTTTGCGGAACAAGCCTGATTTCCGGCGCAAACCATGGCCTACTATAAGCAATGGTGCCAAGGATTTTGTGAAGAAATTATTGGTGAAGGATCCTCGTACTCGCCTTACTGCTGCCCAGGCACTCTGTATGTATCTGTTCTTTTCTTGTATTTACATCATGCTCAATGGAACTCATCTGCTAATTTAATAGTACAGACAATTTGCAATTACTTTGTCTATAGCTCAAGTTGTTCAACTTGTATTTTAATATAATATATTTTTCCATTTCTAATGAAATTGACTGGTGTTTTTGCTTTCCTTTATTTTTTTAGCACACCCCTGGGTCAGAGAAGGTGGAAATGCTTCTGATATTCCCATTGACATATCAGTCCTACGTAACATGCGACAATTTGTCAAGTACAGTCGAATGAAGCAGTTTGCCTTGAGGGTATGATAATTCTCAGTGAAGCTTGGAATATGTTTTTATTTTTTACATTATCTTCCCATCATAACCTCTTTCAATTGTGTCCCCCCTTAGGCATTGGCAAGTACACTTAATGAGGATGAGCTGGCTGATCTGCGAGATCAGTTTGATGCTATTGACATTGATAAAAATGGAACCATCAGTCTTGAAGAAATGAGGCAGGTGTGTTCTGGTTTACTCTAAATTTGGGATTTAGAGTTGATTATGTTATATTGCCTGTAGGTTCAGTTCGTTTTGCCTTTGACTGAACACCATTTTGATACAATGAGCTTTTACAGGCACTTGCTAAGGACCTCCCTTGGAAGCTAAAAGATTCTCGTGTTACAGAGATTGTTGAAGCGGTAATTACTATCTTTCTGTTTCCAGTGCCAGTGGAAAATTCTTGTTCTGATATATTTGATGTCATACTTTAATAAATTACTGCTTTTAAAGTCCTGATTGTGTTATGTGTCTATTTGAGGCAGATTGACAGCAACACAGATGGCCTTGTGGATTTCACAGAGTTTGTCGCAGCAACTCTACATATACATCAATTGCATGAGCTTGACAATGATAAATGGCAAGAACTTTCACAGGCAGCCTTTGAAAAGTTTGATGTGGATAAAGATGGATTTATAACCCCTGAAGAACTCAGAATGGTAAGTTTAGCTGGCATTGAGAATTTAAGCACCTAGATCTCAGATCTAGATCTGTCATTAGCAGTGTGTTATTATTATTGGCATGTGTTCTCTCTAGTGATCACTGGAATTATGACATTGCACTATTGTACTCTTCTGTAACTGTCACTGGCCTGCTTCCTAGTATATTTCTGGTGTGGGGGCTTTGCGGGGGTCTCAAGTTGGATGTCGTACAGCCTTTACATTTTCCATCTTGTAAGGTCTCTAGGTGACAGTAAATGTGCAAATTGGTTCTGGATGTTTTGACATACAAAGAGTGTTAAATCACTCTCCGAGATGGGGAAACAAATTCAATCTTGATAGACGGTCAATTTGGAAATAAATTACCCGGGATTGGATTAAATGATCTATTTTTGGAGTATGGGCTAGTTTATCCCCTTATGCTGGATGTACATTTTGATTGATGTCGTATGTTCTTTTTTGAACAATGATATTTCGGAGAATATGCTTTTTAACAAATTTCAAAACTGATCGAAAAAATGAGGACTAGGAAAACAACTCTTTTCTAACTTATTAGTGTATTGTACTAATGTAGTGAAGTGTTACTTCTCGCCGATATTGTTTCTATTATTTGCTCTTACTACATTTATGCTTTTCTCACACTTGTTTTTTTTTTTTTTCAGCAAACTGGATTGAAGGGGTCAGTGGATCCACTTTTAGAGGAGGCTGACATTGATAAAGATGGAAAAATAAGCCTTGCAGAATTCAGAAGGCTTCTGAGATCAGCAAGCATCAGTTCACGGAATGTTGCCAGCCCAACCTGCCGAAAGAATTCAAGGAAGCTTTGAAAAAATACAGCTCTGAAGCATGCATGGTTCATGCTTGTCGGTTATGAGCTTGGCATCTCCTTGTTCACGTCAGAAAGTGGGAGTACAGGGAACTAGCAGGATGAAGTTGCAGAAACTTCAAATTACACTGATTGTGTGAACTTGTTCAGGGAAGTGGGGATTAAGGAGGAAGAGAAAAGGAAAGTGTGGAAAGGATTATGGTGATGTTAGCTGCTAGGGGGTGTTTGATATTGATCATGGCGATCGATTCAAAGGGTGGTTTCACAAGGGAAGGGCCAGATTTGGTGTGTATCCTCTTTATTCTGGTCAGAATCCAGAGTCTTTGTTTGAGTTTAATCCTAGGAAGGGATTGAACGAAATCTGTTGGATATGCTAATTTGGGGATGTAAACTTTACCTCGTCGTATATATGTCAAGAGTTATATATAGAGAAAAAAGTGAAGGCGTGAATTTTGTTTTTTTCATTTCAACAATTTTGTGGATAAATCTAAAACAAATTTTGCTTCAGAAACTGCTACATTGATTTTTATTACATTGTTGTGTAACTAGAGCTGTCAATTTAGATAAATGGGTCGGGTTTGAGTGGGGTAAGAGTGGGTCGGGTCAACTTGGGTCGGGTCGATTCAGATTAGTTCCATAACCTATGCGGGTCGGGTTCGGGTTGGGTCATCCTTGAGTCAGGTCACATCGGGTCATACTTCTTATCGGGTTCGGGTCGGGTTAATAACAGGTCGGGTTACATTTAAGTCGGGTGAATAATAGGCCGGGTTTTATTCGGGTTAAAACGGGTAGGGTAATTCTCGGGTTCGAGTCGGGTTCGGTTCAAGTCAATAATTTGCGGGTTAGAATCAGGTTGGGTCATTCTCGGGTTTGAGTCGGGTTCAGTTCAAGTCATTAAATTGCGGATTATAATCAGGTCAGATCATTTTCAAGTTGGGTCATTCTTGGATTCAAGTCGAGTTCGGTTCAAGTCAATAATTTGCGGGTTATAATCAGGTCGGGTCATTTCCAAGTCGGGTCATTCTCGGATTCAAGTCGGGTTATGTTCAAGTCAATAATTTGCAGGTTACAATCAGGTCGGGTTATTTCCAAGTCAGGTCATATTCAGATTCAACTAATAAATAGATAACTATCATTTTTATCAAGCTAATTATTTCCTTTGACTATAATATATATGACAATATATTAGGGAACTATAGTCTATAATTTAGGAAGATAATTATCTTCTTTAACCAATACAACAAATATATACTATATTTAACTCTTAAATATAAAGGATGATGCTCCTTTCTTTTACTGGCCTGGACCGACTTGGTCTCCAAAGACAAAATGCATTGATCAACAATAATAAGGTGGTCTAAATTGATTTTAAGGTGATTTGAAATTGGGTCAGGAACAATTTGGGTTGAATTTAGGTTGAGTTAATAACAATTTGTGTTCATTTCGAGTCGGGTTAGTAACAGATCGGGTTGAATTTTTGGGTTGGTTAAGTAATAGGTAATTAGGTATGGTAAAATTCGGGTCAGGTCAATAACAAGTCGGGATGAATTAGAATACGGTTAATAACAAGTCGGGTTGATTTCAGGTTGGGTTTGTAACAGGTTGGATTAAATTCAGGCCGGGTTAGGACTTCGTCGGGTTGAATTCAAGTCAAGTTAGTTACAAGTCGGGTTAAATTCGGGTTTTTGATGGGTTAAAACGGGTTTGGGTCAATTTCAGTTCAAGTCGGGTTTGGTGCAAGTTAATTAAATTGGCCGTTGTAAACCGATAAATCGGTGCAAGTTGTAAACCAGTAAATTGGCCATTTAAAAGCAAATTGAAGGGTTCCACACACCCAATTGGACTCCCTGAGAGTATTAGGGACCATGGTAAACATTTCGGAAATTTTTATTTCTAGGCGAAAAAAAGTAAAAAAATTCCAAAATTTAAGGCTGATATCCATGCTTTTTGAGAAATTTCGAAAGTTTCAGGGCCCAGTATCGAAAAGTCTTGAAATTCTATGGGATACATCTCGGGGTCATATAACGCCGTATGAAACCATATATGATCATTATTTGTTGTCATAAATGTTCGTGGTAGGCTTGAATTAATGAAATCGGTGCAAGTTGTAAATCGGTAAATTGGTCGTTTAAAAGAAAATTGGATGGTTCAACCCACCCAATTGGACTCCCGGAGGGTATTAGGGACCATGTTAAACATTTCGGCAATTTTTATTTCAGAGCGAAAAAAAGTCAAAAAATTCGAAAATTGAAGGTTAATATCCACGCTTTTTGAGAAATTTTGAAGGTTTCAGGGTCTGGTGTCGAAAAGTCTTTAATTTCTATGGGATACATCTCGGGGTCATATAATGCCGTTTAGAACCATATATGATCATTACTTGTTGTCATAATGTTCGTGGTAGGCTTGAATTAATGAAATCGATGCAAGTTGTAAATCGGTAAATTTAAAGGCAAATTGGATGGTTCAACCTACCCAATTGGACTCCCGGAGGGAATTAAGGGCCATGGTAAACATTTCGGCAATTTTTATTTTCAGGCGAAAAAAAGTCAAAAAATTCTAAAATTGAAGGTTAATATCCACACTTTTTGAGAAATTATGGAGGTTTCAGGGTCCGATGTCGAAGAATCTTTAATTTCTATGGGATACAACTCGAGGTCATATAATGCCGTTTGGAACCATATACGATCATAATTTGTTGAAATTAATGTTCGTGGTAGGCTTGAATTAATGAAATCGGTGCAAGTTGTAAACCGGTAATTTGGCATTTTAAAAGCAAATTAAATGGTTCCACACAACCAATTGGACTCCCTGAGGGTATTAGGGACCATGGTAAACATTTCGGCAATTTTTATTTCCGGGCGAAAAAAGTCAAAATATTCCAAAATTGAAGGCTAATATCTATGTTTTTTGAGAAATTTAGGAGGTTTCGGGGCCCAGTGTCGAAAAGTCTTGAAATTCTATGGGGTACATCTCGGGGTCATATAATTCCGTATGAAACCATATTTGATTATTATTTGTTGTCATAAATGTTCGTTGTAGGCTTGAATTAATGAAATCGATGCAAGTTGTAAATCGGTAAATTGGCCGTTTAAAGGCAAATTGGATGGTTCAACCCAACCAATTGGACTCCCGGAGGGTTTTAGGGGCCATGGTAAACATTTCGGTAATATTCATTTCCGGGCGAAAAATGTCAAAAAATTCTAAAATTGAAGGTTAATATCCACGTTTTTTGAGAAAATTTGAAGTTTCAGGGCCCGATATCGAAAAGTCTTTAATTTCTATAGTATACATCTCGGAGTCATATAATGCTGTTTGGAAGTATATATGATCATTATTTGTTGAAATTAATGTTCGTGGTAGGCTTGAATTAATGAAATCGATGCAAGTTGTAAACCGGTAAATTGTCCATTTAAAAACAAATTGAATGGTTCCACACACCGAATTGGACTCCCTGAGGGTATTAGGGACCATGGTAAACATTTCGGCAATATTTAATTTCGGGCGAAAAAAGTCAAAATATTCCAAAATTGAAGGCTAATATCCACGTTTTTTGAGAAATTTTGGAGGTTTCGGGGCCCAGTGTCGAAAGGTCTTGAAATTATATGGGATACATCACGGGGTCATATAATGCCGTATGAAACCATATTTGATCATTATTTGTTGTCATAAATGTTCGTGGTAGGCTTGAATTAATTAAATCGTTGCAAGTTGTAAATCGGTAAATTGGTCGTTTAAAGTCAAATTGGATAATTAAACCCACTCAATTGGACTCCCGGAGGGTATTAGGGGCCATGGTAAACATTTCGGCAATTTTTATTTCCAGGCGAAAAAAAGAGAAAAAATTCCAAAATTGAAGGTTAATATCCACGCTTTATGAGAAATTTTGGAGGTTTCAGGGTCAAGAGTCGTAAAGTCTTTAATTTCTATGGGATAAATCTCGGGCTCATATAATGCTGTTTGGAACCATATATGATCATAATTTGTTGAAATTAATGTTCGTGGTAGGCTTGAATTAATGAAATCGGTGCAAGTTGTAAACCGGTAAATTGGCCATTTAAAAGCAAATTGAATGGTTCCACACACCCAATTGGACTCCCTGAGAGTATTAGGGACAATGGTAAACATTTCGGCAATTTTTATTTTTGGGCGAAAAAAAGTCAAAATATTCCAAAACTGAAGACTAATATCCACGCTTTTTGAGAAATTTTGGTGGTTTCGGAGCCCAATGTTGAAAAGTCTTGAAATTCTATGGGGTACATCTCGGGGTCATATAATGCCGTATGAAACCATATTTGATCATTATTTGTAGTCATAAATGTTCGTGGTAGGCTTGAATTAATGAAATCGATGCAAGTTGTAAATCGGTAAATTGGTCGTTTAAAGGCAAATTAAATGGTTCAACCCACCCAATTGGACTCTCGGAGGGTATTAGGGGTCATGGTAAACATTTCGGCAATTTTTATTTCCGGGCAAAAAAAGGTCGAAAAATTCTAAAATTGAAGGTTAATATCAACACTTTTTGAGAAAATTTGGAGGTTTCGGGGCCCGGTGTCGAAAAGTATTTAATTTTTATGGGATACATCTTGGGGTCATATAATTCCGTTTGGAACCATATATGATCATAATTTGTTGAAATTAATGTTCGTGGTAGGCTTGAATTAATGAAATCGGTGCAAGTTGTAAACCAGTAAATTGGCCATTTAAAAGCAAATTGAATGTTTCCACACACCTATTTGGACTCCCTGAGGGTATTAGGGACAATGGTCAACATTTCGGCAATTTTTATTTCCGGGAAAAAAAAAGTCAAAATATTCCAAAATTGAAGGCTAATATCCACGCTTTTTGAGAAATTTTGGAGGTTTCAGAGCCCAGTGTCGAAAAGTCTTGAAATTCTATGGGGTACATCTCGGGGTCATATAATGCCGTATGAAACCATATTTGATCATTATTTGTAGTCATAAATTTTCGTGGTATGCTTGAATTAATGAAATCGATGCAAGTTGTAAATCGGTCAATTGGTCGTTTAAAGGCAAATTAAATGGTTCAACCCACCCAATTGGACTCCCGGAGGGTATTAGGGGTCATGGTAAACATTTCGGCAATTTTTATTTCCGGGCGAAAAAAAGTAAAAAAATTCTAAAATTGAAGGTTAATAATATCCACGATTTTTGAGAAAATTTGGAGGTTTCGGGGCCCGGTGTCGAAAAGACTTTAATTTCTATAGGATGCATCTCGGGGTCATATAATGTTGTTTGGAACCATATATGATCATTATTTGTATAAATTAATGTTCGTGGTAGGCTTGAATTAATGAAATCGGTGCAAGTTGTAAACCGGTAAATTGGCCATTTAAAATCAAATTGAATGGTTCCACAACCGAATTGGACTATCTGAGGGTATTAGGGACCATGGTAAACATTTCGGCAATTTTTATTTTCGGGCGAAAAAAGTCAAAATATTCCAAAATTGAAGGCTAATATCCACGCTTTTTGAGAAATTTTGGAGGTTTCGGGGCCCAGTGTCGAAATGTCTTGAAATTTATGGGATACATCATGGGTTCATATAATGCCGTATGAAACCATATTTGATCATTATTTGTTGTCATAAATATTCGTGGTAGGCTTGAATTAATGAAATCGATGCAAGTTGTAAATTGGTCGTTTAAAGGCAAATTGGATGGTTCAACCCACTCAATTGGACTCGCGGAGGGTATTAGGGGTCATGGTAAATATTTCAGCAATTTTTATTTTCGGGAGAAAAAATCTCAAAAAATTCCAAAATTGAAGGTTAATATCCACGCTTTTTGAGAAATTTTGGAGGTTTCGGAGTCAGGTGTCGAAAAGTCTTTGATTTCTATGGGATATATCTCAGGGTCATATAATGCCGTTTGGAACCATATATGATCATTAATTGTTGTCATAAATGTTCGTGGTAGGTTTGAATTCATGAAATCAATGCAAATTGTAAACCGGTAAATTGGTCATTTAAAAGCAAATTGAATGGTTCCACACACCCAATTAGACTCCTTGAGAATATAAGGGACCATGGTAAACATTTTGGCAATTTTATTTCCGGGCGAAAAAAAGTCAAAATATTCAAAAATTGAAGGCTAATATCCACGTTTTTTGAGAAATTTTGGAGGTTTCGGGGCCTAGTGTCGAAAATTCTTGAAATTTTATGGGACACATCTCGGGGTCATATAATGCCGTATGAAACCAAATTTCATCATTATTTGTTGTCATAAATGTTCGTGGTAGGCTTGAATTAATGAAATCGGTGCAAGTTGTAAATTGGTACATTGGTTGTTTAAAGTCAAATTGGATGGTTAAACCCACCCAATTGGACTCTCGGAGGGTATTAGGGGTCATGGTAAACATTTTGGCAATTTTTATTTCCGGGCGAAAAAAGGTACAAAAAATTCTAAAATTGAAGGTTAATATATCCACGCTTTTTGAGAAAAGTTGGAGGTTTCGGGGCCCGGTGTTGAAAAGTCTTTAATTTTTATAGGATACATCTCGGGGTCATATAATGTTGTTTGGAACCATATATGATCATAATTTGTTGAAATTAATGTTTGTGGTAGGCTTGAATTAATGAAATCGTTGCAAGTTGTAAACCGATAAATTGGCTATTTAAAAGCAAATTGAATGGTTCCACACACCCAATTGGACTCCCTGAGGGTATTAGGGGCCATGATAAACATTTCGACAATTTTTTATTCCGGGCGAAAAAAGGTCAAAAATTCTAAAATTGAAGGTTAATATCCACGCTTTTTGAGAAAATTTGAAGGTTTCGGGGCCCGGTGTCAAAAAGTCTTTAATTTCTATGGGATACATCTCGGGGTCATATAATGCCATTTGGAACCATATATGATCATAATTTGTTGAAATTAATGTTCGTGGTAGGCTTGAATTAATGAAATCGGCGCAAGTTGTAAACTGGTAAATTGGCCATGTAAAAGCAAATTTAATGGTTCCACACACCCAATTGGACTCCCTGAGTGTATCAGGGACCATGGTAAACATTTCGGCAATTTTTATTTCCGGGCGAAAAAGTCAAAATATTCCAAAATTGAAGTCTAATATCCACGCTTTTTGAGAAATTTTGGAGGTTTCGGGGCCTAGTGTCGAAAAGTCTTTAAATTCTATTGGGTACATCTCGGGGTCATATAATGCCGTATGAAACCATATATGATCGTTATTTATTGTCATAAATGTTCGTGGTAGGCTTGAATTAGTAAAATCGGTGCAAGTTGTAAATCGATAAATTGGTCGTTTAAAGGCAAATTGGATGGTTCAACCCACCCAATTGGACTCCTGGAGGGTATTATGGGCCATGGTAAACATTTTAGCAATTTTTATTTCCGGGCGAAAAAAAGTCAAAATTTTTTGAAATTGAAGGTTATTTATCCACGCTTTTTGAGAATTTTTGAAGGTTCAGGGTCTGGTGTCGAAAAGTCTTTAATTTCTACGGGATACATCTCGGGGTCATATAATGTTGTTTGGAACCATATATGATCATTATTTGTTGTCATAAATGTTCGTTATAGGCATGAATTAATGAAATCAGTGCAAGTTGTAAATCGGTATTTTGGTCGTTCAAAGGCAAATTGGATGTTTCCCCCCCACTTAATTGAAATCCCGGAGGTTAATAGGGACCATGGTATACATTTCGGCAGTTTTTATTTTCAGGCGAAAAAGTCAAAATATTTCAAAATTAAAGGCTAATATCCACGTTTTATGAGAAATTTCGAATGTTTCGTGGCTCGGTTTCGAAAAGCATTGAGATTTAAGGGATACATCTCGGGGTCATATAATGCCGTTTGGATCCATATATGATCATTATATGTGGTCATAAATGTTCGTGGTAAGCTTGAGTTAATTAAATCGGTACAAGTTGTTAACCGGTAAATTGGTCGTTTAAAGGCAAATTTGATGGTTCCACCAAGCCAATTGGACTCTTGGAGGGTATTAAGGAAAAGGGATCATGGTAAACATTGAAGGCTTATATACACGCTTATTGAGAAATTTTGGAGGTTTCGAGTAGTGTTGTCAATTCGGGTAAATGGGTCGGGTTTGGGTCGGTAAGAGTGGGTGGGGTCAACTCGGGTAGGGTCAATTCAGATTAATTCCATAAACTATGTGGGTCAGGTTTGGGGTGGGTCATGCTTGAGCCCGGTCACGTCGGGTCATACTTCTTATCGGGTTTGGGTCGGGTTACATTCGGGCCGGGTGAACAATAAGTCGGGTTTAATTCGGGTTTTCACGGGTTAAAACGGGTTAGGGTAATTCTTGGGTTCGAGTCGGGTTCGGTTCAAGTCCGTAATTTGCGGGTTTGAATCAGGTCGGGTCATTTTCGGGTTTGAGTCGGGTTCAGTTCAAGTCATTAATTTGCGGATTATAATCAGGTCGGATCATTTTCTAGTCGGGTCATTCTTGGGTTCAAGTCGAGTTCGGTTCAAGTCAATAATTTGCGGGTTATAATAAGGTTGGGTCATTTCCAAGTCGGGTCATTCTCGGATTCAAGTCGGGTTATGTTCAAGTCAATAATTTGCAGGTTACAATTAGGTCGGGTTATTTCCAAGTCAGGTCATATTAAGGTTCAACTAAATATAAATAGATAACTATCATTTTTATCAAGCTAATTATTTCCTTTGACTATAATATATATGGCAATATATTAGGGAAATATAGTCTATAATTTAGGAAGATAATTATCTTCTTTAACCAATACAACAAATATATACTATATTTAACTCTTAAATATAAAGGATGATGCTCCTTTCTTTTACTGGTCTGGACCGACTTGGTCTCCCAAGAAAAAATGCTTTTATCAACAATAATAAGGTGGTCTAAATTTATTTTAAGGTGATTTGAAATTGGGTCAGGAACAATTTGGGTTGAATTTAGGTCAGGTCAATAACAAGTCGTGTTCATTTCAAGTCGAGTTAGTAACATATCGGGTTGAATTTTTGGGTTGGTGAAGTAATAGGTATGGTTAAATTCGGGTTGGGTCAATAACAAGTCGGGTTTGTAACAGGTTGGGTTAAATTCGGGTCGTGTTAGGAATTCGTCGGGTTGAATTCAGGTCAAGTTAGTAACAAGTCGGGTTAAATTCGGGTTTTTGACGGGTTAAAACAGGTTTGGGTCAATTTCGGTTCAAGTCGGGTTTGGTGCAAGTTAATTAATTTGGTCGTTGTAAACCGGTAAATCAGTGCAAGTTGTAAACCGGTAAATTGGCCATTTAAAAGAAAATTGAATGGTTCTACACACTGTAGACACCCATTTCTGTCTCCCCAAAACCAAACCCAATGATGAGTACCTTTGACGTCGAGTCATAATCGAATGAAGCGAAAGTGTGGAAAGTCTAGTGTTGCAGATAGTTTTAATTAATTTCTTTTCTCTTCTCTCTGTTTTTGAAAACTTATTTTAAGAAAACAGCTAATCCATTTTAATTGGTCCATGATATGGGTCCAATAGTAGTGTAGGTTAATAGGGCTTGACAAGAGCTTTCCAACGATATATTATAAGCCCAATTCCGATGAATATTGAGGAAGTTATGGCCAATTTACTAAACTGGGCCCGGTTTAAGCCTTATATGCGGCCCAATGATCTAAAGGAGGGCCTAATATGATTTATCATTCCTAATGCAATTAGGAATGGTTTTAGTCTTCTAGATTCTTCTAGAAGGTTCTTTTCATTCCTAATTCAATTAGCATTGATAAATTGACTTTAGTTGACTTTTCAGAGTTTTAATTAAAATCAAAAAGCATTTTCGAGGAAAATATACGATTTTATCCTCCAGTACGGCAAAATTATCTGATTTTCGAAAACGCGTCAAAAATAGGCTTGTCGCCTGACTCCAGGCATTGGCGCCTGGAACCAGGCCTCCTGCCATTGGCGCCTGGCGCCCGGTGCTAGTCATTGGCGCCTGGCGCCAATTAGCTGGTGCTGGCGCTAGCTCTGTTTTGCTGGCGCCAATCTCGTTTTGCGTGCGCCAAGTCTATGTTTTGATATTTTATCTTTTTGGCTGATTTCTCTATAAATAACGTATTAAAAACTCCGTTTTCATTCACCAATTCTCACGAATTCTCATCAACAATCAGTTTTCATTAGCAATCATTAATTATCTAATTCTCTCCTAATTCATTCATCTTTTCATATTTCTCTTTTTCTAAACCTTGCTTTTTACATACAAAATTCCGCATTCGCAAAATCTAGAAACACCTATTCATATTCGAAGTTGCCTTCGCCCTAGACGTGAAAGGTTTAATTTCTGAGGGTTTGGTCCCAAATCTCTCTTTCAATTATTTAATTTAATTGTTTGTTTATTATTTTCCTTGAAGTTACTAACGCGTGTATTTTGTTATTAGAAAGAGGTACAAGGCATCAAAGTAAGTGCTTTATTGATTTTTATTGATGTTATGATGTAGAAATCATGTTCATGTTGTTATTATGATATTCCTAGTATCATGTCTAGGGTATTTTTAATATTAAATATGATTGTTACGATGCTTCCTATGTTCTTCCTAATATTTATGATTGCTATTATCATGTTAGGGTTAAAGATTTGATTTTTATTGCTTAATGACATGTTAGGGCTTGTTATTAAACTTGTTAGTATCATGCCTAGGATTTTGCTATTATTATGCTTTAATCTTGATATGATTATTTTAATTATGATTGTGATTTTACGATTATAATTGTTATAATTTATGATGATTATTATTATTATTTTGATGATTATAATTTTATTGTCATGATTATTATTATGATTATTATGTTGCTTGATGCTTATTTATTGTTATAATCACGCCTTTTATGCATGTTTAAAGGGAATTTGTACTTGTAATCACGCTTAATAAGATAATTAACAATCTTGTTTAGGGTTAATTGTGATTATAATTCAAGTGATCGCCAATAATAGTTTATTTGTGCATTATATTCAACCAACATAGTTAAACAGGTTTAGGGTTAATCCTATTGATTGCATGTTAATTAAAAAGCGCACATGAATACGATCTAAATAAAGTAGAGGCCTATTATTAGGGAAGATTCAATCTCTTTTAGGTTGGATTTGTACCTTCATCCCCGAAGCCTTATTTGGTTCTAGACCTTATGGAGTTGACGATCTCTTGGATCGTTAAGGGGTGTAACCTTCACCCTGTGAACGGTTTACAAGTTCCTAAAAAACTTGTTGGCGACTCTTTTGCTCTATCTTCTTCCCTTTTGGACGCCACCGTACTTTAGTGTATGATCACAGTCGGGTTCAACCTAGGGGTTAACGCTTAAAATTATTCCCTACAGTTTTTTGGTGACTCCACTAGGGAGGATTTCTATTTTAATTCCTGAATTTGTTTCGGCAATGATTTAGAATGAGTGGATGAGACTTGAAACGTTCTAAGTAGTACATGTGCGTAATTTTGATTAACATTATTGTCATATGCATAAAAAAGATCTCATTGGAAAGACCATCCGTAATGAGTTAAAAACATAGGATTTTACACGTAGGAAATTTGAGAAATATCTTTCACAACTAGGACTGAAATAACACCGCGCGAAACTAGAAAATTTTATCAAGCACAGAAAGCTGCTGAGGCATGTGGGAAGTAGCGCCAATGACCAGAGCTTGGCGCCAACATTTTAGCCGTAGCGCTAGACGCCAGTATTGGCGCCAGGCGCTACAGTTAAAAGATGGCGCCAGTCTCTGATTGCTGGCGCCAATTTCCCCCAATACCGAGCCAGAAATATGCGTTCTAATTTCGACCGGTTTTTCGTATTGTTTGCTCGATCCTACTTCCTGATTGAATTTTTTCTCACTTTTCTAAAACCCATATGTGTTCTACATATGGACATAACCCTCTGGGAATTCATGCTACATCTATCCGATTGAACGCTCTGTGCAACAAAGGGTACATCCGAGATTGTTGAATTCACCAAACCATGGAAGCGAGTTTTTTCTAAAACTCGCGGTGTCCCATCCACTCGCGCCAACCCTTCAAGGTTAGGCTTCCGCGCGGTGCATCCGGACAATTAACCATGGACCCTCTATTGACTAAACCATATCCCGAACTTTAGAGAACTAGAGCCATGGTTAGGTTGTAAACTCATTGCATCATATTGTGCCTACTTGACTAATTGTGCATTATTTGTTGTGCATACTCTATGTGATTTTTCCTAACCGTTTGTTTGACTTGTGTTAAGACTAAATAAACTGATTAATGACTAAAGGACTTTGTTTAATTAATTAATTAATTAATTTGAGCTAATAAATAAACATAAAATCGAGTCATAGTTTCTTTAAATCAACCCGGATTTTTGTTCCCGTATACTGCACAAACGTCAAGTTGTTTTGGTCATAGCCAGAGTTCTAGGAAGAACTACGAGTCTTAAAACCTATGGATCTGTAGCCCTGAGTTTTATATTTAATTTGGCGTTGGTTTCATCCAATTCAGATTCACAGATAAAAAGTTATGACTAAAATACCACAGTCTGTCAAGTTTAATGCATATACGTGAAGTCTTAACTTAGTCTTTGCTTGAGTCTAGTCACATAGTCTAGCCACAGGTCATGACACGAGTCTTAATCTACACTCACTAGTATTAGCACACACTTTGAGTATATTTCACCATGACCATGTCTTAGGTTCATGCATGAGGCGGTCTTTTCCGTCATTTGAGTTGGGGGTACACTCTATTCCTAATTCTTCATATCCCTCCATCTATATTATTCTTCTTCACATTCTATTCCAATATTTCTTCACTTCCTCCATCCGTTGCATGTTGAATAAAGTTTGAGTCAAATAATTAACAATAAATATCCCTAAATTCCTTTTCCACAGTACTTGGTCGAGGAAAGAAGGGCGATTAATCAAGGACAACCTCTTTATTCAAGTCTCACTTTTTGATAAACCAATTTGTCAAAAGAGGAAGGCTAAAAAGATAATGGCAACTCAAGAGGAAGTCAATGATCTTAGGAACCAATTGGTTACCGTGACTGAGACACTGAAGCTACTCACACTCAAGATTGATGACTCTGCGAAGCAACAACAAATGAACCTCATGCAAGAGAGTCTAAGAAAGCTATCTAGCGACTATAAATTTCAGGGCATGAGTTCACAAGGGGTCTCGCTGGAAAAGGAACTTCTTCCACATAAGTTCAACGCCACTGACATACCTAAATTCAAGGCAACAAATAACCCTTACTTCCATTTAAGAGCTTTCGAAACTATAATGAACATTAAGGGTATCGATAAGAAGGTTTTCCCCTCTCTGTTCCTACTATCTCTTGAAACCGTTTGCCAACAATGGTTCTTCTCCCTTGACAAGGAGAAAATCTCTACCTGGGAATCGATAGTGAACGCTTTCGTTGATAGGTACAAGTGCAATATCCAAGTTGAAACCGACCATAGACAACTTGAGATGCTAAGACAAAAAGAGAATGAAGGCTTTACTTCTTTCTTTAATAAGTGGAGAGAAACTTCCGCTAAGATGTTTGAGGTCCCCACCGAAAAGGAGTCTGTGAGGATGTTTATCAAGAATCTCCAAGAAAAGTATTCAAAGCACTTAAAATATCAACACAACTTGAATACTTTCAGAGCCGTTTATGACATAGGTATCGATATCAAAGACGACCTCGCAAAGAAAAAAGCTACTAACAATAGTAACCACGGTGGCTGGAAAGGAAACAAGAACGAAAATCCTTCTTCTTCCAAAAACACCCACTCTAGTAATAATGTTAGTACCTTTGACCATAATGGTGTCTTAGCCATGGACAATCAAGGATCTAAAAGGAAACCCAGGCGAGAGTTCACACCCATTGGAATGACCTACGATGCTACTTTCGATCGTCTCTATAATCGAGGATTAATCAAACCTATTGGCCCTACCGAGGATCCAACACCAGAAAATCGATCTTCGAGATGGAATCCAAACTCCTATTGCAAGTACCATCGAGGGCGCGGTCATACTACTGATGAATGCTACAGGTTTCAAAACCTCATTCAAGATCTCATAGAAGCAAACAAGGTCCCATTGCCTCTAGCTAGCGAGAAGACTGGGTGATGATGAAGCGAATGACACCAGACAAGAGGCGAGCTTCAACGACAAGATTTCGTGAACTCTTTTTTCTATTTATTTTTTATTTACCCTTTCCCCAATAAGTCTAAATAGGCACCTTTTCTTTCCCTTAGATTAATTTTGTAGATTAATTCTTTTTCTTTTTAATAAAATGAGCATTTATTTCCTTATATATGATCATTTCATTATTTTGCATCAAAAAAAAAAATCCATGTCGAATTAAGCACAAGGTACACCAATGATTTGAGGCACCCCTTGTAGCCACATTATATTACCTTTCACCCTTTAATTATACATCCTTTTTTGGTAAACCACTTTGAGCCTCGTCTTACGATAGACCTTTCTTTTTTCAACCTACATTTACCTAACCTTGGGATGGGATGGTGTGTAACTTATGCAATTATAAAAAAAGGCTTGAGTGATTTCAAAAGATCAAAATAAAAATAAAAGCAAAAAAATAAATAAAAGTGTACAAAAAGGCAAGTGTTCCAATGTCTTTGATATGAAAATATCTTCGATAAGAACACGTCTCAGATTGCGTCTCTTATCGAGTGCTCGGTACCGTGCCTGAGATACATGAATTCCAAGTGAGTGATAGACCGCATGATCGGGATTGCCCACACTTATAAAAATAAAATAGATGCTAAAAAAAAAGATAAAAGAGAGCTAAAAAAGAGTAGAAACTCAAGCATAAAAATATAAAGATTCAAAAGCGAGGTTGCACACCTTGGGGGCTTATCTAGGGTCTTGAGCCTTTATCTCCTTCTTCTTCAAACCTTTATCCTAACCACGTTACAACCCTTAAAAAGACCTTTTTGAGGTATACACACTTGTGTGAGGTTCGGCTAGAGCTACGTTCGGCCTGATTCCTAACGGATACGTAGGCAACCTCACATTGAGGTGCGACCGTAATAAAAATGCATTCATATTCACATTCACACACTTACACCATGATCATATCAAGGATCTCCTATGCTCTTCCCTATTTATTTAGAGCTAGACTTGGGGGCTTGATCCCTACATCATTAGCTTACCAAGCCTAAGAGTCACCACCATTTGACTCTTTTCAATAATATTTTTTCCACACACTTAGCTCTTGTGGCCTAACTTTAGTGTCACTATCACACACATCACAGATACATGATCAAATACTTCCCTTAGGAACCCTTTGTCATGGAATCTTAACACAACGCTGAAGCATGCCTTGTCATATGGTCAAGGCTCCCACCGAAAAAGAATCTGTGAGGATGTTTATCAAGAATCTCCAATGGAAGTATTCAAAGCACTTAAAGTACCAACACAATTTAGATACTTTCAAAGCTGTCTATAATATAGGCATTGATATTGAAGATGACCTTCTGAAAGATAATAGTGCGAGAGGAAAGAAGAGCGACCATCCTTCTTCTTCCTTTCCCATTAATGAAGTACACGCCACGAACGCCTTTAAACCACGAATCCAAAGATCAAAAATAGTGTTCACTCCACTTGATATGAGTTATGAAACGGCTTTCGAGAAGCTACATCATAAAGGAGTAGTCATGCCCATAGGGCCCATCAAAGATCCAGTTCCAGAAGCCAGGCCACCTAAGTGGGACCCTAATAAGCACTGCAAATATCACCAAGGAAAGGGTCACGACATTGAGGAGTGTTGGAAACTCAAAGAAGCTATTCAAGATCTGATCGATAACAATGAAACTTTCGAGATTCTAGCCATCGAAGATGACCAAGCATCCTTCGATCCATCACTTCTTATCACACCTGTAGGAGATCCTATGACCGAGACAACTTATATGACCTCTCTCGATGAAGTGGCCATAATTGAGGAGGATGAAAGTCTTTTCTTAGATAATACCAGGGAATACTCGTCAAGTCTAAAAGAGGACGTTCGAAAATTGCAAGATGTCGTTGCCATGCTCTTGAATGTGGTAGAAGGATTAGCAAATCGGGTGATGGCCATTGAACAAAATTCTCGCCAAGGGTTTGATGAAGAACTCAATGCTCCCAAGCCACAGGCAAAACGGACCATTGAAAAATACACACCAATAGGAACAACTTACAATGAAGCTTTTGACTGTCTACCTGATCAAGGTCATATTCACTCCATTGGTCCCAGTCAAGACCCTCCATCTGAAAAATGTTTTCCCAATTGGGATCCAAATTCCTATTTTCAATACCATAAAGGTCGCGGTCACACTACTGAAAAGTGTCTCGCCCTCAAGGATCGTGTTCAAGATTTCATTGATTCAAATCTCCTTCATGTTCCTCCGCGCGACAAGAAGGCCAAGATTAGTAACAATGGTAACAGTGGCTGTAAAGGGAAAAAGAACGACTATCCTTCTTCTTCCGAAAACACCCACTCTAGTAATAGTGCTGGTACTTTCAACCTTAATTAGTGAGATCCTAGCCATGGGTAATCGACTGAGAAAGGATTCACCCCTATTGGAATTAGCTACGATAATGCTTTCGATCGACTCTATGCCAAAGGACTCATTACTCCCATTGGACCTATTCAAGATCCCCCACTTAAGAAGAGATCACCTATTTGGAATCCAGACGAACACTGCAAGTACCATCAAGGAAGGGGTCATGCTACTAAGAGCTGTTGGAAGCTAAAGGAGGATATCCAACATTTGATTGATAACAACAAGCTTCCCATACCTCCAGTTTACAAGAAAAGCGAGTGATGATAAAGCAAACAACACAAGACAAGAGGCGAGTTTCAAAGACAAGATTTCGTGACCTCTTTTTCCTATTTCTTTTTTATTTTCCCTTTCCCCAATAAGTCTAGCATAGGCACCTTTTTATTCTCCTTAGATTTATTTTGTAGGATCATTATTTTTTATTTTCTTTAAATAAAATGAGCATTTATTTCCTTATATATGATCATTTCATTACATTGCATTAAAAAAAAATCCATGTCGAATTGAGCACAAGGTATACCAATGATTTGAGGCACCCCTTGTAGCCACATCATATCTCCTTTCACCTTTCTAATTATACATCCTTTCTTCATAAACCACTTTGAGCCTCGTCTGACGATAGACCTTTCTTTTTTCAACCTACATCTACCTAACCTTGGGATGGGATGGTGTGCAACTTATGCAATTCTAAAAAAAGGGCTTGAGTGATTCAAAAAATTAAAATAGCAAAAATAAGCAAAAGCAAAAAAATAAATAAAAGTGTACGAAAGGGCAAGTGTTCCAATGTCTTTGATATGAAAATGTCTTCGATATGAACACGTCTCAGATTGCGTCTCTTATCGAGTGCTCGGTACCGTGCCTGAGAAACATGAATGCCAAGTGAGTGATAGACCGCATGATCGGGATTGCCCACACTTATAAAAACGAAATAAATGCTAAAGCAAAAAGAGCTTAAAATGAGTAGAAACTCAAGCATAAATATAAAGATTCAATAGCAAAGTTGCACACCTTGGGGGCTTAGCTAGGGTCTTGAGCCTTTATCCCTTTTTTCTATAACCTTTAGCCTAACCACGTTACAACCCTTAAAAAGACCTTTTTGAGGTATACACACACTTGTGCGAGGTTTGGCTAGAGCTACGTTCGGCCTAATTCCTAACGGATACGTAGGCAACCCCACATCGAGGTGCGGCCGTAATAAACATGCATTCATATTCACATTCACACACTTACACCATGATCATATCAAGGGATCTCCAATGCTCATCCCTATTCACTTAGAGCTAGACTTGGGGGCTTGATCCCTACATCATTAGCTTACCTAGCCTAAGAGTCACCACCATTTGACTCTTTTCAATATATTTTTCCAAACACTTAGCCCTTGCGGCCTAACTTTAGTGTCACTTTCACACATCGCACAGATACATGACCAAATACACTTCCCTTAGGAACCCTTTGTCATGAAATCTTAACATAACGATGAAGCATGCCTTGTCACATCACTCATCACTCATAATTGTCATTACATAGAAGTATGAAGTGCTTAGCCTCCGTGCCTAAGTTACCCAAATACTTTCATCATTGAGTCAACCATTGAGATAGCCTAGGATGGATTAATCCTTGCACCTTGAGAGACAGTATCAAATAATATTTGACTAAGCTCATTCAACATGCATCTTCAAACTTCGCTTCTTCTTTTTCATGTCTTTCTTTTTCGGGAGAAAGTCGGTACCCTCCACAAAAATGACGGAAAATTTTTGCTTTTTTGCATTTTCGAGTCGCATAATCAACACTATGCACACACGGTGAAGGAATTGTGTCTTCGATAAGTGCAATTACTAGATATATCAAGGATCACTATTATGGAGATAATAAGTTCATCCTATTGGGGCGTCATCCTCTGTTGCTAGACTATGAGAGATGATCTTTGGGCTAGTTAAATAGTCCAAAGCCCTTTAGAATGGATCCTATAAGGTCACACACAAGGGTAATGGGTTAAGCAAGTTAGAGGCCCATTAATGGGCCTCATGAGCATTTAATTAGTCATAAGTATGATTGGGCTAAGTGTAGTTTGAGTGGGATTAGGAATTGGGCTTTGACTTGGACTATTATTTAGAGATATGATCTATAAATAATAGTCATGCCTAGGGTTGATAAATCAAGTCACAATTAACATACAGTGAATTGTGAATCTAAGCAACCATCATCCAAAGTCCTCTCCCCTCTCAAACTCACGGCCCTCTCTCTCCCCTCTCACCCACGGCCGGCCACCCTAGTGGTCCTCGTGGTGTTGCGCGGTGGTCCTTGGCTAGTTCGTTGTTCGTTCATCTCCGTAGAAGGTCAATTGAAGGTTTCAATTGCAACTAACTAGCATTAGTGGAGGTCTTAATGTGTGCCCGTGGACCAAGTAGAGGAATCACACTTGAGGTTCTTTATCTCCCTAGTTCTTGCTCGATCACCGGTGGAATCACGCTTCAAAGGAATTATTCTTACTCTTTATGTGTTATGCATGAGATCCTTGGTTAGGTGCTATATGAATATGATTCATGATTATTTCCGCTGCGTAGTACCTATAAACTCCTACAGTGGTATCAGTTAGCCTCTTGCAATTACATATATTGAGTAATAATTCTTTGATAATCCACAATTTTAATTCAATTAGGAGGGAGAATAATTTAATTATGGGTCAATTGTTATTTTAAATATGATTTAACAATATAGAATCATTAAAGGTGTTTAATTTGCTCCATATTAACCTTGAATTGATCCGAATTTTTTCCCTAATAGCTTCGAAAATTTCGAACCCCAAGAACCCTAATTTATGAAAATTTCGAAAATTTAAACCCTAATTTGTGAAATTTTGTGTTTAATTTTTGATTTATTTCGATTGTAATATGTTTGAAGAATTTAATCTATTTGATTACATGTTAAAATTATGAATTTTCATGATCAAATTATTTAATTTAAGTGTTAAATTACGTTGGGGATTAATTTCATCAAGAACCCTAATTTCAAAATTGAATGTGATTTAGTTTTGGAATTAATTGGACCACATAAAGTTTAATTCAATTTTATAAAATCTGTTTTGTTTTATTGAAAATAAAAATAAATAAATAAATAAATAATTTCAGCAGCAGCAACCGCGGCTGGGTGGCGCTGCCACGGCGGCTGCCGCTGCTGGTGGTCCGGAGGGAGGGGCAGCAGCACGGGTCAGAACAGCAGCAACATCAGCACCGTGCACCTACAGCGCGGCACTGCTGCTGCTGCCCTGCGCCGCTGCATAGCAGCGTACACCTTGCGGTGTACGGCCACTGTGGCTGGCTTCGGCTGGCCACACCACGGTGGCTGGCGACAACTTTTTCAAAAAAAAAAAAATTATTTTATTTCGGATAAAATCAGATTTTCAAATTTTAAAAGATAAGTTTTAATTTTGAAAAGATAATTAACAAGATTAAAGTTGTTAATTTTGTTAAGTTTGGATAATTATGGAGCAAAAGATTCTATTTGGATAATGATTGTTTAAATAATGTGATTATACCATAATTATTTATGGATAATAATTGATTTAAAATATGTGATTGGTTAACAATTAGGATAGAATCTCCTAAATTAGTTAGGATAACCATGGAAGATAAATATGGTTTATCTTTCATAACTAAAATATGATTTGATTCTATCTCTTACCTTAAATAAAATATATGATATTTTATGATTGGTTAGAAATAATATATGATATTATCTAATTGCAATAATAAATTAAAAATATGAGATATTTTATGCCATGTTTTCTCAATTATGATCATTCGATGTTATACTTTAGGAAAGCATGATGAGTGATTTATTATGTGGCACTTTATAATATATGATATTATTTATTGCTATATATAAAGACTAGTATGGCCCATAGATTCTAAATACGATCTGCGCATCGTTTTGTATTTTTGTAATCTAAATACGGTCTGCGTACCGTTAAGTATTTTTGTAATTTATTTTATTTATTTAAGTAGTAAATAGAATAGAATAGTATTACAGGTTGCAGTTAATCCAAGAAATCCATGGAGTGAAGGCCCAAAGGAGCAAGATGGATGAGATCCATGATGGTTCAAATGGGAGCCTTTTTCTTTATTAGTTTTTCTTAGGATTAAGGGGCCATACTATGTCATGTTTTATTTATGCATTAGTATATTATGCATGTTAGATTTTATTCATGTTGATTGATGATGCGTTAGAGTTCACTAAATAATCACAACATAATAAATCTAGGTCCCAGTAATATTGAGGTAGCTTTTCCAATCAAAAACCCGATGAAACCTTCGATATTTATGATGGGTCGTGCTAAAGCTGGGTGTCATATTATATCTTAGGGGAGTGGGGGTAAAACAAATTTTGCACTTTTGATTGGTTATACTCAACGAGGTTACCTAAAGAGTTTAGAACCTTGAAGCTAAGGGTAATAATTAAACATGTGATGGGTAATTATTCAACCAAGAATTACAAAGAGTTGTAATCAGTAAAGAGTTTACTCACCTTGAAAATGTAATGGTTGATGGTAGGGCTAAAGTCCGGTCAATTATTGCACAATTAAAGGATCTTGGAATCATTTTATTCAACAGGGATCAATTAGCATTGAATAAATGTTTTAAAGTTACCAACTATTAACATCGCTTATGGTACTTTAAGATTTTTAAACATAATTATTGAACTTTGCCTCGTTTTGTTTTTGTTTGTAGATGAATAACCATAACGACAACACTATTTTGCCAACGAAACTTAATTTATGGCTTAATCTCAGAAACTTCAGGGAATGGGAAAGCGAGTTGAGAAGAGTTCTCACAAGCCATAGGCTTGAATCTCGTTTATATATACCTGTTGAGAGCGATTATACTAAGGGTTATACAACTGAAAGGCATGCTGAAATTATTT
This sequence comes from Chenopodium quinoa, assembly GCF_001683475.1. Taxonomy (NCBI): domain Eukaryota; kingdom Viridiplantae; phylum Streptophyta; class Magnoliopsida; order Caryophyllales; family Amaranthaceae; genus Chenopodium; species Chenopodium quinoa. Next base: position 23,378,335 of record NW_018742204.1, on the reverse strand, counting down.
CAGATGCAGAGAAAATCAGACAACTCATTTTAGAATCTATTCCAAGTTGTTGGAGAAGAAGATTCAGGCACTATGAGGTAACCAACTTGTATCAATGTCTTCATGCTATCTGTCGAGGTGGCATTGGGGCATTAGGAAGTGGAGGCTTCAGAGATCATAATGTAAGAGAGATCGTTAATTCGATCCCTCAGATTTACTATTCCTGGACTGACAGCATTAGGTACGAGGCTTACAATGTTCGTTGTAAGATTATGGCTAAGAAACTCATGCCTGATCAGTTAGTGAGGACCCATGTCCTTGAAATGATTGATTTGTTCAATCAAATGGACGTCCTTGGGAAACCGTTCGATGATGACTCCGAGCATGATATAATCTTGTTCTCACTCCACGATGGTTTTGATATAGTTAGGCTCACTCATAATGATGAGGGCTCGACTGTGACATTAGTCAACATTTTACTTAACCATGCTGAGGAGTACCTGAAGAGGAGACAAAGCGAATGCTTCTATTGTGGTGATTGGCTTCGCTATACACCAGGGTGTCCCCATTATACACCAGTGAAAACAGAAGGTAAAGAGTTACTTGATGTTTTTGTTGTAGAAATTAATCTTACTTCATCTTCCACTTGGGTATTTGATACCGGTTGTGGTGCTCACATCGTTAATAACGTGCATGGTTTGAGAGAAAGTAAGAAGTTAGCAAAAGGGGAAGTAACGCTTCGAGTAGGAAATGGAGCAAAAGTTGCTGCACTTGCTATTGGAAGTTATCACTTGAGGCTTCCCTCTGGGCTTATTTTGGTGCTTAATAACTGTTATTATGTACCAACAAAAACTAAAAACATTATTTCAGTTCTTGTTTTAGATTCTGAAGGATTTTCATTTGAAATAAGAGACAAATGTTGTTTTATTTCTAAAGAAAATATGTTATATGCTAACGCAAAATTAATTAATGGTTTGTATGTCTTAGAATATACAACTCATGTCTATAGCATTGATCATAAAAAGCAAAGAACAGATGATTCAAACCCAACTTACCTATGGCATTGTAGGCTTGGTCACATCAACCAAAAGCGCATCCAGAAATTACAAAAAGATGGACTTCTTTATTCCTTTGATTATGAATCATTTGAAAATTGTGAGTCATGCTTGCTTGGTAAAATGACTAAGTCACCCTTTACGGGTGTAAGTGAAAGAGAAAGTGACCTTTTGGGACTCATACATACGGATGTATGTGGACCAATGAGTTCAAAAGCTAGGGGTCAATATAGATACTTCATTACTTTTACTGATGATTTAAGTAGATATGGATATGTTTACTTAATGAAGCAGAAGTTGGAAGCCTTTGAAAAGTTCAAAGAATTCTAGAATGAGGTACAAAACCAACTTGGGAAAACAATCAAGGCATTACGATCTGATCGTGGTGGTGAATATTTAACCCAAGAATTTGATGAACATCTAATTAATTGTGGAATAATTTCACAGTTAACTCCTCCAGGAACGCCACAGTTAAATGGGGTGTCAGAAAGGAGGAATAAGACCTTACTAGATATGGTTCGGTCCATGATGAGCTTTACTGATCTTCACAGATCATTATGGGGATATGCATTAGGAGCAGTTGCGAACATACTGAACAGAAGCCCATCCAAAGCAGTTGAGAAGACACCATATGAGTTATGGACTGGAAAAGTTCCAAAGCTGTCTTATCTCAAGATTTGGGGATGTGAAGCTTATGTAAAGCGTTTACAAGGCGATAAATTACAACCTAAATCAGACAAATGTTTCTTTGTGGGTTATCCAAAAGAAACAATGGGGTATTACTTCTACAATCGCGAAGATAACAAAGTGTTTGTTGCTCGCTATGGTGTCTTTCTAGAAAAGGAATTCCTCTCTAGAAAGCCAAGTGGGAGTAAAGTGGTTCTCGAAGAAATTCGAGACGAGCAACAAATGGATGTGGATAACACCACATCAGAGGCGAGGGCGCATGAATCGATTAATCATGCGTCGGAGCAAGCTAATTCGACTAGCGAGACTCCTATCGTCCCACTTGAATCTAATTCATGCGAAAATCTTCAAGAAGTTGGAGAGAACATTTCTATTGTTGCTCCTACCCCACGTAGGTCTGCCAGAATCAGAAACAAACAGTTTGTTGAAGTTCTGTTAACTGAGGATTCTGAAATCTTCTTATTGGAGAATGAGGAACCTTCTACCTACAAGCAAGCTTTGGTGAGCCCTAACTCAAATGAATGGCTTGAGGCCATGAAATCCAAAATGGAATCAATGTCTGAAAATGCTGTGTGGACCCTGGTTGACTTGCCTGATGGGGTAAAACCTATTGGTTGCAAGTGGGTTTACAAGATTAAGACAGACAAGGATGGAAATGCCTACATCTATAAAGCAAGACTGGTAGCAAAAGGATACAAACAGATTCATGGTATTGACTATGATGAAACCTTTTCTCCAGTAGCAATGCTTAAGTCCATTCGGATTCTTCTAGCGATTGCTGCATTTTTCGATTATGAAATTTGGCAGATGGATGTCAAAACCGCCTTCTTGAATGGGTTCTTGATGGAGGAAGTGTATATGACACAACCTGAGGGTTTTGAAGATCCAGAAAATCCTGGAAAGGTATGCAAACTTCAGAAATCCATTTATGGATTAAAGCAAGCATCAAGGAGTTGGAACCTTCGTTTTGATGAAGCAATCAAACAGTTTGGTTTTCTCAAAAGCGAAGAGGAACCTTGTGTATACAAGAAGTCCAGTGGGAGCATCATAGTTTTCTTAGTCTTGTATGTAGATGACATACTCCTCATGGGGAACGACATACCAATGCTTGAGTCAGTCAAGGACTGGTTGAAGAGTTGTTTCTCCATGAAAGACTTGGGTGACGCCGAGTACATTTTGGGAATCAAGATAATCGAGACAGGTCTCGAAGAATGATTGGGCTGAGTCAAGAGACTTATATTGATAAGGTTCTTGATAAGTTCGAGATGTCAAAATCCAAGAGAGGATTTCTCCCCATGTCTCATGGAATTACGCTCAGTAAATCTCAATGTCCGGTCACACCAGACGAGATGAGACGTATGGCGATTGTACCTTATGCTTCGGCAGTAGGGTCAATAATGTATGCCATGATCTGTACAAGGCCGGATGTTTCATATGCTTTAAGCATGTGTAGCAGATTTCAGGCAAATCCAGGAGAAGCACACTGGACAGCTGCCAACAACATCCTTAAGTACTTGAGAAGGACTAAAGGAATGTTTCTAGTATATGGTGGCGAAGATGAGTTGGTTGTCAAAGGTTATACGGATGCGAGTTTCCAAACAGACAGAGATGGTTTTAAATCCCAGTCTGGATACATTTTCTGTCTGAATGGAGGAGCAGTGAGCTGGAAGAGTTCAAAGCAAAGCACTGTCGCAGACTCTACAACAGAATCAGAGTATTTGGCTGCTGTTGAAGCAGCTAAGGAAGCAGTTTGGATAAAGAAGTTCCTAACTGAGCTTGATATCGTACCAAGTGCTCAAAATGGAATCGAATTGCATTGTGACAACAATGGCGCCATTGCTCAATCAAAGGAAGTATTACCTTATTCGAGAGATCGTTGGCAGAGGAAATGTCAAGATGTGCAAAGTTCATACGGATGAGAATGTCTCTGATCCACTTACTAAACCCCTCCATTTCCTAAGCATGAGAAGCACACTAGTGCAATTGGATTGAGGCAAATGATGTAATTAAAAGTTATATCTGTTTTTGGAGAAAAATAAGTTACATATGTAATACATTCATTTGCAGAATTATGTTTAATCAGAAATTTATTATTTCTCTTATTTAATTGTGGTTTCAATATTAAAATAAAATTTCCAAAATAATTATGGATTGATGGGCTCGTCAGGTTAATTTATTTAAATAACCTGGTGAATGAAACCCCACAGGTGAACAAAATCCATACATTATTTTAGTTCCTAGTCTAGAGCCATTAAAGTGGACATAAATGATCTCTTTGAATGGACTAGCATGTAAGATTGATTGGATAGCGCTGTTTCTTGGGCTATAGGAGCGTAGTGAAGCTCGGTCAATCACATGGGTATGCATGAATGATGCATGATCGAACTATAGACCTACTTTGAAGTTCAAGCATAGAACTTCCGGATATATTAGTGGATTCCTTTGACATGAGTGGAACATTGATTTCATTTGATGATTGATGTAACTGTGTACATTCAAACGTCTTCCCGTAACTGGAGATTATAAAGGGTGTTTCCTGGTTACCTCATGATTTGAGTGGGAGCCTTGGTTGCCACAAAATTGGATTGAGTCTACCTATTTAATTAGAAATGTGTCTTGGCCCCTTGAGGAGGGAGAATTCAGAAAATGTATGGCCGTACTCAAATGGATTACAAAGTAATCATTTGTTTTGTAATTCTAACTCAGTTTCTCAAGAAAAGATTTGTAGATTAATATGATCACGACATGAGATGCAATCATATTATCAAATCGACACACATTGACTTAAGGAATTTGAATATTGCGCACTTGTCTCAGACAAGTGGGAGATTGAAGGAATTGTGTCTTCGATAAGTGCAATTACTAGATATATCAAGGATCACTATTATGGAGATAATAAGTTCATCCTATTGGGGCGTCATCCTCTGTTGCTAGACTATGAGAGATGATCTTTGGGCTAGTTAAATAGTCCAAAGCCCTTTAGAATGGATCCTATAAGGTCACACACAAGGGTAATGGGTTAAGCAAGTTAGAGGCCCATTAATGGGCCTCATGAGCATTTAATTAGTCATAAGTATGATTGGGCTAAGTGTAGTTTGAGTGGGATTAGGAATTGGGCTTTGACTTGGACTATTATTTAGAGATATGATCTATAAATAATAGTCATGCCTAGGGTTGATAAATCAAGTCACAATTAACATACAGTGAATTGTGAATCTAAGCAACCATCATCCAAAGTCCTCTCCCCTCTCACCCACGGCCGGCCACCTTAGTGGTCCTCGTGGTGTTGCGCGGTGGTCCTTGGCTAGTTCGTTGTTCGTTCATCTCCGTAGAAGGTCAATTGAAGGTTTCAATTGCAACTAACTAGCATTAGTGGAGGTCTTAATCTGTGCCCGTGGACCAAGTAGAGGAATCACACTTGAGGTTCTTTATCTCCCTAGTTCTTGCTCGATCACCGGTGGAATCACGCTTCAAAGGTATTATTCTTACTCTTTATGTTTTATGCATAAGATCCTTGGTTAGGTGCTATATGAATATGATTCATGATTATTTCCGCTGCGTAGTACCTATAAACTCCTACACACGGGTCATGAGTCTAACACATGTGTCATTTCACTTTGAGTCGAGTCAACCTCGAGTCAGTCAATCAACGAGTCAAGTTTATACCTTGAGTCGTATCAAGTCAACGAGTCAAGAAACGTTTAAGCCTTAGGTCAATCCTAAGATGGTAAAGAGATTGGCAAGGTTCTATAGTCAAAAATAAATACAGGTGCAGCAGAATAGGGAGGACCCTACTCCAATTCTTGGCGCCAGAGATATTTCAGCAGCGACAGAGCTCGAAGCCTCTCAGAAAGGTGATTTCGACCTCATACAACAATTTTGGGTTCCTTGGTACGCTAGTTAGCCCCTATAAGAAATTTGACATGATTAAGTAGTCAGTTTGATTACAATTGCAATAAGTGATCGAACTGATGAAAGATCGTCTCACTTAGCTTAAAGCGCCTAATCACGGAGACACTGACATACTGGTTTTAGCGAAAATAAAGTTCAGGCGAGCTTTAGAGATTGACAAAAGTTGGTCTTCGGAAATTTTTTCTTCAAGAAATTATCGCAACAAACGTTCAAGTACCGAAGCTCTATTGTCCAGAGACGCATGAACATTTCCATCAAGCTCTTTTGCTCCAGAGACGCGTGGGCATATCATTCAAAAGCTCTTTTGCTCCAGAGACGCGTGGGCATATCATCAAAGCTCTTTTGTTCAGAGACGCGTGGACATTTCATTCAAGCTCTATTGTCCAGAGACGCGTGGGCATATCAATCAAGCTCTTTTCTTCAGAGACGCGTGGACAAACCTTTTCAAGCTCTTTTGTTCAGAGACGCGTGGAAATTTCCTACAAGCTCTTTTGCTCAGAGATGCGTGGGCATCCTATTATCAAGCTCTTCGTTCAGAGACGCGTGGACATATCAATTAAAAGTTCATATTAAAAAAGAATATAATAAAGAAGCTCTTTGTTCAGAGACGCGTGAACATATCAAAAAGAAGCTCTTTGTTCAGAGACGAGTGAACATCGAAACAGCAAGGTGGCGTTCCCTGGATTATGGAGAGTTTTCACAAACAACTGAGGATTGTTTCAAGAGAAATAATCTTCGATGGTATTCCCTTGGATGTGGAATACTATCAAAGCGGATGAGGATAGTTTCAGGAGAAGCAATCTTCTAATTTGAAAGCAGTTATAGGCGTAGCAGTTTTCAAGCGGGATGACATTCTCTAACTTGCAGGAGGTCATCAAAACAAGGATACAACAGCAATTGGTTACTTTCAGAGACGTGTGCTCGACGGTGCAAGATACGCGTTTCTTAACTCTTTTATCTGTTTAACTAACGTTAGTTTGCAGGTATCGGCGTTACAAGATTGGTTTAGGATCGCAGAACGTTCTGAATCATTCTCCGTCCCTATCGATACTTTGACTTTCGTTTTCGAAACTTGCGTTTCTCCAAACTCACTCAAAGTGGGGGCTTCTGTAGACACCCAATTGTGTCTCCCCAAAACCAAACCCGGTGATGATTACCTTTCACGTCGAATCATAATCGAATGAAGCGAAAGTGTGGAAAGTCTAGTGTTGCGGAAAGTTTTAATTTCTTTTATATTCTCTCTGTTTTTAAAAACGTATTTTAAGAAAACAGCCAATCCAGTTTGGTTGGTCCATGATATGGGTCCAATAGTAGTGTAGTTGGATAGGGCTTGACAAGACCTTTCCAACGATATATTATAAGCCCAATTCCGATGAATATTGAGGAAATTATGGCCAATTTACTAAACTGGGCCCGGTTTGAGCTTTATATGCGGCCCAATGATCTAGGGGAGGGCCTAATATGATTTATCATTCCTAATGCAATTAGGAATGATTTTAGTCTTCTAGATTCTTCTAGAAGGTTCTTTTCATTCCTAATTCAATTAGCATTGATAAATTGACTTTTGTTGACTTTTCAGAGTTTTAATTAAAATCAAAAAGCATTTTCGAGGAAAAGATACGATTTTATCCTCCAGTACGACAAACTTATCTGATTTTCGAAGACGCGTCAAAAACAGGCCTGGCGCCTGACTCCAGGCATTGGCGCCTGGTGCTAGCCATTGGCGCCTGGCGCCAATTAGCTGGTGCTAGCGCCAGCTTTGTTTTGCGTGCGCCAATCTCGTTTTGCGTGCGCCAAGTGCTCTATTTTGATATTTTATCTTTTTGGCTGATTTCTCTATAAATAACGTATTAAAAACTCCGTTTTCATTCACCAATTCTCACGAATTCTCACCTACAATCAGTTTTCATTCGCAATCATTAATTCTCTAATTCTCTCTTAATCATTCACCAATTCTCATCAAGTTTTCTTGATTATTTCAATCATCCTTCTCTCTCTCTCCTTTTCTAAACTAGCCTTTTCTCAAATACAAAATTCCGCATTCGCAAGACTTAGATACACCTAGCCATATTCGAAGTTGCCTTCGCCCTGGACGTGAAAAGTTTAATTTCTGAGGGTTTGGTCCCAAATCTCTCTTTCAATTATTTAATTTAATCGTTTGATTATTATTTTCCTTGAAGTTACTAACGTGTGTATTTTGTTATTAGAAAGAGGTACGAGGCATCAAAGTAAGTACTTTAATGGTTTTAATTGATATTATGATGTAGAAATCATGTTTAAATTGTTATTATGATATTCCTAGTATCATGTTTAGGGAAAAGGTTATAATATCAAATATGCTTATTAAGATTGTTACGATGCTTCCTATGTTCTTCCTAATATTTATGATTGTTAGTATCATGTTAGGGTTAAAGATTTGATTTTTATTGTTTAGTGACATGCTAGGGTTTTTTATTAATCTTGTTAGTATCATGCCTAGGATAATGACGATTTATAATTATTTTTATAATTGTTTTGATTATGATTATAATTTTATAATTATTATTATTATGATTAATATGGTTGTTATTATGATGATTATTGTTATTATTATTCATGATATTTATTATTATTATGTTGCTTGATATTTATTGTTATTGCTTGATCACGCCTTTTATTGCATGTTTAAAGGGAATTTGTACTTGTAATCACGCTTAATAAGATATTTAATAATCTTGTTTAGGGTTAATTGTGATTATAATTCAAGTGATCGCCAATAATAGATTTATGTGCGCATTAAATTCAACCAACATAGATAAACAGGTTTAGGGTTAATCCTAATGATTGCATGTTAATCAGAAAGCGCACATGAATACGATCAGAATAAAGTAGAGGCCTATTATTAGGGCAGATTCAATCTCTTTTAGGTTGGATTTGTACCTTCATCCCCGAAACCTTATTTGGTTCTAGACCTTATGGAGTTGACGATCTCTTGGATCGTTAAGGGGTGTAACCTTCACCTCGTGAATGGTTTACAAGTTCCTAAAAAACTTGTTGGCGACTCTTTTGCTCTATCTTCTTCCCTTTTGGACGCCACCGTACTTTAGTGTATGATCACATTGGGGTTCAACCTAGGGGTGAAACAAACTCGGTTTAAAACCGAACCAAACCGAATAAAAAATTTGGTTTGGTTTTTTTCGGAAGTGGTTCGGTTTCGGTTTTTTTTAAAAAAAAAATTCGGTGTGTGGTTCGGTTTCGGTTTGCAAAAATGAAAAACCGAACAAAACCAAACCACACCGAAATATAGGCCCAAACTAAAAAAAAAAACCTAGCTCAACATATTTTTACCCTTAGTATATATAGGAAAAAACCCTAATCCTCCCTCTCATTTCTCTGAGTTTCCCCTTTCTCTCCTCTTCTCTGCCCTCTCTACTTCTCCGCCCTCTCTCTCCTCTTCTCAATCTCACTCTCTCTCCTCTTCTCAGTCTCACTCTCTCTCCTTTCGTCTACATCTCCTCTTTCTTCCGCCCTTTCTCCACTTTCACTCCCATCTCCTCTTTTCCCCACCAGCAGCCCGCATCACCATCAACTAAGGTTCGTTTCGAGGTTTTTCGAACTCCATAAGGGCATAAACTATGGTTTTTCATTTCGTACAACATCAATTAAAGGGTTTCCAAGTCAAATTCGACCATGAAAACTCTACATCTAGAGTTTTCATGGTCGAATTTGACCTTTAAAACCCAAAATCGACGTTTTTTGGTGAAATGTGAGGACGTGAGGTAGTTCTCTTTTTATTTCGTTTAATTTAATTTGGTTTAAGTTTTGTTTTTCTACATTATTTTTATGGTGGTTTGTGATTGAATTGTTATTTGTGGTGGGTGCGTAATTGCGGATCTAAGTTAGGGGTGTGGTTTTGTTTGGTTCGGTTTTGATTGGTGTGGTTTGGTTCGGTTTTTTTTGCTACATTTGATGTTTATTTTCCTTGATAGGAAAATTCGGTGCGGTTTGGTTTTTTTTTAAGAAAACCGAAATTTAGGTGGTTTGGTTTGGTTCGGTTTCAAAATTAAAGTGGTGCGGTGTGGTTTCCAAAATCTAGAAACCGAAATATGGTGGTTCGGTTTCGGTTTGGGCAAAAAACCAAACCGAAAACCGAACTTTCACCCCTAGTTCAACCTACCCAATTGATCTCCCGGAGGGTATTAGGGACCATGGTAAACATTTCGTCAATTTTTATTTCAGGGCGATAAAAAGTCAAAAAATTCCAAAATTGAAGGTTAATATATACACTATTTGTGAAACTTTGGAGGTTTCAGGTTCTAGTGTGGAAAATACTTTAATTACTATGGGATACATCTCGGGGTCATATAATGCCGTTTGGAACCATATATGATCATTATTTGTTGTAATAAATGTTCGTGGTAGGCTTGAATTAATGAACTCGGTGCAAATTGTAAACCGGTAAATTGGCCATTTAAAAGCAAATTGAATGGTTCAACCCACCCAATTGGACTCCAGGAGGGTATTAGGGGCCATGGTAAACATTTTGACAATTTTTATTTTCGGGCGAAAAAAAGTCAAAATATTCCAAAATTGAAGGCTAATATCCACGCTTTTTGAGAAATTTTGGAGGTTTCGGGGCTCAGTTTCGAAAAGTCTTGAAATTCTATGGGATACATCTCAGGGTTATATAATGCCGTATGAAACCATATTTGATTATTATTTGTTGTCATAAATGTTCGTGGTAGGTTTGAATTAATGAAATCGGTGCAAGTTGTAAATCGGTAAATTGGTTGTTTAAAGGCAAATTGGATTGTTCAACCCACCCAATTGGACTCTCGGAGGGTATTAGGGTCCATGGTAAACATTTCGACAATTTTTATTTCCGGGCGAAAAAAGTCAAAAAATTCCAAAATTGAAGGTTAATGTCCACGCTTTTTGAGAAATTTTGGAGGTTTCGGGGCCCGGTGTCAAAAAGTCTTTAATTTCTATGGGATACATCTTGGGGTCATATAATGCCGTTTGGAATCATATATGATCATTATTTTTTGAAATTAATGTTCGTGGTAGGCTTGAATTAATGAAATCGGTGCAAGTTGTAAACCTGTAAATTGGCCATTTAAAAGCAAATTGAATGGTTCCACACACCCAATTGGACTCCCTGAGGGTATTACGGACCATGGTAAACATTTCGGCAATTCTTATTTCCGGGCGAAAAAAAGTCAAATTATTCCAAAATTGAAGGCAATATCTATGTTTTTTGAGAAATTTTGGAGGTTTCGGAGCCCAGTGTCGAAAAGTCTTGAAATTCTATGGGGTACATCTCGGGGTCATATAATGTTGTATGAAACCATATGTGATCATTATTTGTTGTCATAAATGTTCGTAGTAAGCTTGAGTTAATTAAATCGGTGCAAATTGTAAACCGGTAAATTTGTCGTTTAAAGGCAAATTGAATGGTTCCACCCACCCAATTGGACTCTCGGAGGGTATAAGGGAATAGGGATCATGGTAAACATTTCGGTAATTTTTATTTACGGGTGAAAAAAGTCAAAAAAATTCCAAAATTGAAGGTTTATATCCATGCTTATTGAGTAATTTTGGAGGTTTCGAGTAGGTCTATCAATTCGGGTAAACGGGTCGTGTTTGGATCGGTAAGAGTGGGTCGGGTCAACTCGGATCGGATCAATTCAAATTAATTCCATAAACTATGTGGGTCGGGTTTGGGTTGGGTCATGCTTGAGTCGGGTCATGTCGGGTCATACTTCTTATCGGGTTTGGGTCGGGTTTAGGTCGGGTTACATTCGGGCCGGGTTAGCAATATGTCGGGTTTAATTCGGGTTTTCACGGGTTAGATTAATTCTTGGGTTCGAGTCGGGTTCGGTTCAAGTTAATAATTTGTGGGTTAAAATCAGTTCGGGTCATTCTCGGGTTTGAGCCGGGTTCGGTTCAAGTCAATAATTTGCGGATTATAATCAGGTTGGGTCATTTTCAAGTCAGGTCATTCTCGGGTTCAATTTAAGTCAAATAATTTGCGGGTTATAATCAGGTTGGGTCATTTCCAAGTCAGGTCTTTCCCGGAGTCAAGTCAGGTTATGTTCAAGTCAATAATTTTCAAGTTACAATCATGTCAGGTCATTTCCAAGTCAGGTCATATTCGGGTTCAACTAACTATAAATAGATAATTATCATTTTAATCAAGCTAATTATTTCCTTTGACTATAATATATATGGTAATATATTTGGAAACTATAGTTTATAATTTAGGAAGATAATTATCTCCTTTGACCATACAACTTATACTATATAATTAACTCTTAAATTTGAGGATGATGCTCCTTTCTTTTGCTGGCCTGGACTGACTTTGTCTCCCAAGACAAAATGCTTTGATCAACAATAATAAGGTGGTCTAAATTGCATTTAAGGTGATTTGAAATCGGGTCAGGAACAATTTGGGTTGAATTTAGGTCGTGTCAATAAAAAAAGTCGTGTTGATTTCGAGTCAGGTTAGTAATAGACTAGGTTGAAAATTTGGGTCGGGTTAGTAATAGATCTGGTAAAATTCGGGTCGAGTCAATAACAAGTCGGGTTGAATTAGAGTCAGGTCAGTAACAAGTCGGGTTGATTTTGGGTCGGGTTTGTAACAGGTTGGGTTAAATTCAGGTCGGGTTAGGAACTGGTCGAGTTAGATTCAGGTCAGGTTAATAACAAGTCGGGTTAAATTCGGATATTGACGAGTTAAAACGGGTTTGGGTCAATTTCGGTTCAAATCGGGTTCAATTCGGATCAGTAATTTATGGGTTACATTTAGGTCGGGTCATCTCCAGGTCAGTTCATGTTCGGGTTCGGGTCTCACATACTCGGGTCAACTCGGGTCTAGGGTTGGTTTCAGGTCAGGTTTGAATCACCATTTTTTCGGGTTCAAATGGGTCGGTTAATAATCAGATTTGAGTCAGTATTTCGGGCCAGGTCAACTTTTAACAGCTCTATGTGTAACCGAACTTATTAACTGTCATTCGCTTTCGTAACCCCATGATCAAATCCAAACTGCTAACTTCTACTAAATTTAAACAAAAACTAACCATCCCATGACAAAAGCTCACTATTAAACTATACCACCAGCATCACATTGCTGTTACTGACTCACTGCTTATGTGATCAAAACCACTTCCCCAAAGTTGACAGTGGATAGAAAAGAAATCAAGAAGAGTAGAGCAATAACTGCCCAGGAGGAGCCGAGGGGAGTGCAGCGAGACTTTTTTCCAGTAATATTTTATGTTCTTCCTTCTGGGTACCGATTCTTCTCTGCAAATGCAAATGAAGCCCTTTTTAGAGTCCGGCGGTTGAGCAAGGAATGTATGTTTTTGACATAGGACAAGGTCAGTCCAAGAAAGCAGCTTGGACTTCCTCTTCAACCTGCATAAACTATGGAGTAAAGTCCCATTTTATTGATGCAGTCTATGTTCCAATGTAACACTCTGATCCAGAGTTTCTGCAACATTGTCATCAACACTGCAAGTCTGCAATAACTCCCATGCAGAAGTTCAGGTCACCAGATGGTCATCAAGGAGGACGAACCAGAGTATCAGGTAAACTATGAAATGCACACGGCGTTCCATAAGGAATCATGAAAACTACAAATACACGAAGTATCAAATTTGAAATTTACAGGCAATATTGCAAAGATGCTAGTTTAGGTCCCTATGATTAATTTTTACAGACAAAGTAACAATGAATCGTCAAAACAAGCCTTGCCACAGCCACCAGATTGATCTAAGTCAGGTTCTAACTATGGTAACGCATGTAAGGGAGTATATGTTTCCCACAACCAAGCTTGCCCAATGTTCTATCCTTGTTTGGTAATAGTTGAATTTTTCCGGAATGTTGTTAGCAGCTAATCAAGATTCAAGAGAAAGGACAAGGGAAACTGCTTCATTTGTCAGACTTTGGAATGTGACTTACACTGTTGGAAGAACTCTCTTGAGGTCCTTGATTGGAGGAAAATCTACTTGGAGAGCCTCCATCCGTGGCACTTTTTTTCTTCTTTTGTGAATGCTTGCCCTTCCTATCTTCAGATTCCTGCATAAACGTGAAAATCCTAGTCATGCATTTTTCCATATAGCTTAAACAGTGAAGCAAACTACACTGGTCAAACTAACCTAACGCTGCCCGCAACCGGGCGTCTTCAGTTCCAGCTCTGTCGCTACATCACTGGAATCATCAGTTCTTTCAAGGTGTCTGGCTTTTCCACTGTCTGAACCTTTAATTGGTTTGCTCAATACATGAGAAGTGGATGCAGGCTGAATGGGTTGTTGCTCAACATGTGGGTTTGGAGGCGTTGGGTATGGCATAAAAGCTGGGTGGGGGCTAGGAATTGTACTAGCATTTTGGCTTCCAAAGAAAGGGTAAGGCTGAAGAGATGGGTGCATTGGAATTGAACCTGGGGGCACTGCCATAGGTAGCGAATATGAGTAAGGTGGCCCCATAACAACGGAAGATTCAACAGCACCCCAAGGGTAAACTACCCTGAGTCTCTGCTGATACTGAGCATTGAGGTTCTCAATGTCTGATTTCAGGGATGCCTTCTCTTCTCTAAGCTCATTTTTCTCCTGGGTCAACTGTTGCAATCAACTCATGAGAAACGCACTAGGATGATCTCAAAGGCTTTTAAGTACAAAGAATAGCGCAAATATCACCTCATGTGATTCCTCTGAGAGGGTAGCACATTCAGCTTTTAGTTTGTTGACCTCAGCAGTCAAATCTCTTAATATTTGGATGGCATCTGTCAAGATAGTCGCTTTATCATTCTTAGGCCGCTCTGGATCTGGATAAGGGTGAAAATCTATGTCAGCAAAAATTACAGCTAATAATCTTTGTCAACCAACTACCAATTATAGGAATAAATAGTTGGGGTTAGTTGTTCTACTAGAAAAATTGGCAGTGTGAAGGTAGTTCTTTAAAATGTGTGTTCAGGAATCAGGACAACTAGCTTTTGGTTTAGATTTTTGGGGGCTGGGATGGTAGTGAAGTGTGATGTAGCAAGAAATGGAAATAGCCTCAACTTCAAACATCTACTTGAAACCGGTACTTTAATTGAACACTACATTTCATCTTTTACATGGTTTTTACTCGCTAACTGCTACTAGAAAAACTGTCATTGCCTTTATAACTATCACTCATCTAGCTCCAAACTACCCACTAATCTATATTATTTTTGAAATAATTAATCCATTAATAAAAAGCTATATGGCATTACAAATGAAATCTAAATTTAACAAATACATAAATTTATTAAATCAGACAAAAGAATTCTTCATTGAAGCTACAATCGTTGATTAGATCTTACACTTTTGTACATCCTTTACACACATCGCTGGAATATATAGACTTTTTACAGAGACAATCAAACGATTTATTGTAGCCAAGAGGATGATTTCATTTGATTCATCATTTGAACGTATCTGAAAATTTGACAACCTTTGCGATTCCGTGCGAATCTTTACCAACAAATCGATTGTAGGGTTGAAGATAATAGATTTTTTTATAACCCTACCGTACAATAATCCCTAAGGGGGGGCAAACAACTACACCAACTACCAAGTACCAACAACTACACCATAGGGAGACTAGTAAATCTACACTACTTGTGTAAATTTACTGAAATTAACAACGAAAACTAGAGAAAAACAAAGAAAAAAGGGTAAGATAAAATAATCTACTTTCACGGCCAAAAATACTACCTCCGTTTTATGTTTTTTGCAACGATTTGACGTTGACATCAAGTGTGAGTAGAAAATGTTTAATCGTTGTAAATAATATGAAACAGAGGTGTATATGATTTAAAAAGGGGAGCGAGTGTGAGTAGAAAATGTTTAATCGTTGCAAATAATATGAAACAAAGGTGTATATGATTTAAAAAGGGGAGCGAAACCAATTTTTTTTAATCACCACGGTGATGCATAACCACTAATTTATATCACTATATCATTTCAACTTCTACAACAATGATAGTTTTTATATTAAATCAAAATCCCCTTTTTTGAATATTCCTTCCTAAGAAATACGAAGTATGTTATTTACACATTGCAATTTGCTACTCAAAACACCTAATAAATATTTGGAAAATTTGTCTGAAAAAACCTATTATAACACTCTTTTTGTCGGAAAAAAACCTTTTAAAATTTTTTTGGCCAAAAGAAACCTATTTCTAAATTTTTTTTGTTGAAGACAACCAAAACCTCTAATTAACCTAATCAGCCCCTGATTACCCCTAATTAACTACTTAATCTTATTTAATTAATTAAAAATCATAAATAAATTGATAAATTACAAAAAAAACATACACCACCCCCAAATACACCACCCCCTGGTAGCAACCGCCCCCACCCCCGCCGGCCACCAGAACCCCCCACCCCTCTCCTTTCCCCCGTGCCGACAAAGTCCCTCCCCCCTACCCCTCCTATTCCTTTGAACCACCACCGCAACCACCCACCCATCACTAAACCCTAACCCCAAAAACTCCCACCTCCCTCTCTACCACCACCACAAAACGGCCACCACTCCATTTCCCACACCCTGAAACGACAAGGGGAGGTCGTTTATGGGTGTGGAAAAAGGAGGGGCTTGTTTATGGTTGTGGAAATGAGGGGTGGAATTTTCAGGTTTGGGTTTAGTAAGGGGTGGGTGGTCGCGGCGGGTGAAAGGGAGGGGCGGGTTAGGTCTCTGGTCGTCGCGGTGGGTGAAAGGGAGAGGGATGGGTCTCCTTTCCGTGTAGTGGTGTAGTGGAGGGGGTTGAGCTGGGTAGGCCAGCCTTAGGAGAGGAGGCTTAGTCGATGTCGGAGTTGGGTGGTGGTTCAAGAAAAGAAGAGGGTAACGCAGGGAGGCGTAGGGCGGGGGTTTTCCGGTGCGGGGGGTAGGGATTCTGTTCGCCGGCAGGGGTGAAGGTGGGGGTGGCTGCTACCAGGGGAGGTGGAAGGGGGAGGGTGGCAGGTGGTGATGGGGTTGGGGGTGGTTTAAGTTTTTTTTTTTAATTTATCAATTTATTTGTTATTTCTAAATAATTAAATAAGATTAAGTAGTTAATTAGGGGTAATTAGGGGCTAATTAGTTTAATTAGAGGTTTTGGGTGTCTTGAACAAAAAAATTTTTGAAACAAGTTTCATTTGGCCAAAAAAATTATAATAGGTTTTTTCTGACAAATTACTACCATATTAACATGTGGTCCATTATTTGAAACGGGAGTAGTTTTTGAAGTCCTTTCTCACAAAACAAGTGTTATATAAGCTATGGAACCAGATGTATCACAGATTTGATGCAAACAGTCAGGAACTAATAGCATTAAAAGTCACCAATCATGTCTCTGATTAAACTCCCATCAAAAAAATTTCAATAACCTTCTTTATGTTCATACTCTCACTCAGACAGTCATGCACTTTAACTACATTAAGTCTTGTTTGGATTAAAAAATGAGATAAATAAATCCCCATGAAAGAATAAAAAATTGCAATGGCATTTATGTTTTAGAATGCAGGTTGCAATGTATAGCAGACGAAAACACTGGATTTGATGTTTGACAAACTAATCATTCACTTAAAGTTGTCCTTTGTTGATGACAATCCCTTACCTCTGGACCAGTAAAACTAGCGGAGAGCAACTTATGAAAGACCTACATTGGAAAAGTCTAGGTAAGAGAGGAAGGTCAAATGACTACAAAACAGCTAAAATCCAGAAGAGCAAGGTCAGAAATATTCCTCTAAGTTGTGTATCAGATAAGCAAATTTCTCAAGCAGACCTTTTTGGGGATATATGTAGCATACCTGCGTACGTTCTGTATGAAATATTAGCCTAAGAGGTTCCTAGGATTCCTTGTTTATCCGTCTAGCAATTGGGATCATAAGGCCTTATAAAGGTCTGAGTGCTTCTAATTGTCAAGAAATTCAAGCAATGGAGCAGTCAGGAAGATTGGTTGATTTCTAACAGTAGCAGTGTCTCTAAAGGTTTGTGTGCTTTCATAGTTTGGAGAGCCACTCATTGTCTCATCTTAACCCAAGCCCAACTCCCATGCTATGAAAGGTGGCTAATTGTAAATAGTAGTAGTGCTAGTGTGGTGTCATGGCATTGAGAGTCGTCATATTTTATTTTTTAAAAGCAATGATATGCATAGTGTATACTACCCCTCTGGAGCCTCGAGCACTTCTTACTCCCAACAGTATCATAGTATAACATTAACTTATCAATTGCGTTTTTCCAATAACACCAATACCACAAAGATGATAATATGAAGGCAACAAATCAGCAAGGGAGAAGTATGTACAAAAGAAAATACTGTATAGATTACCTAAAGCACTACCAAGCTCTTGAAATTGATCATTTAATCGATCCCTCCTCAACTTTTCCCGGTCTGCCTTCTGAACCTTTCGTACAGCAACAGGATCCTTTACTTCTGCCTCAGGCCTTTGTCTATGAAACAAAAGATTAAAACAAAAAAATACAAATCAATCCTTTCCTCTGCTAATCAAAGGCTCACCTTGGTTGATTAATTTCATGGGAATTCTTTCCTCCATTCAATATAGGGCTATCAATTTCCTCTCATTTTCCACCCACAACTACTTCTCATTAATGTGGCTACATAATTAACCTAAAGAATGATAAAATTTGTTCAATTATAAAAGTATAAATTAACTAGTACACTTTGACAAAGCAAAAATTCAACAATATATATATGATCATGTCACATTACTTCACTTAAATATCTACTTCATTTACTTGTTCTACAAATTGCAACTTTCTCCAGAATTTCCCATAGTTCTTCCAATTTACTGAACCACAATTTCTATATAGTTCATCAATTTAATTACTTAACAACTAATTTAAAATTTCCCTATTTTCAAATTCTTCAAAATCAAGAAAACAATAAGAAAAACACAAATAAACTGAAACCAATTCTAAAATTTGCAGATAAATACCCAGAAAATAATAATACTAAGAGAGATAGAGTAAAAAACCTGGAATCAAACTGGGAACTTTGGGATGGATTAAGAGGTTGACAAACTTTATCAGTTTGCCACTGATCCATACTTTAGTAGTAGTATTAATTTCCCAATTAATTCTACTTCAAAGTAAACTAAATTAAACTAGGTTTTTTTTTTTGGAAGTGGGAAAAATTTTTGATTTTTGATTACACTTTTTGTACAGAAAATTATACAAAATGAGTAACAAATTACAAAAAAATTGTGTTTGTTTGTTGTTGTCTCCTCCTTCACTTGCAAGATCACATGGAAGATGAACCGAACCCAGAAAATTATGAAACATAAAATAAAAATGTAATTGTGGCGTGCACACGCCTTTTTTTTTTTTTTTTGGGGGGGGGGGATATGTACAGTGTACTGAGGTGAGAATTTAAGTAATTTTACAAATCATAATCATAGTTGACTTTATTATTGGATGTAAATAAAATTATTGAATATAAATAATATAAAAAGTAATATACTTTAGGTTTAGGCATTACCATAGAATTATAGATTTCCATAAATAAACCTTTGTAGTTGACCATTTTGTCTATATGCATATGTTTAGGGTAACCACCCTAATTAACAGGAATTAGACAAAGTGTAATTGGATCTTGGATATAGAGAGCAATCATTATTTGTAAAATCATGGATCATATATCAATGATTATTGGTGTATAATGATTGTTAATGAATACCATTCATTATTCATTTATATATTTCACGCAATACAATGTTAAAAATACTTATTATTCGTAGATTGTTGTGAGAAATCACCATAAAAAAAATAAATTAAAAAAAAAAAACTAAACTAAACTCCCTAATTATGAAACACGGCTGTATACTCAAAATAGATAATTAGATATACAAATTTCCCATCTAATTATTAAAGATGACAATAAGCTTCTCAAAGCAAATAGAATTAGGGCTACACTCAACCAAACAATGCGTAGTAAAAGTTCTTTCTGTGAGAGAAAGTTACAAGAGAAAAAACTGAAGGCATTGAAAATTATTGTAGTTGAGCAACTCTTCTAATTTCTAATTCATAAGCAATGCATTAAATTTTTAAACATCCAAATTACAGTCATAAAAAAACTTGCAATGTATTGCTCTCTTTCGTATAATTGAAGACGGTACATAGTAATTTGTACACAATGACCCTTTTCACAGAGATCCACTCTCAAAATACAATATTAACATGTAATTAACGTAAAAGATCAATATATAACTGGAGAGCAAAATCCAAATCAACAATCCTTCGTTTATATTGAGAAACTAATTTGTAAAAGAAACAAAATAAAATTTGATTAAGGTACAATGAATAGGATCTATGAATAATTAGCAATACATCAGAAGTTATGTCCAGTATCAACTTTAATTACTTTCATCCATTTGAAAGAGAAATCTACGCACCTCCCCCTAGATACCTGAACAAAATTGGCAAACAAAAGCATATCAAATAACCATTAGTGTTTGTAAATAAAATGTTGACAATTATATCATTGTAACCCAGCAAGATGTTAGATTTTTCGATACACTGTCATAAAGATAAAGTTCAGGCAGGAAAACAAGGAGAGAAATATTAGGCAAATAACTGCACAGTAAGCTTGACATCAAGCCTGGGAGCAAATGGGAATGGGAATGGGAATGGGAAGGTTAATAAGTTTAAAGTAGCAAAAACGGAACTATTCACGTGAAACAACAGTATGGCTGTGCATTCGACTCAGCTCCACCCTCCAACTCTCCCTTCCCCAAGTCCATGTCCTACTGCTATGAGAGACTACATGTCACTTTTGAACAGGGAGTTGGAACTCTGGCAAATAATAAATATTTTTGAGTTTTACTTGATGAACGGGGAGTTGGAACTCTTTGGCAAATAATAAATATTGTCAGTGACCTACAGACCATGAATCTGTCACTAAACAGAACAAAGCCTAATTAAACTTTATCGAAGAAAATTAAGAGAAAGGGACAGATGATTGGCAGGCTTACAGATGGCCAGAGAAAGCAGATACATTTTAAAGCCTATCAATTAGTATATACTTAGAACTAGCTTAGCATATGTAAGAATTAAGACGATTTCAAAGAATCAGCAATAGAGTCAGAACTCTCCGTCAAAAAAAAGAAATAAGACGATTCCAAAGAATCAGCAATAGAGTCAGAACTCATAAGATGTCTTATTTTCGTTTGACTTACTCTATGTTCATTGGACTACCATAAATTATATTAAAGGTTTACGGATATATATCAAGTTATCCATTAGACCTATTTCAGCTTCCTCCTAGAATTTATGTTGGATAGATAAAAGATCAAGATTATAATATTAACAAGTGGGGAAAAAAAATTAGCCCACATCAAGCAATACTTGTTGATGCAAGATATTTTATGGTGTGCAGATGCAGTATATAAAAGTCACCAAGTCAGACATCAATCTTAGTGCCAAAAAACTAACTTTCTTCCAGAGCTACATCCAAGCTAAGGACTCTTTCCAGAAACTGGAACTAGAATCATAAGCACTAAAGCACCAACAATGACACTCATAATCAGATCCAACAAAAGCAGCATAGCGCTTTTTCAAACAACTTTATATGAGCTTGGGGAGAGAAAACTATTGTCCATGCAATGGCTCCAGAAAGACAGGCGTATAAATTATGGGCGTTATATGACTTTCACAGCATAAAAGAGGGCCAAATTGGCGACCACCAGTAAAATAGAAGAAAAGGAAGGCCAAATTCTATTCTGATGTTACCACTTAACATTACAATAGCATAACATTCAGTGTATTCAATTATTTCAAAAAAAAATTGGAATAATAATATAATAAAAAAGTACAAACCAAACAAGACCCTTATTAAATAGATGCATATCCTGTCATTGTTGATTGAGAATGAGCATAAGCCAAAAAAAATTAAAGAAATACAAATGGATACATCAACTTTTCGTGTGGTATATTAAAAGAAATTGCACAGAGAAACTCAAAATCACATCCTTTGACAAAATTAACAATACTAAACACGTCTTTTCTCCGATTTAGTCAATATTTGATAGTGACAATTTTCCAACTCTCAAAGACTATATAATGTCTAATAGTCAAAATGATGTCTTAATATCCATAGTTTACTTTCCATCATCTGCTATATACATGCTAACCAAGGCCTAAGCAAACAATGAACCAAAAGATAAGTACACAACTACAAATACACTACGAAAAATCAACCAAGTTCGGAGAATTATACCAAGCAATTCATCACTAAACCATATACAGCTAATCCAAGCACTTCATCACTAAACCATAAAAGACTAACTGATAGAGTGATAGATGTATCAACAATGTGATGATTTAAGTTACCTGTTCCAGAATTCAGATACTTGTCGTAGCCCATTGTAGAAAATAAACCACATTAAGACAATGATTAGTGTATCTGTTCAGGATAAGGAGCTCAATAATAAACTGAAATGTACAAAGTGGTTAGTATGAATTATGAAACTAAGAATGAAATCAACAGATGCAAAACTTGCAAGCCTAACAAAATCCTAGCCCCGCACGAAGAATGGCAAACTTGACATTGTTTATGAATTTTGTAAAAGCAAGTAATATCTCCCAGATCCCCCTCAATTAACAGTAGAGATTGCAAAACCATCTTTGCATCTCTTAAAATCATATCACTTAATATGAACATAGTCATCACTAACTCAACTACAGTCATCTGACTCATCTCAAATCTATTATCAGCATCATATACAGACACCAAAGAGACATTGAAATGACTGCAACAATATCACAATAAGACTCATTTTGGATAACAAGAACATCCAACCAATATCTAATAAAAAGATTCATAAACCTTGAACAGACTGATAGCATAAGCAACCGAAAAGGCCAAATAAGAATTAAGGATGTGAACCATCGGGCAAATTTTGTCACCTTGAATCCTTCATGAGAATGTGGAAATGCACAGAGTATGATAACAACAACAACAACAACAACAACAACAACAACAACAACAACAACAACAACAAAGCTTAGTCCCAAAATGATAACATGTTAACAAATTCATTTGTGAAAACTTTTCTATATAATGTCAAAATTCATAAAGATTGCAGTTTTTAGGCAGTTGCATTCCCATGAGTAATTGTGTAACAGGGATAGTTATTCATGCTTCGCAGTATATGTTAGGCTATTAGCTTGTAAATATGAAAACTGTCATTCCTTACTCTCAATACTTATTAACACTCACTTCCTCGTTTCCCTATCACCAGTTTCTAACTACATAACCCCTCAAGGCCAGAACATCTAATTCTCAGGCCCTCAAATTACAATAGGTTTATAATGAAACTTACATGCACAGATATGGCATATACCTAATAAATCATATACCATCGTAGAACTTCAAAGCCTTTCTGATTCAAAACATGAAGGTTTTTGGGGTAAATAATCGGAGTTGTCTTCCATGTTTAAAAAATTGTGAGCTCAACAAGTTCATTGAGGCTTCCTTTCCATCACTATAGGAGCATAAATCAACACTCAAAATTCCCAGGAATGAGTTGAATTTTTTCAAAGGCTGCCTAAACTTCTGTTCACAACCCCTATAATCTCTTGCTGCAACATCGGTATCACCCCTTTTCAAACATCAAAAGAATGGAACCAAATTGCTATCTGGAATATTTTTGTCAATTTTCTTATCATTGATTTTTTTTTTTCTTTGATCTCCACCAACAATGGTGGTTTCCCTCCATCAAAGACCAGTGCAAATGGCATACCCGAGTACCCCGACCTCATAACAAACCCATACCCTCTTTCTCTTCCAACAAATGAGCCCCATCCTCCTCTCGGTCTTCATCATCATGGGTTCTATGACATTTTATAAGATTCATCAATCTTGCACATACCTACAGGCTAGCAGTATAGACATAGTATATGAACATAAGCCAATTACCCCAGCGACACCTAAAAACAGCAATAATTCTGAATTTTAACATCACTTGAAAGGGTTTTGCTCAAATTATTATGCTCCACATGTTAATTCATACTCCTAACCTCCATAAAATTACACCCAATTGACCCAATATCATTTAAGAAGACAAAACTTTTCCATTGGTTCTTATCCAATAATCCACAAAGCAAACTTTGTCGGGTTCAATTGTACATCAGCATATATTTTGTATATAATATTTTAGCTGCTGATATTTAACACGCATAGTTTTTGAGGTTTCCATGAACTAAACAGATGTAGCAGTGGAAGCAGTACTCATCCTCAAATAATGCTATGCGCCTGTACTTTATCGTAGATTTATAGTAGTTTCTGAATTCAGACACCTAGTCTAGGGGTGGAAACACATCAAAGCAAAAATGATACTTCACAAATCCACTACAACAGTCCAAGGCGACATGTTAAATAGCATAAACATGTGGAGGCCGCAAATAATACAAAAGTAACGCTCCCACCAATCTAACATATCAAGGCAAATTGAAATGCATGACAAAGAAGAGAAAAAAAAAATATGCAAAGGATACTGAAAAGGTAACGCTCCCACCAATCTAACATATAGAGTCCAAAAGTAACATTGTATAAGTAGATCTTACGTTGCACCCAATTCATGATTTCTCAAGGACCTTCACCTGTGAAAACCTAGAGCAATGTCATATTCATGATTTTTCTATACATGAATTGAAAATTTGTATCATAAATAATCTACAACTAGTTATAATGATTCACTAAGCACAATCAATCACCTTTCACAAATACAGAGCAGCAAATAACGTTTATTTGTATGTCACTTGTAGTAAAACCAAAAAAGCCAGGAATCACTTACACTATGTTTGGATAGAGAGAAATGGAGGGAAAAGAGAAGAGAAAAGGAGAGATACATTATCCTTTGTTTGGATATCTAATGCAAGGAGGGAAGGGAAGGGAATTAAAAAGATCTGTTTTCCTTCCCCTTTTAATAAATCAAATCTCTCCATTGTTGGAGAGATTTGGAAGATAAATGGAATTTCACCTTCTCCCTTTCCCTTCACTCTTTTTCTTTCCCCTTCCTTTCTCTTCACTATTGTTATCCAAACATATTGTTAGTATTATTGTCATTGCAACTCTAATTGTCTAAAGCCAAGTTAACATACTATGCATATTAGAAAAGTACAGCTATTATTCTAATTTGTTACCCATCATATGCCTCTTGCATATTTCAACACTTTTTGGCTTTATTATATTGAGAAAGTAGTTAGGGTGAATAGCGACAAGAGAGACATCACCTGAACTACATTCAATTTTCCAATTCTTATCCATTTGATAATCCCTATTTTGGTGCAAAGGAAGACCACTACAATGAGTTCAATCTCTTTTATGTAACAAATCGTTTAGAAATATGAGCTATAAAATCAGTATATACCATGTCTTAATCCCTACATAATTTAATTCAAGGAAGGAAAAAAAGGTCCATTGGTTTTGTTTTTTTTTAATCCAATGATCCACAAATCATCCACACGTGGGAGACGACAAAATAAAAAGCTAAATCAATTAGAAAATAATGCTATCTAAGAAGATGTCATCACCCTAGTTCATGGTGACGAAATGTTGAAATGAAGTTTCAACTTGAGTGCGGGCAACAATTTTTCTACCTCTCCCAATCCCCGCATAGCTGAAAACATTGATCCCTCCCCAACCAAGATCAATGATGTAACTACGACCAAGTAATCAAATAATTTCAATTGCAACAATAAAATTGGCAACTTAGGGTGCAATTCATTCACCGATTTAATTTCAAACTTTTTTACTAGCTAAATCACCCATCTCATGCGGCAAACAATCACTGTCAATACCCATAATCATTCCATTTACCTTATACTCCATATGTGTTGTTAACAATGTTGCATCTAACTTTAGATTAGGATAATACATAACATAATGCACTTAGATATAGACAATATAGTATCATAACAACTACCCTACACATCAAACTCCATAAAATACATGTATTGCTAAAATCAAACAAGTTCTCAATCATAATCACATCCTACCAAATTTGAGGTTTTGCTTATCAACCTTAAAACAAACAAACGTAATTAATTCTGGGTCAAATTAGATGGGAAATTGAGATCTAAATTCACTCATAAAATCAGAAATAATAAAAGAGTAAGAAATTAAATTAAATTGAACAATAAAGGTCATCAATTTTGCAAATCATGGTATGAATTTTTCGGGGTGGAAAAAAAAAGGGAATTATTAAACGTAATCCTGAATAATTCATTAACAAAGTTTCAAAATTTATGAAGAACAATTTGGTACTTTGTATAATTTAGAGCACAAAATAAAAAATAAAATAAGAAAAAAGAAAGAGCGAAAATTGGTGGAATTACCCGGTGAAGATGATGAGAGGGGAGGAGTTGAGCGAATTCGAATTGAGTGGTTTGATGAATTGAAGTTACTGGGTCTACCAGCCCAACGTGGTAGAGGTTAGTTTTTCTTAATCAAATTTCAAGGGAATAAGCAAACCCATGTGCAACTTTTAGCTCGATTTTTTTTTTTTAAGGACATTTTTTACTCGACTTAATAAAGCCAACTTTGCTCTATGAAACAAATAACTGGTATGGCCTCAAAACGAACAAGGGATATGGGCGTATGGCCTCGAAGAAATACAATGGAGTATTACCCTCAAAAGTCAAAACGAACAAGGAGTATGGACGTATAGCCTCGAAATGGAGTATAAGGGCTAACGAGAAACTCTACCACGAAGGATAATCTATGGAACTATAAGGGTGAAATTCATCCACCAAAAAAAAAAAGGGGTGAAATTCAATCTTTGTTTGCTAACCAATTTGCATTTTTATTCTGTGTGCAACTAGTTTTTGTTGCGAAGACGAAGCACTGACATATAGCCAATTTCGAGCTCAATTTGGATCTTATGAACTAAATTAGAGGTGATAAATATTGGCCTAACTCGAAAATAGAGTGGGTTTGGGCAAGCCTAGAACCCGACCCAAAAAACTACGAAAAGCCCGCTACTTTTTGTGGGTTTGGGCACGACATATCTTGTAAGGCCCCTATAACCCGATTTATTAATCACCTCTAGACTAAAAATGGCTCCTGTAGTCTTCAAAAAAAATTGGCCCCTATTACCTTGATGAAACTTTTCTTGACCACGTAAATCGATGAAAAAAAATTAAATTGGGTGGCAATGTACTCCTTCGCTTTTTTATAGTTGCAACAGTTTGACTTTTACACTGTTCATGTGTTTCACTCTAACTAGCTTTGATGATTTAGACTTAAGCCAAAATATAGTCATGTGGTTACTTCTTTTTTTGAGGGCTCATGTTGTTACTTCTTAGATTCATCTCTATTGATACTATTTTTAACATTAAATGTATATAATATTTACATATTGTTAACTAAAGATATTAACCATTAAAATCATGCATCGCCAAACGTGAAAAGAAAAGTGTTGCAACTATTAAAAAAAACAAAGGAAGTACAATGTATTACTCCTACATTTAGGCTGCAATTTGCAATTTTTTTTTAATAATTGTAATTTGTAAAATACAAACTTTAAATAGTTGCAATTGACAAATTTTCTACTTGTAATTACCGATAAAAATCATTCAAGTCTAGTAGACGTTCAAAGTGGACACAACACAAGCCACTATACTAGTATACTTTAAGTGTTTAACTTGTAGTCCGTACTTAGTTTCAAACACCATCCCATAACTCCATAAGGCCATAAGTTGATGTTCATGGGTCATTGAGAAGGGTTGGCTTCCTCTCTGTCGTTTCATACTTCATATCTAGGGCTAAAAAATCCCATGTCCCAGAATACCAAAACCATGATCAATTATATTTCCACTGTTTCTTTTCAGGCGATGATCTGCAACATTACAAGAATGCACACTTACTGTTCGATGAAATGACTCAATGAAAAAACCCACCTGAGAAAGTTGTTTGAGATGTTAACAACAACAATAAAAAAACACTTTTTGTTGATTTGAATTGCCAAAAATGTTGAAGATTGTAACTTACAACGTTAATGGCATCCGACAAAGGATAACCCAGTTTGGTTCTCTCCTTAAATTACTCGATTCTCTCGATGCTGATATCATCTGCTTTCAGGTTTTTCTTTCTTATACTCTATTTTCTGGGGAATTAAAGTATAACTAATTGAATTTATTATTTGGTTTGATTGATTTAAAGTTTCGAAATTTAGGAGATTAAAGCAACAAAGCAAGAGCTTACTGCAGATTTGATTATGGCTCAAGGGTATGAATCCTTCTTTTCTTGTACTCGTACCTGTGGAAAAGGTCGCACTGGTTATTCAGGTATCATTTCTTTGCCCAATTTCCCTCCATTTTTCTTGGCGGGGTTTTTATATTAGCTCGATATAACTAGTTAATACCCGAGTCATGCTCGATTATTTTAGTTAACCGATATTTGAAACAAAAAAAAGTTGGCATTAATGGTAATTTCCAATGCAAGCATTTATAAATAAGTACCCGATAAGATCCATTTTGATATGCTTTTCTTACTAGAGAATTTAGTAGGGAAAAGTGAATTTCGCTTTTGTATGGTGTATAGGTGTTCATTTTTCCTTAAAGTGGAATATGGAACTGAGTATGCTAATGCTCACCTATATGAATGATTCCTTCTGAGTTGCTTATAAATTTTAAGCATGTTTCTTTATATCAAGTGAAGTGAGTAGCATATCTATCA
The DNA here is from genome assembly GCF_001683475.1 of Chenopodium quinoa. Lineage (NCBI taxonomy): Eukaryota > Viridiplantae > Streptophyta > Magnoliopsida > Caryophyllales > Amaranthaceae > Chenopodium > Chenopodium quinoa. The sequence goes on along the minus strand of NW_018742204.1, from coordinate 23,350,021 downwards.
TTCTACCTTTGAAATGTGCTAACATGAGATAGCATTTGTAGGTGTTGCAACGTTTTGCCGTGTAAAATCAGCCTTTTCTAGTACGGAAGTGGCATTACCTGTGGCTGCAGAAGAAGGCTTTACTGGTCTTTTAGATACTTGTGGAAATGAATCTAGTGGCGAGCTGTTTTCTGACTTGGAATGCCTTAAGGAGTTTCGAAAAGATGATCTTTTGAAGATCGACAGTGAGGGTCGCTGTGTCATCACAGATCACGGTCATTTTGGTACCTAGACAAGGCTGTCATACTATTGATCATTTCATATATTAGCATACAAGCTGTGTTGTAGTGATTTAAAATTTGAAACTATGCAATTCATCCTAGGGTTTCACTTCATTTTCCATGATCCTGCACACTGATTTTATATTATGTTTCAAGTTCTTTTCTGATTATTTTGATCTTATTGAAAGTTTTTCAACAATATTTGTAAAGTTGCTTTGTTGGAATTGCAGTTCTATTTAATGTATATGGACCTAGAGCAGCTCCTGAAGATGAGGAGAGGATTCAATTTAAAGCCAACTTCTTCAAGATTATGCAGGTATATGTGTTCTGATATCTGATATATATACTTCCCATTGCTCTCTTGTGTTGCCAAGAACTTTGGACTTTGGAGTACAGTTTTTATGCATATATGTTTTAGTCAATTACATGCATCAATTTTTTCGCTGTTTAATACTCTGTCCATAAAGTTGGCTACACTTTGAAAATTTAAAGAAATGAAGGATTGTGCATTTATCTCTTGTGTTTTACAATAACTAGTGACAGAAACAATATCTGTGCCTGATAACAGTGTAAGGTAAACCATAATATAGGGCAACTAAAAAAAATAAAATTACAAGTTTTATGGGATGAAATGAGTTGTAACTAGAGTTTCAGTGTGTATTCTTACTTGATGTGAATGATGTCTTGTTGAGTTGCTAATATATTCCTCTCAAGGACCCATGCTATTCCAATGCTTAAGATATATCTGGAAGTTGGACATAGGATCCTCTGATATAACAAACTGACTACTTTACAGGCAGTTTTATATTGTTACAGAAATGATAAGGAAAATTTAGTAACTTTCAAGAGTAGGATCAAAGATTCTCTTTTCTTAAGATAAATTACAATTTTCATTTAGCATTATAGACAGGCTATCTGACTGTCTGTCTGTTTGTCTCTTTGTGTTTGTGTTTATTGGACTTTTGAAATATGAAGTTTTTTGTAGAAAAGATGGGAATTGCTTCAACAAGAAAAGAGGCGGATAATTGTAGTAGGGGATTTGAACATTGCTCCTTCTGCTGTAGATCGCTGTGAACCTGGGCCAGACTTTGAGAAAAATGAGTAACTATCAATCTTCTGATTTTTCAACTTATGTGGTTGGCTTTTGAAGCATTCACCAATCTCCTTTTCTTTTCTCCTTCTGTTTCTCTTGTTAGGAGAACAAAATTAGACTGTCAGCTTTTCTAAGATAATGTTTATGCCTTTTTTATAGGTTCCGTAGATGGTTTAGGTCTTTGTTGGTGAAAAATGGAGGTCCCTTTCTTGACCTTTTTAGAGAAAAACATCCAGAAAGGTTTATAACCTCTTTACATTATGTTTTATTCTTTGCTATACAAATCATAAGTCTATGGAGCTTACATATTTTTGCAATGATCTAATTTTTTAATCATCTTCTTCTCACGCAGGGCTGATGCATATACATGCTGGCCGGTACATACAGGTGCTGAAGAGTTTAATTTTGGGAGCAGGATTGATCACATCCTTGCTTCTGGTGTATGCTTACACCACATGCAGGGCAATGATGATCATAACCTTGCTGTTTGTCATGTTGAAGAGTGTGATATAATGACACAATTTAGAAGGTGGAAGCCTGGAATCTCATTGAGGTATATGATTGATGATCTAATTCTTGGCAGAAAGTGGGGCATGCTACATGATCTTGAATGTCAAATTGATATTGCTAGAATTTGGTATATGTATGTTAATTGGAGGCAGGATTTGTTATGAGCAAGAAAAGGGAATGAGAGTCTTTTCTAACAATTGCCACCAAATAAAACTATTTTATTACTATAATTGATACTTTTTATTGATTTTCTTTTGATCCTTCTATTTCATTGAAATTGTGTATAAAAAAATCTTTATATTCTGTTTATATTGAGAAAAATATAGACATAAAGCATGGTTTGAGGTACTCTGGATGAAAATAATATATGTCCTCCTGAGTCTTGATATCAACTCTTTGTATAACAAATAGTTATAGTTTACTGTAGATCTGATATAATGTTTACTAAATTGTTACTCCCTTTGTCCCAGTTTATAGTTCTTGTTTGTGTTTTCTCATGATATTTAAGAAATGGGAGGAGAAAGTGGATGAAGTACATGAAAAAAAAAAAGTGAAAAGTACATTTAAAGACAAAAGTTAGAGAGAGAAAATGGAAAAAAGTACAAGACAAGTGGAAAATTCAAGATAGTTTAGGAAGTACGATGAATAAAGTTAAAGAATGAGGTATAATGGTCTTTGCATACTATCCAAAAATAGAAACAAGAACAACATTTTGGGTCTCCAATATAGAAAAACAGGAACTATAACGTGGGACAGAGGGAGTAATTGTTTTGAGATAGCATATTCTTGGCTAGTACGTCATAGATTAGCTTATTAAATTTGGGATCATCATTCCCTGCAATCTCACTATTATGTTCTGCCCTGTTCTATAGCTGGAAAGGAGGTAGAGCTACTAAACTGGAAGGTTCTGATCATGTTCCTGTGTTTGTTACACTTAAGGATATTCCTGATATTCAAATCCACAGTACACCACCTCTATCCGCCAGATATATGCCAGAGATTCGTGGGTCACAACAAACTATTGGTATGTGACTTTTTCCTCTTGTCATTTGATGATGCTGTGAGCATATTTTTCAGTCAACCATGGTGTTCATATACCGATGTTTGCACATCTTATCTATTGCACAAGTGCACAACTTCCAAGCATCGAAAGTAGAACTATATATAGCGGTTAGAGATCTCTATCTTAAAATAGCAAAACATGAACAATCGTGTAGAACTGAGATATTACCGATGACATGAAAACCAGTATGTGCTTTTAAGGTGGAACTCCTAGCATCCTGGAGCTTCTCTTTCTTTTTTGCTGATATGCTGTTGGTTTTGCTAGTTGCCTAGTTGGTTGCATAGTTTTAGCTGCATTTTCTTATTTCAGAGGAAACTTTTTGTGACTGCCTAATTCTTACTGAGTAGATGTTTATGGTTGTTGTATCAAGTTGTATCAAATTGTATCTCCTCTCTTAACTGTTTTCCATGTAAGGAATGTTTTAAATCTTCCGTCTCTCTAATCTTACCTTTACACTGGTCCTTCATTTTCTTTCAATTTCTTAGCTTGCTCTAAGATTAGAGAAAGGGGCAGGGGTCTACTCTTGCATGTACCTGCTAGCTCAATTAGGTTGCCACTAATAGCAATATGGCTGCTGGAGTGTCTGGTGTGTGGAGATAACTATGTACAGGCAGGTCATGCTGCAAGTGTTGTTTTAGACTTTAAAATAGAAGCTTAAATTGGCAATATGAAAAATATTGCTCAGTGCCATAGACTCTTAGGTAGTTAGGTGTTCTCTTTCTACTCCCTAGTGTTGGACCATTGTCTCTTATAGATCCCACAATTTTTGCTTCATCATTTACAGGATCGATTCATCTGTCCGAAATTTGTAATTCAGCTCTACATTTTATGCAGTGTCAATTTTGATGAAAAGACAGATGACTGAAAGAGTTGGTGCTGGTACGCTAACAAGTCCAGCCACACAAGATGAAGATGACATCGATTTAATCGGAAGGGTTGAAGAAGCATCTTATTCTTGCAGTGTATCAAGCACTGGTTTAAATACACTATCATCTTCAGTGGTGAATTCCAGTGAAATTGAGCCCAGTGCTTCCAAAGTAAGCCAAGATGTGGCCACAGCGGGAAATCGGCTGACCCAATCAGTACCAGGTGTTCCAAAGAAGAAGAAAGTGAAACAAAATCAACATTCTCAACTCTCATTGACATCCTTTTTTCAAAAAATTCCTAATACTCGTGAAAATGTGGAAAAGTCTACCAAGGATGCATCAGATGACCTAGAAAGTACTGTCATGTCTCCTGATTATGTGAAAGAAACAACAGAAACTATCAACAAGGAAGGAAATTTTGATGAAAGTGCTTCTTCTCAAGAGCATAACCCTCCAACTGATTGCTGTCCTGAAAATGAAAGAAAGACTGCTGTTATGGAATGGCAAAGGATTCAACAACGTATGCAGGATAGCATACCTCTTTGTCAAGGGCATCGTGAACCCTGCGTTGCTCGGGTTGTAAAAAAATCAGGTCCTAATTTTGGGCGAAGATTTTATGCTTGTGCACGAGCTGAGGTAAAATCTTTATTTTTAGTCACATAATAATCTTTAATACCTATATAAAATTCTTATAAAGTTATGCTAAGGTGATGAGGTTACAAAGATAATTTTCGCTGTTACCAATTCATTTATCTGATTTGAGATTTTCTTACATCTAGTCCGCCTAAGTTTGTTCTCTAAATCACTTTGTTCAGTATATTTTTTTCTCCAACGATTCCTGTAGCATTACTTGTTTTAAAGATTAAGATTATAATGCAGTTTATGAATGTGGTTGAGGGTATTGGTTTATTGGTACTTAAAATGGACATTATTCATGCAGGGCCCTGCATCAAATCCTGAAACTAGATGTGATTTCTTTCGATGGGCTGGCTCAAATTCAAGACAGAAAAAATAGTCTGACACTATCTGCAAGGAATTCGAGTTCAGATGTAAATGACCCGTCCTAAGTCTGGTTTTTGCTATCTATTTAGGATACTGTTATTTCTTCATTGTGTGTTTCCCAGTTCTGATAATTATATTTGCACTTGTTGACATCTCTTGCGATCATGCCCTTGTAATTTTAGTCCCTTAGGATTTAGCTTCATCGTTCTGTTGTACCATGTAAATCCTGTAAACGTTATATCCCAGTTAACCTTCAATTGTTCAATGTATCTTTGCCATTCACTGCATCAATATGATGAAAGCTTTTCACATTTCATTCGTACGGTTTTTGAAGTTCTGACTGTTGATGCAGCTTGCTCAGCTATTCGATATCTACGCACTGATGGAAATAATTTGATCTGAACTTAATTATTGTACGGTTTTATCTAAGTTTCAATTCATAAAAAACAACAGTGATGTAAGTGTGATTTTTTTTAAAGGTTCCAATTCATAAAATAAAAAAAAATAAAAAATGACAGTGACGTAAACATATTTATCTTAACCAATTAAACTAGTTGGCATCTATGTAAAATTATTGTACTTTTATGTCAGCCGACATTCTAATTCAAAATTAGCTCCAAAATTTCTTAAAGTAGAAAGATAATCAATACTCCCTATGTAAACAAAACAATGAAAATCCACATTAAATGAGTACATGTTTCAAAAACAAATGGAGTATACAATCTAGGGCTGAGCAAAACTACCCAAAAACCCGTTCCGTTATCGTTCCGAAAATTAGGGTACCCGATCCGATAACCATAACGGTTCAGGTACCCGTTCCGATAATTTGTTATCGGGTATGGTTTTTGGGTATCATTTTAAAATTAACGGTTACCCATTCCGTTCCGATAAGCAATTATTTTGTTTTTTTTCCAACTTAAATCTATCTTTTCAATATTTAAACTCTTACATTACTTCATATTCACTATATAATATCAATAATTAGTAATGTTATTAATAATTTGGTCAAGATCATGTGGTATTGTTGTTAATTAGTGTTAAAAAAATATCATAATAACTAATTTTTTAAGTTTAATTATCACTATTGGATACTTTATTGGGTACCCGATAATCGTTCCGAAAATCCGGGTACCCGAAATCCGGATATCCGAACTTATCGGTTCGGGTTATGGATATCACTTTTAGTGATATTGGTTATCGGGTACCCGAACCGTTAGTACTAATGGTACGGGTACCCTTCCCATGCTCACCCCTACAATAAACAAATACTAAATCCCTTAAGAAAAAATCAAGAATCCAAAATAAATGAATACAGATATGTTTTTTTTTTTTTTTTAACTTCTGAGCAAAACATAGTAGATTTCAACAGAGCGGAGGTGAGCAAAAAAGGCATAAATATTTCTGAACACAATAGGAGTCCACACTAATTCCCTCGTCGTCAAATGGATAACTAATAGGAAACTTATATAATCAAAGAATGAGTCACAACCAAAACAAATCAATCCTTTTTTAAAACAAAACAAAACAAACAAATACCATCATTTCATCATACTAGTATTTTTTTTTCTTGGTACCCCTTAAAATCCGCCCCCACCTAAATCCGTTACACCACTTCTCACCAAAACTACCTTCATTTCAAATCTTCCTCCAATGCTCTCATTTTCTCTCTCCTCCGTTTTTTTTAAATCTCCCAAAACCTTCCCCGGAAACTTCTCTACTACTCCAGAATCTTCCAGATTCCGACGCTCTTTCGCCGTCGCTGCCACCGCCTCCCCGGAAACCTCCGCCAATTCCTTCTACGAAGTCCTCGAGATTCCGATCGGCGCAACCAACGAGGAGATCAAAGCAGCTTATCGAAGACTTGCCAGGTCTTGCCACCCTGACGCCGCCGCTCGCGGCGAGGTTAAATCCGCCGACGAGTTCATGAGAGTTCACGCCGCGTATTCCGTCTTGTCGGACCCCGACAAACGCGCTGTCTATGATCGGGAGTTGTCGCGGTATTCCCGACCGCCGGGGAGACCGTTTCCCGGATTGTCGAATTCTCCGACGTCGTCGTTTTGTAGGGTTCCGAGGCGGAATTGGGAGACGGATCAATGCTGGTGATGATGAAATTGATGACGATGTTTTTGAAAAAAGTCAAGCCTCCTCACATTTTAGATTTTTTTTTTTTTTTTGGGTGGTTGTAAATGATTTGAAATGAGTTTATTGACCTTAATTAAATACAGTAATTAGATTAGATAAAATATGATTATGTGAGTGAGATTGATCAAAATTACTATCTTAACTCCTAAGTATATTATGGAGAATGTAAATTATGTAATGATAGATGTTTTTACCAAGTGATATTGTACATAAAATTGTTATATTCTCTTTGTCGAGTAATATAGTGGATGTCTTCTAAAATGTTACATTTGATTTTCATAGTTTTTGCTTTTACCATTTGTGTCAATTATTACACACTCGTCTACTAGTGAAGTACATTTTATTGCTCGTGAAAAGTAAGAAATAAGCACTATTATGACTTTATGAAATAGAGGGAGTATTGTGTTCTTAATTTTAACTTTATTTATTTATTTATTTTTAAGCCGCACAACCGATTAGTTATTATTCATACTTAGGCTATAATCAAACACAACAATCTCCTCCACCACACTTGGACAACCCCCTATCCACACTCTTGTCGAGTACTCGATTCTAAGGTGAGCCATAACATGAGCATGATGAGCTACACAATTAGCATCCCTACAAACATGAACAAACTCTCTTTAGTAATGAATTGTATGTAAATTAATAAAAAATACTAGGGTTTATATTAAATGACTGTATAAAATTATGGATTAGATATCGACAATATTAGGTACTATTGTACATTAGTACTCCGTATTTAGTACTATCTTCCCTATATCATTGCTATCTCATTTTTTTTTTTTTTTTTTTTTTCCTTTGGTCTTGTTCACCTTCATGTCAAGTTGCCAAAAAATTAATATCACGAGGCTTCAACTTATGATATACTTGCCATAACAATAGACTTGACTCATTGGGACCATAAAGCATTAATTCGATATAATAGACGGAGTAGTGATATATATGAAATGTAAGAGATATTTTGTAAATTCTTGAGGATATACTATAAAGTTAGAGGATAGTGAAGTATGAATGAAATTAGAGAAAATGAGGTGGAGAAAGAAGGAAATGAGAGAATTGTTGAGCAATCACAATATGGTGATTGTGATTTGTGATTGCTCGAGATAAGAGTCGAAATGATTTAAAACTTCCAATTGACGATAATGTAAGAAAAATGCTAATAAATAAGTTTTCCTAGCTAAGTAAAACTTTTTAACGGAAGTAAACAAGTTTTCAGCTTATATTTATTCAAAATAATATGACGTACTCCTAAGAAACAATTACTTATAATTATTAAATCTCTATAGATGTGCGATATGAATCACATACCAATACACCATATAGTATGTAACTTAATAAAATGACAGCATCAATAGATAGATTTAGTGATAAGATTTAAAAGGTTTGATGATAAGATTTAGTTATTGCCCTCCTAATCAACTTGCAAAGTTGTAATAAATTTGTAATCTCTTACACGAAAGTTACTTGTTTAACTTTAACTTGTAGTATGAAAAATTAAACGATATAGTTTTTGAAAGTTACATAAAAACTAAAATAACCCAAAATAACAATATTTGTAATATCTTCTAGTGATTCCTCAAAACATTTTCTCATCATTATGTTTTTTGAAAGCTACCCTAACAAAGTCGTTTTGCTAGAAATGACATGTATAAGATTAGGAAAACGACACCATGTCACCAAATTAAAGAAGATTAACCAATCAAAAACAAGATTAGTTAAGGATAAAGGAAGTTGTATTAAGAATAATTAAGATACTATTAGTTGACCAATAATAGGAATTAAACAATTTGATGTACTATATGCTTTATCAAATCAGATATAAATAAATAGCAATTGGAGATATTCTTTTCTTTTTTATTATATTACGAAGTATATTTATACTTTTCTTGGGTGAATTAAATAAATTTTTTGTTCGCTTCCGAAGCTACATAATAACATATTATAAATTAAAAAAGCTAATAATATACATAAAATTAGTTTGCTTTTCTGAATATTCCATTATCTACATTTAAATATATCTATATGCTTGATTATTATTTATATTTTCATTGACTTCTTAGTTCCTAATACCTTTCTCTTATTTTATTTTTTAACACCCCTCTTGAATGTCATTGTCTTTTTCTATATTGGTCACTCTTATCATCTTATGTATGTAGACCGTTTTAGTTCTAGAAGCAAATAATTGTAGAATAATGCTATTGAAAATAATATACCTAGTATAACTAATAACTATATAAATACTATAAGAAGTCCTGTCAAAAAAAAATAAAAAAACTATATAAATATAAGAAGTCTTTATTTGCAATACTCTCGATTTAATTAAGGTGAGCATAATTTCTTTCACCAATATAGTCATGCTAAAAGAATGTCGGGAATGTCGTTGCTCATTTAGCTAAAAAATAAGGAGAAATAAACAGTTTTTGTGAACTTTTTTTCACAGAGTATGATGACTTTAGTTATCCAATAACCCTTAATTTGATTTTTACTTTTATCATTTGACAAGTGTTTTGTTTTTTTTTAACATGGAAAAAATAGATATTATGACTTGTAATGATGAAGATTAGAATCAGATTTATTATTATTATTATTATTATTATTATTATTATTATTATTATTATTATTATTATTATTATTATTATTATTATTATTATTATTATTATCTCAAAAACAAAATCATACAACCTACAATAAATTAGTGGGAAGCCGAGATACAATCTGGTCCCCCACTCCTCTAGCTATAGCAAATCCTACCCTAGTGAAGATATGAGCTGCAACACGAGCCCCAATGTCTTGCGTCGACGAGAACCTCTGAATCCGCTTCAGTAACGCAACAGCCTCCTTCTCTAATTCCCCAAGCGAAGAAAAGGAGAAGGGAATGAAACCATATCCAATCACCTGACATCGAGCTTCATACTTAACCCGCTTCCGATGAGCAGCATCAGCCACAACGCGCCCAAGAATAAAGTCAGATAGCCCCGACTGTGTCAAAGGAGAAGACCCTGTCAAATCAACACAGACATCGCGACCACGATCCCATGAATAAAGTAACACATCCGCAGGTCTGAGGGCCTCGTCGTTCCCTCCAGCCTACCCAATGTCAACCTCCTTTCTCGCCGAAATCCCAGAACGATAGCAAACATCAATAAGGGTATCCCGAACGACATTATGCCGATGTTTAATACCCACAATACCAGCACAAGACACCGCGTGATCACCGAAAATATCTCCAGCAAAAACCCTCAAACAAGCAGAGCACGACGTCGAGACAGAGAATAAAGGAACACCCAACCGATAGGACAACACACATCGATAAGTCTTAGCGTTCATCGTCTGACCCAACCCCGAAATAGGAACCGCCCGAAGCCAAGCTGAGGTATGATCACCCTGCTGTGATTTCCATAATGCTGATTGTCGAGGAGTTAAAGAATAAGCAGATTCTGCAGAAGCGGTAATCTTTGTGAAATACATATCTGCCAATTTCTTCATGTGTTTAGGGGCAGCGACCTCACTAGGATTACCCAAAATGTCAGACTCCACTGTTCCATTAAACAAACACAACGCATCCTTAAAGGCTCGTCCAAGACCAACAATGCCAGCATGCCGAAGAAGTTGTGTCTGCAACCCAGCAGACTGCAACCGAGAAGCAAGAAAAGCATAGTGACGAACATCACCTGCAGAATAAACACCAAGCCCTCCAAACGCAAATGGTAAGGTGGCAAGCCGCCACTGCCAATCACCAAACCCAGGCCCCGAAGCGGTAACAATACGCTCCAAGGAAGATCGAAGAGCTCCATCAAAAGTGCGTTGAGCTACCTCAAAAGTAGTAGGAGGACAAGTACGTAATGCAAAGTAGAGTTTTGAAACTCCAGTACATGCCCTAAGTAACAACAGTTCACACTGAGGATCATCAAGCATAGCGACCTTATCCATAAGGACAATTGTCTTGGTCACCCTCTGCATCACAAGGTCACCACTGAAACCAGAATCGGAATTAGCGGGACCTCCAAGCAACCTAACACCACGCAAAGGTCGAGCAATATTAGGCGGAAAGACACCCACCAGCCTGCTTCGAGGGTCTTCCGTAGGCTAGAAAACTTCAGTATTATTATTATTATTATTTTATATATATATATATATATATATATATATATATATATATATATATATATATATATATATATTTTTTTTTTTTTTTTTTTTTTTTTTTTTTTTTTTTTTGTGAACCTCATCAGAAAAGTTTGATGCATGCTATCGAACAACTTGGAGTAAATGATATACCACTTGCAATGCTAAAATACTACTCCTTAGACTTTAGATTTAGGTGTGGTTTAATAACTTAATTCGTTTTCACATGTATACTTAAAGTCATAATACTACCTTTGTTCACATTGAGTGCAATTATTAAGTTTTTTGTTTTTTTTTTTTTTTTTTTTTTTTTTTTTTTTTTTTGGAGAAACATTAAGAATTTTTATATTGTTGTACATAATGTGAAATGGAAGTGGTATTAACTTTTTACATGTTTTTTACTACTGATATAGTCGTATATAATAAAAAATGTTAATGAGTAAATAAAAATATCCACATATTAAAAATCATTTAAACTATAAAAGGGAAAAATTGGAAGGAGCAAAAAGGGTACTTCATTAGTGCATGGGTTCTACACCAAAAAAAAAAATAATAATAACAATAATAATTAAAAAAAAAATGGATTTTGTTTATGACATTCCTCGGGAAAAAAAAAATGTGTGAACCAAGCTAAGCTTGGTCTAACCATAAGGTTTAGGATTCAATCCCCACTAGAGACACTTTGGGGGTAAGGATCCCTTTACCCTTCCCCCTCACTCTCAAAGTGTCTGACCAACAAAAATAAAAAGAGTTACACCCTCCAACGATCAAACAAGTTACTTCACATATAGCGGATGTTTGGTTCAGATAATGAAAACGGAATGGGAAGAGAAAAAATAAGAGAGGGGAAATGAATCATTTAACTATTACCTTTTCATTTGTTTGGTTTGATCATGGAAAGGAAACGGTTAAACTTTACTCGCTTTGTTTGTGTTCGAAAAGGATAAGAGTATTTGTTACACTAAGGGGCCAGGGGGCGTTTGGTTCGAAAAAGGAAATGGAGTAAAAAGGAATCATTTAACTATTACGTACCTTTTCATTTGTTTGGTTTAACTATGGAAAGGGTATTTGCTACCCCAAATTTTTGAGAGGTAACAAATGAGGGGTAACCATTACCCTTAGGTAATGATAATTGTTACCATGCCTTCTGTTTCGGGGTTTTCTGATGTCCTGCGGGAGAGTTACAATTCCGAGACTGGAACCGGACGCCTGTACCTGCAAAATAACGGAGACTCCTGGGAGCTCCGCCTCCAACGGTCAAGTTAGTACTTGATTAAGGAGTAATAAGTGCGGAAATTAAAGGGGGAAGATCTGGTTCCTCTAGGGGAGGAGTGATCAATGTGTTTAGACTTCTCTAGGTGAGAGTCATTAATTGCTGAATCCCCTTTAATGAGGATTAATTAAGTATTTATAGTCTTGAGAAGCGTGCCACTCTCTAGGTTTAGGGTAAACCTAGGGCTGACCGGGCCTCTAAACAGGATTGGGCCTTGTTGGCCGGTTTTCCCATTTGGCATGGGTGGACACGTGGCGTGTCTCAATTGGTCCGTAGAGGACGTATCTGTGATTGACACGTGGCAGGCTCCTATTGGCCTACGTGAAGGACACGTGGTGGAACCTGGTTGGTCCACTTGTCAGACGGTGATTGGTGGATAAAAATCCCCTAATCATTTGCCCCTCACAGGTGGCACGTGACTGGTCACGTGTCACCTGTGACAGGTGCCGCACGGTGACAGGCGACGGCCTGCTACAGGTGTCACCTTGCAAATGGCCGAGAGATTTTCCCGCCCAAATTTTGAATTTGGAAGCGACCCTTCGCCTTCTCACTTTGCCTATATAAGGAAGTGCTGACTTCGGTCATTTTCACATTTGAGAACTTTGCGAGAACATTCGGACCCCTGAACTTGCTCTGACATTTCGGACCTTTTCTGCCTACCGTCTGTTCTGACAAGCCGACTGCACAGGATTTTCAGAACTTCATCAACCGTCACTCGTTCAGGTAACTGTCAGTTCTCTTACTCTTAATTTTTCTTTTTATTTTTTGAAATGGCACCACGGAAGCACACGACACGACCTAAGTTAGTGATCAGCCGGTCACCGGGGACGGCTGAATCTAGGACTAGGAGTGCCGCCTGCCCTTTTCTGGACCCATCTTTGCCCTTTATACAAAGTCCGACTGTATCTGTGTCTATGCAGAACGTGATGGCCAGAACAAAAAAGACTGCTATGATCTCAAACTCGGACGGCTCCTCCCAAAGGGTGCTCATTAGTGAAACATCTGACCAGGCGCCAGATGTAGAAGTGAAACGAGGCGGCTGCCAAGCCGACAGTTCTGAGGGAGGGGTCAAGGTGGTCCCTTCCCATTTCACCGTTGATATGTCTAATTTTCCTCCTGCTCCTTCTAAGGGAGAGGAGGCGGGCCCCTCTGGGAGAGGGGAGGAGTCGTCCTCTTCGGACTCGTTAGAGGACGAGTCCGAGTCCAGCTCTTCTGGCCACGCTTCTCCAGGCTCAGAAGAAAGAAACAGCCGCCTACAAGAGGCGAGGCTTTCTCATGCAGTTGAGAAGGGGGGCAATTGGGCGGAGCCGTCCGCCTCTTACAGAGAGGAAAACACCCCCTACTACTGCACGGTACCCCGGGGCCGGATCGCAGCCATGCAAGACAAAGTGGAGAGCTTTATAGCTAACCACAGAATGGGCCCCGGATTTTTACTGTTCGTGCCGGATCCAGAAGACACTGTCGTCTGGCCGGCTGGTACCAGCTATGATGACGGCTGCTTTGGCTGCTATGTGGCGGCCATCAAAGCTGGACTGCGCTTCCCATTACATCCGCCTGTTCAGCGGATTTTAGATGGGTATGATTTGGGGTTATGGCAGTTAGCCCCCAACTCTTGGGTAAACGTACTCGGCTATGTGGCCGGGTGCGAAATGTACGGGGTGGAGCCAAGCTTTGAGGCTTTCGCCCACATGAACTATCTCAGCCGGACCCCTAAGTCGGGAGGTACCGGCTGGTATCAATTAACAAGCCATAGGGGCTACCTCATGACGAGAGGTAAGGCGAACAAATGGAAGGATTGGCGGAACACCTTCCTTATCATCGAGGGTTCAGACACGGAGCTGAACAAACGCTTTAACAAGTGGAATAGGGATCCGCCTCTTCTCGCAGGCGGCCGCAGCATGCCGCCTGTTCCCCCAAAGGCTAAAAAAGAGATCCTAGACAAAGGACTCTTCAAAGTAGAGACTAGGGTGAACTCTACTTCAGGGGTACGAGAGCAAGTACCCCTAAACTGCGTCCCGAGCTTCAAGTGGCTCTATGACGAGTACTTTTTGGCCGCCTGTGGCCTCAGCAGTCGGTGCTCTAGAGGTAGCCGGCCTGACAAATACTCTGTTTTTTCACGCCTTGTTTACTTGGGATTTTTACTAACTTTGCTGTTTATTTTTTGCAGCTGACGCCATGAGTAAAATAACAGCATCCAAGACTGCGGCGGCCATGTTGCGGGCCTCTCTCATGCAACAGTCTTGTACCGACTCCCCCAACAAGGGGCACCCTTGGTAGGCTTCGAAACTCTTCCTCTTTTAGGAGTTGTCTTATGCATATACTAACTCTTTTTTTTTTTTTTTTTTTTTTTCAGTCGGGCACTCCAAGAGCTTCTTCCTCGCAACAGCCGGACCCCAAGGCCCGGAGGACGACTGTTGCAAGCTCTCCTGGTTCTTCCAGGAAAACAGTGGCGGCTGAGAAGCAGCCGGCCACTTCTTCTAAAACTCCGGCGGGGCCGCCTAGAAGTATGGACAATTACTTGTAAAAACTTTTACACTTGCTTCCTTCTTGACTAGGTCTAACTTGCTTTTTTACGCTTGATGCAGCCGGCCCTCAGGGGCCTGACTTGGTAGAGGTAGCCAAGTCCATGATCAAAGTAGTTCCTCCATCTGAAAGGGAGGCGGTCAGGGGTGTCGGCACCCTTGACCTTGATGGGATTGCAGGGGTCCTTGCTGAGGTATACTTTTTGAGTATTTGAATTCCAGGACGCCTGTTATCTTTTTTGTTTGGAAACTGACGCCTGTTTTTTTTTTGTACTTAGGCCCTGCTCCGAGTTAACGGCCTTCGCAAGCCGCTTGATCGGAAGAACAAAGAGGTAAAGGCTGCAAAAGCTATGGCCGCCTCTGACTGTGATAAGGCAATGTTTCAAATTGCCCAAAATGAAGTACTGACCATTGATATTCTTTATTATCAGGCGCAGGCTACCGCCGCTGTTCGGGCTCAGTTAGAGGCGGCCCAGAAGAAGAATGACGAGCTGGAGGCGACCATCACAAATCTTAAGGCCGAGCTGAAACCTCTTCGCCTAAAAATGTACTCTTACGAAGCCATGGAGAAATCCTTGGCAAGCGTAAAAGAACGCCTGGTGAGCCAAGAGAAGAGTCTTACCCAAGAGCTCTCGGAAAAGGCCGAGCAAGAGAAGAAAGAGCTCGTCCGGGAGATGATGGAAGACTCCGCTCAAATCCAGCGCATGACCTGGGGCCGCCTGTTCCCCAATGCCGACTTTGCCTCTTGGGAAAGAACGTACCGCCAGTGTTCGGAAACATATAATCAAGAGATCCTGGCGGCTGCTGAAGAAGAGGCGTTGGGAGAAGCGTTGGAGGAGGAGGAGCCGATTGTGGCGCTTGTGCCACTTGGGGGTAAGGCATCAAAAAAGGATGCAGCTGAAGCCGAGTCCAGCAAGAAGAGTGCTGACCAGGCGGCAACTGCTAATACTGAACTGCCCCCTTCTTAAGCTTAATGTATTCTTTCCACGGCCTGCGTGCCGTTTGCTTTGTATTTACCCGGCCAGGGGGCCGGGGCTTTGAATATTTTGCTGGTCTTTAATGACCGGCTTATTTTTAATGAATTTTTGTTTGCAATGAATTTTTGTTTGCTTCAAATTTGTCCAAGTATTCCATATCTAATATCCCATTGTTTACTAGACCGACTGTTGTACATGGCCGAACGTTGCAGACAGGTACGGATAGTTAGTACGCCGCCTATGCCCCTGGACGACTGGTTGTCTGTTTCCAGGATAGACGATCAGTCGACCATTTATTCAATCGGTATTCGAACTATTTTGTCTGGATCCTTTTTAGGCAGGCGTGCCTGTCTTTTTGTAATTTTAACCTAGGAAAGTGGTCTGACCAAGTAAATAGAGTATTACCTAGTCGCCAAGGAATTGAGTAGTAAAGATAACAAGCGGCGGGTACCGGTTGTTTCCCTTTATTGCCAATGTTGTTGCTTTTAACTCATAATTTGTTAACCTAGCAAGAGTAGTGGTTGAGAGCCCCTGTTTATTAAAAACAGGCGGACGACTCATACCTTTTAGGCTCCATACTAAGTTTGAGTGACTATTAAGTTAACATAGGAGTTACTTAGTCTCCGTCACAATCTAGATTGAGTAGTAGAGGTACCAGGCGGCGGAGGCCGGCTGATCCCCTTGATTTGCCAATGTTTGTTGGCTATTAACTCAATAGGTTACCTAGTAGGAATAGGGATTTGAGTGCCCCTGTTTGTTAAAAACAGGCGGACGACTCAAACCTTTTAGGTTCCATACCAAATTTGAGGGAGTGACTATGAGTTAACGTTGGAGTTACTCAGTCGCCGTCACTTTTGTTTGAGAAGTAGAGGTACCAGGCGGCGTAGGCCGGCTAGACTCCTTGATTCGCCAATGTTGGCTATTAACTCAATAGGTACCCCCTGCATTTATCCCAAGTAATACAGGCGGTCATCTGACTCAGATGTCAACTGCTACCACTGGTTTGTAGTGATAGAGTTATCCTTGTCTCAAAAACGGCTACGTGGTTGCCCTTGGGGACAGTCGTATAGGTGCCGTGTAATTAGTTTATAGAACAATGTTCCACCCAAAAGGGAGCTGCTCTCTGCGACGAATTTCATCCGGAGGGATGCCGTCGGACGCCTGCTATGATGTTGGGACAGGTCGTATTAGTTTTGTAGATTTGATCAGTTGGCTTGGCGCCTGGTCTGATCATTCGGCCTGTGGCCTTGGTAAGTTCTTGGTGAACGTAGGTGCTAAGTAAAAGAAGGGTAGCCGCCTGTTAGGCACAGGGTCGGCCAGGCCCTAATCTTTTTAGCTAAGTATTAGGGGGGTGGCTATGTGCTTGGAACCAGTCGGCCATCTTCTTATGGAGAGTAGCCGACTATATGCCCAGGCGACATGCCCCTATTGTGAGTGAAATACTCAATGGAGAGTAGCCGACTGTAAAGGTACAGACGGCATGCCCCTCTGAAGATAGAGTGTAAAACTCAATGGAGAGTAGCCGACTGTAAAGGTACAGACGGCATGCCCCTCGTAATACAAAATTGAATAGTAAGTGCAAACTTTTATTAAGTAGCTCTTTACTTTACATCATTCAAAAGAAATATTTTTTAAGATTATCTACATTCCAAGTTCGAGGCAACGGTTGTCCGTCTGGTGTTTCCAGACGGTAGGTACCGTCCCTGACTTCCTCATAGATTCGGTAGGGTCCTTCCCAGTTGGGAGTTAGTTTTCCAGACTCATTAGCCCTACCAACTGCTTCCATTTTTCTAAGTACAAAGTCCCCTACTTTGAGTGGACGCCTGTGTATTTTTTTGTTGTATGATCTAGTCATTCTCAGGCGATAGATCTCATGGCGCAAGACAGCATTGCCCCTCTTTTCAGGAAGTGAGTCTAATGCCAGGCGCATGACTTCCCAGTTTGCCTCTTCGTCATATAGCATTACACGAAGAGTCGGCTCGTAGTGTTCTATTGGAAGAACAGCTTCCGCACCGTAAGTTAGGAGGAATGGAGTTTCACCAGTCGCCCCTTTTTCAGTCGTCCTAATGGCCCAGAGAACATGTGGTAGTTCATCCGCCCATAGGCCGCCTGCTCGTTCAATCTTTTTCTTGAGACCGTCTGAGATGATTTTATTAAAGGCTTCCACCTGGCCGTTTGCTTGTGGACGGCCGACAGATGCAAAGTAGTTTGCAATTCCTTGGTCACCCAACCAGCTTTTGAGAACAGGCGTCTCAAATTGGGGACCATTATCAAAAACCATAGACATGGGAACCCCGAACCGAGTGATGACATTTTTCCAAATGAATGAAATTACATCTTTCGTCTTGATTCCCTTTACCGCCTCCGCCTCTACCCATTTAGTGAAGTAGTCAACGGCAACAAGTATGTACCTTCTGCCGCCTGTAGCAGGCGTATATGGACCCAGAATGTCCATGCCCCACTTAGCAAACGGTAGTGGGTTGTGAATGGTAGTGAGGTCAGTAGCCGGACGGTGAATTAGTTTGCCAAACCTTTGGCACTTGTCACATTTTTTCACCATCTCCATTGCATCTGCTTCCAAAGTAGGCCAAAAGTAGCCCTGCCGCCTTGCCCTTTGAGCAAGCATCCTACCACCTATATGAGAAGCACAGTAACCAGAGTGAAGATCATCTAGTATCTCTCGTCCCTTTTCTGGAGTAACACACTTTAAGAAGGGTTGAAGGTACCCCCTCTTGTGAAGTTCTCCCTTAATCATTTCAAAACAGGTGGCTCGTTTTTTCAGTGCTGCCGCCTGTTGAGGATCATCCGGCAGTGTACCGTTTGTCAGATATGCCCTGATTGAATCCATCCAGGTTGAGCTTCTGTCTAGGATTCCAATAGGGTTTTCCTCGATGCTTCTCTTCTCCATTACTTCCCAAAAAACAGTTCGAGGAGTATCAGAGGAGGCGGATGATGCTAATTTTGACAGTGCATCCGCCTGGTTGTTTTCTGATCTCGGCACTTGGATCAGATGGAAATCCTCAAGGGAGCCGACAGCTTGTCGGACCGCCTGTAAATACTTGATCATGGCCGGATGGGTTGCTTCGTATTCGCCATTGTACTGACTCACTATCAATTGTGAATCGGAACAGGCGTCTATTTTTCTTGCCCCTGCCGCCTTGCACATGCGGATCCCGGCTAGTAAAGCTTCATATTCTGCCTCATTGTTTGAAGCCTGAAAACTGAAGCGTAGAGCATACTCGAACCTGTCGCCCTCTGGCGACTGACATATGACGCCTGCTCCACAACCATTTGAAGTAGAGCTTCCGTCCACATATACCTTCCATACTTGGTCTGGAACTTGAGAGTCAGGAGGACGAGTCATCTCTACAATAAAGTCAGCAAAGGCTTGCCCCTTCACTGCTTTTCTAGGCTCGAAAGTAACTTCGAGGCTCTGTATTTCTATGGCCCATTTGATCATTCGGCCTGACGACTCCATGATGGTCAGCGGCCGCTTGATAGGTTGGTCTGTATACACGACGACTGTATGTGCCAAAAAGTAGGGCTTCAATTTTTTAACAGCCATGAAGAGTGCAAGACCAAATTTCTCCACTAGGGGATACCTCAACTCGGCATTTTTCAGTACGTGACTGACAAAGTAGACCGGGAGCTGACAGCCGTCCCTTTCAGCAAGGAGAACAGCGCTTAACGCATGATCAGAGACGGCCAGGTACATGTAGAGAACCTCTTTGGGCAAAGGGCTGACCAGCCTCGGCAAGGAATGCAAGTGAACTTTCAATTTCTGGAAGGCGGCCTCAGCATCCGGCCCCCATTCAAACCTTGCCTTTTTCTTAATTGCCTGGAAAAAGTATAGGAATTTGTCGCCTGATCGGCTTAGAAATCTTCCCAAGGCCGCCAGACAACCTGTTAACTTCTGAACCTCTCGGATGGTACGAGGCGACTGCATGTCAATGACCGCCTGCACCTTCTCAGGGTTCGCTTCTATTCCTCTCTGATTGATAAGGAATCCGAGAAATTTTCCAGACTCAACTCCAAATACACATTTCTTGGGATTGAGCATGACATGGTGCCGCCTGAGTGTGGCGAAAGTTTCTCGGAGGTCCGACAGATGATCTTTCTGAAGTTTAGTCTTGACAATCATATCATCAATATATGCCTCGACGTTTCTCCCAATCTGATCAAAGAACACTGTGTTTACCATTCGTTGGAAGGTAGCCGGGGCATTCTTAAGACCAAACGGCATGACCGTGTAACAGTATAACCCCTGATCAGTGACGAAGGCCGTCTTCTCCTGATCTTTCTTCCATAAGGGAATTTGATGGAAACCAGAATAGGCGTCCATGAAACTCATCAAGGCATGGCCGGCTGTTGAGTCGACCAGGTTATCAATTTTAGGCAGAGGGTAACTGTCTTTGGGGCACGCCTTGTTTAAATCTGTGTAGTCTACACACATTCGCCAGGTGCCATTCGGCTTTTTAACAAGCACCACATTTGCAACCCAGTCTGGGAAGTAACATTGCCGAATGAACCCTGTATCAAGTAATTTTTTAACTTCGGCGGCTGCCGCCTGACTTCTTTCTTCGCCATGGTTCCGCTTCTTTTGCCGTACCGGCTTCTTTTTCAGATCCACAGCGAGTTTATGTACCGCCAGATCAGGACTAATGCCTGGCATTTCATGGACTTCAAATGCAAAGATGTCCTTGTATTCTTTCAATAGGTTGTGAAAGTCGTCACCAAGGTTTCTCAGGGCAGTCGTCCCAACTTTGACTGTTCGGTCAGGACGTGAGTCGTCTAAGATCAGGTCCGCATGCTCACCAGCCGGCTGAGGGCGGAACTCATCCGGCCGCTCCTCTGCCAATGATTGCTATTTTCTTGCTTTTCTTGCGGACTCTGTCTGGGACGCCTTTCTCTTTTTGCCGCCTGCTTCTTGAACAGGCGCACTCTCCTTGACATTGTCAAGGTCTGTTTTTTCTCCACTTGACCCAGTGGCCATAACAGTGGGCTTGACATCCGAGAGATAGCACTCTCTGGCCATCCTCTGATTTCCCCTTAGGGAGCCGACTGTTCCATTATCCCTCTCAAACTTGAGCAACATAAGAGACGGGATTATAACAGCCTTGGAATTATTCAGGGTTGGTCGACCCAGAATCATGTTGTAGGCCGAGAGTTCCTCTACTACTAGGAACCGGACTACCATGTGTCGTCCTTCCCCTTTTTCGCCCAGGCGAATGGGTAAATCTACTCGTCCCAGTGGGTGGACGACTCCTCCTCCAAACCCTATTAAAGGGTGGGAGGCCGGATGTAGGCAGTCAGTCTGATATTTCAGTTTCGACAGACATTTGCTGCTGATGAGATCTGAGGAGCTCCCGGTATCTATGAGGATTCGGCCAACTCTCTGGTTGGCCACTTTACATTCAATAACGAGAGGGTCGTCATGCGGCCCCCTTACCCTCCTAGATCCTCTTCAGTGATGACAATCTCAGGAAATGTATATTTGGACGGCCGTTCTTGGTGAACGGAATTTACATCTAACCGCCTTATATTATCTTTGTTGCCCCTAATAGTGGGGCCGCCTCCTGAGAAGCCGCCTGCAATTGTGTAGACGACTGCATCATCTGTATCGGAGCTGTCGGCCTGTTGATTCTTTTTGGCCGACAGCTTTTTGAGGAAGTGTTCCCCGTAGTTTTCTTGACATAAGTGTCAAGATCACCTTGCTCAGCCAGGCGGTCTAGGTACCGCATAAGACTGATGCAGTCATTGGTGTGATGACCAACGTCATCATGATAAGCACAGATTTTATCTTGGTTCCGGTTGTTTGCAGAACCTTTCATGGGGACCGGCTTCTCAATTGAGATCCGTCCCTTGATTTCTTTTAGGATAAACTGGTTATCCTTGTTAAACGCATACTTTGGGGAGTACGGTTTGAATTCTTTTTTCTTTTTCTGGGCCGGCTGTTTAGAGGAATCAGCCGCCCAGACCTCTTTTCTTTTCTCATCTTTGTTTGACGACTGTTTCTGTCGTCCTTCTCTTTTGTCGAATCTTTTCCCGTCCGACTGTTTTATCGTACACAGATCAGTCGCCTGTATATAGGCTTCTGCTTCAATCAAGGCCTCTTGAAGAGTCGCCACCCTTTTTCGAACCAAATCAAATTTGAAGGTAGACCCGTCTTTGAGACCTCTAAAAAAGTCGGTATAAGCTACCTCATCCGGTAACCCTTGAATCTGTATTCTCATCAGGTTAAACCGCCTGATGTAAGAACGAAGCCCCTCCTTCTCGCCCTGCTGAATTGTTCCCAAATCAAGGGTCGTTTTCTTCGCAGGGATGTTCATGGCGAAGTTGGAGGCAAATAAGTAAGCAAGCGTCCTGAAGCTATTTACACAACCAGTCGGCAGGTTGCCGAACCATTGCTGTGCGATTCCTTTGAGAGTCGTTGGGAAACACTTGCACCAAGTGGGATCATCCAACCCTTGAAGGTACATCAGGTTGGTGAATGCCATCAGATGGTCTTCTGGGTTAGTAGTGCCGTCATAGGCGCCTACTAGTACATTTTTCACTTTGGCCGGCTGAGCGACTTCAGTAATTTCCTTGGAGAAGGCCGACGGCTGTTCACCAAGTCTAAGCAACCGTAGCTGCCAGTCCATAGGTTGGACGTTTTTGCTGTAGGTCCACCAAATGGAGGTGGCTGCATAAAATACTGTTGTTGCGGCACAAATGGTAAGTTTGGTACCGCCTGGGCACTATGAAAGCCGGACAGACGGGAGGTGCCGCCTGACTGACTCTCATGGTACGACTGAGTATGCCTCATCGAGGCATTTCGCAAACTGTCTTGAAAGTTTGAAGTAGAAGCCGATTCTGACAATCGGTCACTCTTCTTCTGCTCTAGCAGTAGCCGAGCATCTGTGAATGTTTGCTTTGACCCGTCCGCCTGAATACGACGAACCGGTTTCCTATTTCCTGTAGGATAACGGAATTTTGTGAAATCAAGGGCAGGTGGCTCCCGCTTCCTAGATTTAGGATGAGGAGTCGCCTCTCGCCCTTGAACTGGCTTCCTCTTCAGTGAAGTGGAGGGTTTCTTGGCCGACTGCTCCTTGACTGAAGCAGGCGGCTTCTTGTTGATCAACTCTTGAATCTCTCCCTTGAAGTCCCTCATGAAGGTCATGAGTTCGTTCCTTGTGATGGGAGTAGACCCATCAGTCGGCTGTTGCCGAGCAGGCGGTGCGCCTGCTGGCTCGCTTCCTGTTTGAAGATGCTCCCGTTCCCTCCTTTCGGTATGACGGGTACGTCGGGCCCTTAGGGTCCCGTCTGGAGCTGTATGAGTTTCAACTTCAAATTCACTTTCGGTGTCATGGTCCGACTGAACTTGAGGGTCGTTTAGGGGACGCCTCTCTTCAGGAGTCGGTACAGACTTGGATGCCATCTCTGAAGTACTCTCCCCACAGACGGCGCCAAATGTTTCGGGGTTTTCTGATGTCCTGCGGGAGAGTTACAATTCCGAGACTGGAACCGGACACCTGTACCTGCAAAATAACGGAGACTCCTGGGAGCTCCGCCTCCAACGGTCAAGTTAGTACTTGATTAAGGAGTAATAAGTGCGGAAATTAAAGGGGGAAGATCTGGTTCCTCTAGGGGAGGAGTGATCAATGTGTTTAGACTTCTCTAGGTGAGAGTCATTAATTGCTGAATCCCCTTTAATGAGGATTAATTAAGTATTTATAGTCTTGAGAAGCGTGCCACTCTCTAGGTTTAGGGTAAACCTAGGGCTGACCGGGCCTCTAAACAGGATTGGGCCTTGTTGGCCGGTTTTCCCATTTGGCATGGGTGGACACGTGGCGTGTCTCAATTGGTCCGTAGAGGACGCATCTGTGATTGACACGTGGCAGGCTCCTATTGGCCTACGTGAAGGACACGTGGCGGAACCTGGTTGGTCCACTTGTCAGACGGTGATTGGTGGATAAAAATCCCCTAATCACCTTCAATTCAAACACATAATAACGGTATCGGTTTAATCAAATATGTTTTCAATGCAAAAAATACACTAACCAAATGCCCCCCTAAGTTTTATAGATGTAAAAAATGAGAGGTAACCATTACCTTTAAATAATGATAATTATTACCCAACCTTCTAACCAAGCCCTCGATAACAATATTAATTTAATCGAATTCGTCTCCGATCAAAAAATTACACTAACCAAACATGCCCGTAGTGTACTAATGTATATGAAAAATCTCATAATAAAAAATGAACTCTTAGGGCGTGTTCGGCAAAACATAGCTGTAAAGGTAGCTGTAGCTGTGGAGGTAGCTGTTAGCTGTGTAAGTAGTTGTTAGCTGTCAACAAACTGTTAGCTGTGAAGATAAATAATTTAGATATGAGTGTTCGGTAAAGTAGTGGTTGACTAGATGTTACATATGAAAATCAATATTTTATTTTTAAAACTATAGATTAAATTTTTAACAGCTACCTGAAAAGCTACCTCTAATTTCAAAAGCTAATTTTTCTAACTTTTCACAAAATCTACTCCCATCACTAAAAGCTACCCTAACCACTACTTTGCCAAACACTCACGTTTTTTGTTAAGTAGTCTAACCACTAAAAGGTACCTAAAAGCTACTCAAAAGCTAACGCCGAACACGCCTCTTAGTCTCTTACCATTGACTTGGCGCTCTAAGCTGAGCCCTTCCCAAAAGACATCAATAAGCGAGAACTTGATTTGGACTACAGCTCTGTACCAAACACAAATTTGGGCCTAGGTTATAATCACTTTTTCTAATCCTTAGCCCATTGAATAATAATACAGGCCATCTTATTCACTTTTCACCACTTTCTTTTGTTTTAGGCCTTCTTCAATTCCTCATTCAACAATAAAAGATTAATTTCATTAATTTTTTTTTTCTAAGCCAATCAATCAATTGTCAATAGGGTTAAATTTCTTTACATAAACTAGCCTTTTGGGCATTCGTGCAATACACGGAATGTTTATAGGTGTACCGTACAATATAAAATTTTATTTTATTTTATAGTATGTTTTAAATGGAAAATGAATAGTAGAAAATATTAAGTTGGGGGAAAGTGAATCAAATAACATTCATACATTAACTGAATGAACAAAGGTTAGTACTTTTTTAAAAAATATATATATATGAGAAAGGGGATTTATTAATAAAAATATGAGGTGACATGTGGTTTTAGTGAAAAATAATATCTACTTGTGACATGATGGTAATGATGGTTTGTGTTTTCAAATACTAAAAAAGTATAGATAATTACCAAAACTGTTGTAATTAAAAAAAAAAAAAAGTGAAAAAGGGATGTTTTGGATAGACCATAATTTGGATACTAACTTTTAGCTTTTTCCTTTCACTTTATAAATAGCTGGAGATAACTACATTTCTTTCAAAATAAATAAATAAATAAATAAATAAATATAATAAAAATATAATAAAACAAAATTTAATAAATAGAGAGAACTACATTATACATTCACTATATCAACATCAATAATCTTCATTTCCTTTTAAAAAAAACTTCAATAATCTTTTCTCTATCTTGATTGCATCTTCTTCCTCTCTTAATCTCCTTGCTCGTATTTTTCTACCCAAATATAAAAAAAAATTATAAAAGATAAAAAACTTGATCGGGGATCGGAGAGAATTAAACCCCTTCTCAGTTCTCACGGGGTCTCACACTAAACCAGCCTTAATTCTTATAATAGAGTACAAGCCATCAAGTTTAATGATATATTATGACTTATTAGAGATGGCAATTCAATTAAAGTATTTGAACAACTCTATTATCTGTATTTGATTTCGTGTTCATATGATATTATTCAAACTATATAACAAAACTTATAATCGTTATTCGTCTTAACACAAACTCCTAGATAAAATTTGTTTATGAGCCTTTGTGGTTAAATGTAGAGAGAAGGATAGAGATGTATGTGACGAAGAAAGAGATAGAGAGAAATGACAACTTTAAAGGAAAAAAAAAAAAACATTTATTGCCTATAATCTGTACCATTCATTTTTAGTAAATGTTGCACGTAATATGAAACAAAGATAGTATATATGTTTGATGAATGGATAATAAATTGATATACTATAACTAGGTGTAATTTCTTTATCGTTTGTTTACAAATACGGTTCAATTTTTGCATTGTTTTTTCAATAACTTGGTGACAACTTTAAGTCATCATATTTTCATATCGCATTACAACTTGAAAACTCTAGACGAAACCCCAATTCCCTTTTTCGTTGTCGCCACACATCACTTGAAAGCTAAGCTCACGCTCTTTCACGTTTTTATATAATAATTCATCAATGTATCGTCAAATCTTATATATGTACGTCAATGTCTTTTATAATAATTTTGCACTAAAAATTAAAATTGCAAAACTTGAGCAAGAGAGTTCATTAAGACAAACCATGCATGTATTAGTCTTGACAAAAGTTGTACATGCTGACTCATCATGTGCCACATTTTAATTGCATTATTAGCGTAATGATAATAACCTAAATTACATTATTGATTGAGAAAGATCTCACTACTTTCACATTATTTTAACGATAAAATCACAAAGCAAATTATATATTACCCGATTTTATTCATAATAATTATAATCAACAAATACTACGTATAAGAATATCACTTAATGAGGCATATGACATTATTTTGTAATTTGTTTGTAAGGTCTATTTCACAATGATCAATTATTGTTTTCTAGCTTCTAAGAAAATTTCTGAGTATATGTAGGAGCAAAAACAAATATTCTTTTAGTTATGATTTCATTTAATAAAAGTGTCAGATGGACCAAACTCCTAAATTTATGACCATGAAAATAATACTGGAGTATTATGTGCATATTTAGCAAAATCTTACAAAGATTAAAGGGCCCCTTTATATAAGAAGGTGAGCTTCTGTGAAAGACGTTTTGTTGAAGACACATCGATAATTCGAAATACATGAGAAAATAATTGGTACAGAAATTATTATTCAGCGATGAGTGTACTATTTAGTACAAAATTCAAAGAGAAAAACAAACTTTACTCTATTAGATGAGACTTTTTGGTGTATACACAAAATCACAAAATTAGTTACTTATTTAATGATTACGCGAAATTTTATTCTGATACTAATTTAAAAATAATGGCGACTCTCATGATATTAACCTGCAAGTGAGGTACGAGTATTATATCAAGCATCCTCTTATATATGAGCTTATAATAATATATAGTACATTTATTTTAGCTTAGATCAATAATAGATTTACCTATATTGTACCTGTCGTACCATATAAAGTTTCTATACACATGCGTTCATTGTTATTAATTTTAAAGTGTAGACCAGAGAACTTAGCTCAATTGGCGTGTACTACTCCACCTTCCTTAGGGAGTTAGGGGAGGTCATAAAATTATACTAAGAGCCCAAATGGCTAATTTTCATTATATTAGGACATGTTCTCATACGTTGAAATTCAGTTCAGTTCAGTTCAGTTTAGTTTAGTTTAGTTCAGTTCAATTCAGCTCCTAATTTGCTTCTTTTATAAGATATTCATTTTAGTTCAGCTCATTTCAGTTCAGTTCAGCTCAGTTCAGTCAGACCCTTAGTAGTAGTGTTGAGTCGGTTGGAGGCTAGCCTCTTTTTTAACTTTATAAGAAAAAAAAATAGAGAATATAGACCGAATTTTGAAAAGGGCAACTACCTATCAAAAATTAGGGGTGGAGAATTGAAGGGGGGGAGGGGGAATATGTTATATATGCCAAAGAACTAACCCTAATAATGCGCACTTGTTAATTGTCTTGATTAATAATGACTAGTGAGTATATTACAAGTTTTCTTTCTTTCTAGTAGTACATTACCGATCAAGATGCCTCAGCTAGTCGCCTCCACTAATCAATCTAGAAGAATCGATCAATAATTCTCAGTTAGCTGTAATTATATATAATGCATACCTTAGTCCAAAATATTTCAGATCGATTTTTACATCACATGATTTGGTAGGGTTCGTTAAGAAGTTAAGTAAACAAAAAAAAAAAAAAAAAAAAGGTTTAGTTGGTTAATCTTTTGGACTTTTAGTAATCCGTATATTTAAAAGTTCAGTTAATCTTGGAAAGCACAATACTATTTAAAAGTTTACCACTAAATCAGAAATAATACTAATCAACTATCAATCAGCGACTATTACTGAAAATTTATTCAAGTAATCGGTTAGCTAATGTAAAATGCTGAAATGAAGCAAGTAGTCCTCGTATAAGTAATCCAATACAATCCAAATTAATAAATTAAAATCACGATTATTAATCAATTGGATGTACATGGTAACTTGGTTAAAATAGCAAAATTTATGTTGCACATTATAGAAATTATAAAAATAAATAAATATAAATAAATACTAATCCAATACAATCCAAATTAATAAATTAAAATCACGATTATTAATCAATTGGATGTACATAGTAACTTGGTTAAAATAGCAAAATTTATGTTGCACATTATAGAAATTATAAAAATAAATAAATAAAAATAAATACTAAGCTAGCTTAAAGATGTTAAATTTCGAAACAATATGAAATGGACTAGGGTGACCCGAACAAGAAGGAGGAGAGTTTGATCCACAAACAAGGCTTTGAAGCTTCCATACTAAAACCAATTAGCAATAGTAAGAGTAACTCATCTACCTTATAAAGTGGAACCACCTCTCCACTTTCTCCAATATGGGACACTCATATGTGAGATATAATGGGTTTCAACGAAAGATAAGACCGATGGTGAGAGAAAGCAATTCTATACTGTATAATACTTGCTGTTGTCTTTTAGTTACTGCATTTTCCGAAAATAACATAAGCCAATAAATTGTATGCCGCAAATATAGGGAATGCTTAGGATTTGGGAAGTTATGTAGGATACTCTGATGAGTCTGATCCGTCAATCTAAAAGTTGCTACTACTTTTGGCCAAACAGAATTATGTTATTCTTTGTGAAATGGTAAATATAATGATGATGATGAGAAAGAAAGAAAGAGGGTGTAATCTATGATGTAGTACAATTTCTACAGCTTCTACACTGTTAAATAAACGATTAAGTAGCCTAATTAATCATTATATTCTTTCATTTATGTACGTTCCTTTTTTGACAAAATATATATTCTTATTCTAATAATTGTTTTTGATGAGATGGTACATGATATAGCACCTCTGTTTTTTTAGTTGACACCGTTTAACTTTTACATTATTAATAGTTTCACACATTACACTTTGATTCGCTTTTGCGACTTATAAATACGATAAAATATAGTCATGTGGGATATTGTTAGAATCTTCCCGATGCATATTTTATTAATATCTACTTTTTATAATTTTACAATGTTGATAAATAGATATATTAAGCGTTAAAAATTAAATATGCGTTGACAAACGTGATAATTAAAGAGTGTCAACCAAAAAAAAAGATATAGTACTGCGTATGCCATTTAATGCGTTACGTATACGTAACGAACTGATTAACTGAAGTGAGCTGAATTAAACTAAACTGAACTTATTGGAGCTGAACCGAATTGAACTGAACTGAATATTTTACTGTATTAGAGAAGAAAATTAAGAATTGAACTGAACTTATTAGAGCTGAACTGAACTGAAGTGAAAATAAGTTGAAATAGAACAGATTAACAAACAATGGTTGAGAAAATAAATATGTGCACTAATTATAAGTAGGTGTTATATAGGTAAATATGACATTAATGACATATGTATCTATCAGTACATTCTTAAGAGATCGATTAGCGCTTCACGGGACATGCATGTATGATGCATCCAATAGTTACCAATTGAAAGGTCGGCTCAAGTAATATTGTGACTCAAATGCAATTGAAAATTTACATGCACCTTTATATAATTGGGATGTCCTATATAATTGATCATTATCCAAGTCAGATTGTACTTGTTTATTCCGTAGTAGCTAAATATTGTGTGCGTAATTACATATATATATATATCCTAGCTATATGGTGTTTAATTTCTACAAATAGGTGTTTTAGATTAATACTTTGGGCCTATTCTGATTTAGTAAACTGAACTGAACTGAACTTATTAGAGCTGAGATGAATTGTTTATGAGAGAAGGAAATTAGGAACTAAACTGAACTAATTGGATCTGAACTGAAATTAAGCTGAAGAGAACAGACCCTTCCTCCGTTTCTTTTTAGTTGGCACGTTTCTTTAGTCACGTTTGTCAATGCATAAATTCAATCATTAATATTTTTAATTACCGATAAGCAAAAATTATGAGAAATTGATATTTTGAAAATATATATTGTGATGAATCTAACAAGATCCCACATGACTATATTTTTCATTACGTTATTACGTATACAGACAAAACACGGTTAAAGGAAAGTGTGTGAATAGCGCTAAAGTCAAAACGTGTCAACTAATAAAAAAACGAAGGTAGTATATCTTAGGTTAGAGCGAGAAGATTCTTTACATCACTCACTTTACTCACCTATTTTCAGACTCGATCTTCAAACTCGATCTTTTAAATTACATTTGTTTCTTTATATCATACGATTCCTTATAAAAGTGTTTTTTAAAATAATCTGTAGATTACAGGTTGGGAGTAGCCAAAAGTTAGCTTAGCCACTACCAGCCTAATAGGGGTGTTTTTTGGAACTATATTCACTTTAGACTTTAGAGAGAAGAACAAAAAAGTAGCAAAAATGCAAAATAAATTTGGATAATTAAGTTCAATAGAGTTTGAGAATAGTAAAAAAATCATACATTTATTATAATATATGTATCTAATTGAGTTGCAATAAACTATAATTAGAGCATTGCATGCACAAGTTTAAGTTTTAATGGATGCTTCATAGAGAAGATATTGACTACGCGAATTTTTGACGACTAATAACAATATATTGTTGTTGGTATGGAAGGGGACATATATATATATGCATACTTGATTACTTGTATTAAGAACATATTTGGCAATTAATTATTGATAATCATGACTGTTAACTATGCCATTTTCTTAAAACACAACAAAAAATGTGCATATTTTTGGTGTACAGTCGATTATTATAAAGTAACATCACAATATGCTTGCATTTTTTATTTTTTGGTGAGAATCGAGAATGTCCTATATATTTATCAGGCTGAAACCACACCCAAGTTAGCACAGTATGCATAAATGTTAGTGCATGATAAAATCATTATCCATTCAATTATTGATGATAAAATCATTATTATCCATCTCATCCATTCAAAGTTCAAACTATTGATGATAAAACCATTATCCATGCAATCCACTAACATTATTATTGATTATATGATAGGTTAAAAAGTATTGTTAGGAGGGTAAATTTAAATAAGACACATGCATAGTGATTCATTATGGTAATTATTACGAACTCGATTCATTGAAGTGATGACTACATGTCTACATTCATTGTTTTCAATATTTATCTTAAATTAAATATTTAAAAAATTAAAAATTAAAATAAAATAAATAAGCTTTGTAGGATGATCTAAGCTACACTCATAAGTGTGATTGAATATGTGACGTTGTGAAACCGTGAAATTACACGTAAAACATATTTAATAATTATTCCATAATCTTCTCTTTGTCATTGCACTTCCATATCCTAGTTTTTCCAATATAGTAATTGATTGCACTTAGGAATATAGAAAAGATATTCTAGTTATTCAAGAATGTTTGGTGGTTGAATCAAATAAGGATGTGAAATTTAGCAGCCGCCCTTCCCCTAGTCTCCCTCTTCATGCTAGGTTTTAATAATTTTTATTTTTGGCGGTTTAGGCTAAAAATAGTCTAATAATTTCGAGAATATTATTAGACTAATTTTAAGTTCCAACTCGATCTTTTTCTTATTTAGTTTACTTTCGTTTAATTTGTGTCCTTTAGATTCTACAAATGCACTCAATATCTAGATTTTCTTGTTTGTTTGTCTTCATAATATGATGGAGTTGTCATTCTTCTCTTCAGCACTTCATTAGTTCATATTGCAATTGCTGAAAGTGATTTTAACTTGTTGATAAAGAGTTATTAGGTTATTCCATAACAACTCAAAATCATCACCTCATAGTCATAAAAAATTTTGCCAACTTACATTTGTCACCTGGCATAAGG
This sequence comes from Chenopodium quinoa, assembly GCF_001683475.1. Lineage (NCBI taxonomy): Eukaryota > Viridiplantae > Streptophyta > Magnoliopsida > Caryophyllales > Amaranthaceae > Chenopodium > Chenopodium quinoa. The sequence goes on along the minus strand of NW_018742204.1, from coordinate 23,318,051 downwards.
TAATATTTGACTTGTTTCAATTATTGATGTTACTTATGACAACTAGTACAAATCTTGTACAAGCTAAAACAATTTTATAAGAATTTTAAAATTCTAAAACATAGAAGTAATACCTTACCATTTTGAGTTATTCTATAACAGATCAATATCATCGCCTTATAAAAAAATTTGCCGACTTACATACATTTGTCACTAGGCATAAGCTAATTAAGATGTCTGACTTTCTCCAAATATTCTTTTGAAACATAGAGGTAATATCTTACCAAATTGAGTTATTCTATAACAGATCAAAATCATCACCTTATAAAAGATTTTGCCGACTTACATACATTTGTTTCTAGGCATAAGCTAAGATGTCTGACTTTCTCCAAATATTCTTTTGAAACATAGAGGCAATATCTTACCAAATTGAGTTATTCTATAACAGATCAAAATCATCGCCTTATAAAAGATTTTGCCGACTTACATACATTTGTCACCAGGCATAAGCTAAGATGCCAGATTTGTACCAATTATTGATGAACTGGCAACTAGAACATAGCTTCTATATAAAAATACTGAGTTATTCATAACGAATGAAGTACTCAAAGATAGAGTGAAGCAAATGACAAGATAGAGAATAGAGTGTGTTCATCAAGGAACTTTCATGGAGACAAACAATTTAACGTATTAGGACCATTTTCGATATATTGGCAACTATGGCAAGGCACTTTAATTTATCTTATTCAGAATTACAATGTTTTAATTTTTGTCTGCTTTTTGTAAAAATTATTTAGCTACTCATCTCATCATATCCACACATACATGGGCCTCCAACAAGCTCACAATATTGAGCAAAGGCGGCCCTTCTGCTTTTCACCATATGCGTCTTAATTTTGTTGTCAATACATGGTTTTTCGTCTAACATTGTCGTCGTCAATAATAGACCATGCATGCAATAATGAAAATTTTACAGTGGTCGTTTAAAATATGACTAGTATAAGGTTTTAATGATTATTTAGTTTATGATTGACATATAATTCTTCAATTAATTAATAAAATATATTACTTAATTTTAAGTATAAAAATAGTATTATTGAGGAATTGTATAAACTCACAGCTTGACCTTTCATTAATTGGGGCAAAATATATATATACAATGCTAATTCCTAGATTTACCTTAATTAGGTTACTAGAAAATAGGAAACAATATAAAAGATAATAACAAATATTCCCCAAAAATATATCCTACCAAAATATCCTCAATACCCCCCTCAAGTTGGAGCACGAGGATCATAAGTGCCCAACTTGGACAAAACATGGTCAAACTGCGACTTTCCAAGGGCCTTCGTGAAAATGTCGGCCAATTGAGTAGTAGTAGGCACATATGAAGGAGAAATCAAGCCATCAATAATCGCATCACGAACAAAGTGACAGTCGACTTCAATATGTTTGGTCCTTTCATGAAAGACCGGATTCTTTGCAATGTGCAAGGCAGATTGACTATCACAGAACAACTTGATTGCCTTAGGATGATGAACACCTAAACTCAACAACAAACCCTTAAGCCACTTGAGCTCACAAGTGGTTGCATACATGGCCCTGTACTCGGCATCACAAGAAGATGTCGCCACCGTTGGTTGCTTCTTGGTCTTCCAAGAGATAGGCGAATGTCCTAAAAACACCAACCAACCTGTGACAGAGCGACGAGTTAGTGGACAAGCCGCCCAATCTGAATCACACCAACCTTCTAAAGTGAGATCACTAGTAGCACTCAACAAGATACCCTGACCCGGAGTACCTTTCAAATAACGAACAACACGAAGAGCTGCTTCCCAATGCTCAATGCGTGGCGCTTGCATGAACTGAGACAAAATATGAACAGAATATGCAAGATCCGGTCTAGTTACCCCTAGGTAAATCAAACGACCAACCAATCTACGACATGTTTCCGGATCCGCAAGAAACTCACCTGTGGCACGACCAAGCTTGTGGTTTTGCTCCATGGGAAAACCAGTTGGCTTAGCCCCTAACAAACCTGCTTCAGAAATGATATCCAACGTATATTTCCGTTGACATAAAAATAAACCGGAAGCACTACAAGCCACCTCTATACCCAAAAAATATTTTAAAGGACCTAGATCCTTCATCTTGAAACAATCACTGAGATAAGCCTTGAAACCAACAAGTGCAGCACAATGATTACCAGAAATAATAAGATCATCAACATATACTAAGACATTAATCTGTACGGTGCCTTTAGTATATGTGAAAAGAGAATAATCAGAGTAGGATTGAATGAAGCCGTACCCTTTCAAAGCCGTAGTTAGCTTTGCAAACCAACACCTCGGTGCTTGCTTCAACCCATACAAGGACTTGTTCAAGCGACACACTAATGTAGGATCTTCACTTTCAAACCCGGGAGGTAATTTCATGTACACCTCTTCAGCAAGATCACCGTGCAAGAAAGCATTATGCACATCCATTTGATGAAGTTCCTAGTGCTTTGATGCTGCAATTGCAAGGAAAGCCCGAACCGTTGTCATCTTTGCAATTGTAGCAAAGGTTTCTCCATAATCTGTGCCTTCCTGCTGATGATTACCAAAAACAACCAAACGAGATTTAAGTCGTTCAATATCACCATTAGACAAATATTTTGTCTTAAACACCCACTGACTCCCTAGAGCACGTTTACCAGGGGGAAGGTGCTCTAAGGTCCATGTACCGTTATCTTCCAAAGCCCTTATTTCTTCTTGCATAGATTTCCTCCAACCTTCATGTTTCATGGCCTCTTTAAATGATTTCGGATCATGTCCACCAACAATAGCTGCTAGAAACTTACAATAATTCACAGAAAATTTGTCACAATTTATATAATGTGCTAGAGGATAGGGAGTACCTGAAGGAGTGTTGGAGTACGGAGCAGAGGAAGACGGATTGTTAGCAAAAACGGAGTGAGTTACATAATCTCGATGGCGCACATTTGGGATTTTTTTCTCGAAAACCACGCCCCAACGGCGGAGGAGCTGCTGCCCCTGCACTACTGTTGTCGTCGCTGCCGGAGGGATGCAACAGCTCTGCTCGAGTGCTGGCAGCAGGCTCGGCCACTGGCAGAGCTGCTGTACCCGCGCCCGCGGGCTGTACCTGCGGGGAGGCAGTGGCCTGGTGCTGCTGACCTGCTGGCGACCCCGCGCCCGCGGGCTATACCTGCGGGGAGGCAGTGGCCTGGTGCTGCTGACCTGCTGTCGACCCCGCGCCCGCGGCTTCATCTTGCTGGGCAGCTTCGGACCTCATGCCACCCTCAAATACAACCTCTTGCTCATTATTCACCGCATCAATACAAGAATCCTCAAACTCAATAAAATCATCATGCACATCATACCCCGAATCAAAAACATGAGGCTCTATGTTAACATCTTCCGGAGTAGCAAATGGAAACACATCTTCACTGAACTTGACATCCCAAGACACAAAAAACACCTTAGAGTCAAGATCATACAAACGCCACCCTTTCTTCCCAAAAGGATAGCCCACAAAAACACACTTCCGACTTCTACTAGCAAACTTATCCCCATTAGTTTTCTGATTATGTGCAAATCATAGACAACCAAAAGTACGAATAGCATCAAACACAGGGGGTTTATCAAAGAGAGCAGGGCTGATCGAAGGGGAGCATAATAATCAGAATATAACCCAAGCAAAAATTGCTGGAGTTCATCACTATCACGCCTATCAGCATGTTGCCGACCCACATTACACGAGCACTTTCCACATTTACAAGTAATTAAGGGTTCAAGCTTGTCTAACTCATCCCACAAAACAGATAATTTGCTATAATATACGGCCACATTCATATTTTTTGTTTGCTCACAACGATTAATGTCAGATTTAATCTGTTGAATTCTAGGGCCATTAACAAGACAAAAACGCTCATGTAAATCGTTCCATAATTTTTTAGCATCATCATAATGTGAAAGCATAGACTTTACCTCGGGATCGATTGTGTTCATGAGCCACAAAACTAACATACAATGAATTGTAACCCAATCATCCTTCGTACACGGTGGTTCAAAGGAGGTGATACTACCATCAAGAAAACCAAACTTCCGGCGAGAACACAAAGCAATTCGCACGACATGAGACCAATCATGAAAATTATCTAATTTGAGACGTTGTGAGGTAATGAAATCCCCGGGCCGATCTTGCGGTCCAAGGTAGAAAGGAGAATTTGTTTCAATTTTTGTAGGTGGCGGTGGAGGAGAAGAGTCATCACCGGCCATTGTTGATTGTAAAAAATTCAAGGCTCTGATACCATGAGGAATTGTATAAACTCACAGCTTGATCTTTCATTAATTGGGGCAAAATATATATATACAATGCTAATTCCTAGATTTACCTTAATTAGGTTACTAGAAAATAGGAAACAATATAAAAGATAATAACAAATATTCCCCAAAAATATATCCTACCAAAATATCCTCAATAATTATCAACATTTTTTATTTACTAATCCGTATTAAATTTAATTTCATTTATGTAATTTTTATTTTATATATAGTTTTTCGAAAAATATTTTTTAAAAAATTGGGTTAAAATCTTCGAAAATTATATTGCATTTTAGATATTAGAAGACTAATTGTGTCCATATTATAAAATCTATCAAGTTAGGTTACTAACATGTACTTGTATGAATGCATGAGATATATCAATTAGGAAATCATTTGACATTTGCAGTATTCGGTACAAAGCTATTTAGATTTGGTTAAGTTGGATACTTGATTTAATACGTACAATTTTTTTAAGTAAAACAAAGCTAATTTAAGTATACCATGCCATGCAGTTATATATAGACGCATGCACCTTAGGAGATATCCAAATTAGACCTAATGACAAATTGTGATAGCTAAAATAGATTGAGTTACATTGGTGCTTAACTATCGAGAAACTATTAATGGGTTAAATCGAACGAATAGTGTTGAAAAGCAGAATCTAGGTTACATGGACGACATTTGTTGTCATAACTGTCATATATGATTAATTGATGAGTTTTTTTTTATATTTTTTTTTTTTTTTTTTTTTTTTTTACATGTGCTTAAATGAGAAAAAACTAAACATAGTGGGAAAGGGACGATAAACTAGGTGATACAATTGCTAGTACATTTGCATGTTGGATGCGTAATGCGTTACATACAAAGTTACAATTGCTTGTGCTTGTACATGCACATGTTGGATGTGTTGTACCTTGCTCCCCTCTATTGTAAAACTCTATCTCAATATAATGTCCTTTGTATGTAAAATGAAAGACCCTGTTCAACCAGCATAAAATATACCAATCTTAGCTCGCAGATTTAGTCAGTCCAACTCCAAAGGTCAGCGCTTGAGGAGAGGTAAGGGAATCCCCCTACTCCCAACCATTTTGTAGTTAGTGGGGCTCGAAACTTGTGAACTCAAAGTCACTCGTTGAGTTCCCCACCAACTCCATCAAACAAAGCTTGGTACTTACACCAATAATAGAATGTGCACTTCCAATATAATGAAAAAGTATAATACGTTTTTGCACCTTGTTTATATATTTTTTTTTTAAAAATCACAAAATTGCAAATTTTTTCTAACTATACTTTATTATGATCAGAATTTCTCACATGTCGAACTCAATTTAGATCATATCCAGCATGTAAAAAAAATCCACAATTCACCCAAGAACAACAATTGACATCAAGCATGTGAATGATGTGATATAACTAGGTAAAATAGTTACCATACCAACTACCAATAGTACTTGCGGTGAAAAAGATGCTTCTTACAGTACAATAATTTACACTTTATGATTGAAGAAAGAGGGGATTGCTCAGAGAAGTTCATATATGACATGTATTCAAAAGTTGAAACCAATTGAAGATAGAATATATTCCATGGAAAATGAAGTTTAATTTTTGCTAAGATAATTCCAATATTTTTGTGTCTATTTGTGCATCGTCATTTAGCGTAAACTACTATTTTAGGCATCAAGTGCTGTCATAAATCCTTTCCATATATGATACGAGTAAATGACTATCAACCTATCGTATATATTAGTACTACTACTCAACCTACTCTACTTGTGATACGTTAAGCTGTTGCACCCCTCCAAAGGCCAGTTGTTATGTTACGCTACCAGTCGAGGACCACGTACGTTTATGTCCACAACTATGGTTACGCTTTTTTTGTAATGTTTCGACGTTACAATAGGCTAATTTAGAGACGATTATGTAAATTGTTATAAGTAAATCTTGTCATTTTGAAAGCTATGGGTCAAGAATTTTCTAGCCCCATTAGATTTGCTAGAGTATGCTACAAGGTACATACGTACGACCACTCTTGAAAGAGATGTGTCATACGACTATACACTGCACCTTAGTATAGCTGTATAGATATTTAAAATGTCGATTTGAAGAATTGAAGGGAAATGCATACTCAAGTGAATGCGAGTTATGAGTAAGGTAAGATTAGATTTGGCAAAACTTACTCAAATCTAAAGTTGCAAATTGATCAATCCAGTCTAAATGATTCGACTCTTACTTGAATGGTACCTAAATCTAAATGACTTAAATTAAAATCAATCTAGCTAACCCAAACCAGAACTAAAAGTGAAATACTCCATATGATATGAGTTGTACCCAATTAATTTTTGTCTATCTGAGGGTATAATTGTCTTTTCAAGTATCAGTGGAGGGGTACATGCGTCTTTTCATGTACTAACTGAAGTGTACATGTGTAATTTTCTTGCCAAACAGTAAAAACAAGTTGCAAACAATAATTGGACAGCTCACCAAAAGTATTGAATAAATAACCACGTCTTTTCAATATATTTACAGAAATGTCATCAGATTAACAAAAATTCGTTTATCTGGCAGATGAACTTGTATTTGCCCATATTATATACTCTTTTTTTTTTGGTGGTAACTAGGGGTGTACACCGGTCCAAAACCGGACCGGACCTAGACCGGACCTGTTTGGACCGGGGACCTGAATTGGGTAATTATGAGGACTGGGGACCGGACCTGAATTAACAGGTCCGGTTCCGGGCCAGACCTGAAAAATCAGGTCCGGTCCGGGTTTGGACCTGAATGGACCTGTTTTGTGTCTTTTTCGTTTTTTTTTTAATACAAAACCTGTTGGACCTGCATATGGACCTGTTTTGTGATTTTTAGACCTGTTGCATAATTTAATAATTACATACAAACCAAAATTATCAATTACAAAACTACATAAAGTCTATAAAGTCCCGATTCTCAAACACCAAAAATACAAATGAGTCCACCGAAAATACAAATAAGTCCACGAAAACTCATAAAATTACATAAATTCTCTTAAGTCTCAACTCTCAAGTACTAGAAATACATAAATTCTCCAACGAGTTGTTTTCCCTTTGATCGCGTGATTCACACTAATGAGTCCACGAAAACAACTTCATCGTCTACATCGTTAGATTCACCACGTTGCACCTCTAAATAAAATACAATATAGAATATATTAATGATTGATAACAATGAAATAATAAATTTGGTGTAACAAAATTTCAAATACATAAAATTATTACTACCTTTCTCTATTTCCTCTAACTCTTTCAAATTTTCTTCCACATCAACAATTGGCACTTCCTTAGCTCTAAGCCAATCTTGTGTGCAAAGTAATGCTTGAACCATCTTCAATACAAAAATATTACACAAATATGTATAAACAAAGTCATATTAAGATATAAACAAACTTGATTTTATAAAATAAAAAGATAACGATGCATTACCTTAGGAGTTAAAGAACTCCGAAATGGATCTAGAGTACGACCTCCCGTACTAAAAGCAGATTCCGATGCAACGGTCGACAATGGGATGGCTAGTATGTCACGTGCCATGCGATTAAGAATCACATAACGCTGACCATTCTTACCCCACCATGTCAATGCATCTTGTTCTTCCTCCTCCGGCCCTAATTGATCATTTAAGTACCTATCCAACTCACTTATCGCATACCCACTTGTCCCCTTCAATCGTTTTGCTCTTTCTTTTAGATTCCTCACATAATCGGAACCCACTCCTTTACTATTATCAATATCCATTGACATATTATCTCCACAATCTGGAATATTAGAAGTAGCATACATTTTTCTATAATCCTCAAATAAAGAGTAAGCGAACTCCTTCACATCATTAGCAAGTTTTGTACCCTTTTCCGGTCCATGCATATCCGTTAGTGTCAATTCAACAATGACCATCTTAGAGTGAGGGTCGAGAAGAAGAGCAACATAAATGAACTTATTCATCTTATCCACATCCCCCCAATACTTATCAAACTTTTTTTTCATTGCAATGGCCATAGCTTGAAAATTCAAGTCCTCACTTTGTTCCCAATTATTCAACATATCATACATAGAAGCTGTTTCGGGGTTTTTTGATGTGTCCTGCGGGAGAGTTACAATTCCAAGAATGCCCTTCGATGCCTGTGCCTGCAAAATCACGAAGACTCCTGGGGGTAGGAGCTCCGCCTCCGACGATCAAGTTAGTAAAGATACGGGAGGTAGAATGCACGTAATGTGGAAGTTACTTCTCGCGTAATGGGAGAATTCTGCAATTAATATTACTCGGGGTAAGAGTGTTTCTTTTTGAGGAGTATTCAATGTGATCAACAAATGTTCCAACCCCCATTAATGAGGGTCCTTCCACTATTTATAGTGGGGAAGGGATGGTTCCCCTTTTAGGGTTTAGAGGACACGTGTCAGCAGAGGATTGGAGCCCTGCTGACCAACGGCTGGATGCCACGTGTCACTAGGCCATTGGGCCACGTGTTTAGGGTATTTTTACCCCAAACATTTGCCCCTCACTGGTGCTGACGTGGCAGGGTGCCACGTGGCGCCGGTGAAAGGTTTTTTTTTTTTTTTTTTTTTTTTTTTTTTTTTTTTTTTACTCTTCAGATTCCTTTTGAAGGATGGAAAAGCATAAGGCGAAGAGTCACGACTTTTCACCTTCTGGGACAAATTCTATAAATAGGAGAAGATGTCCCCCGAGCTCTCATTTACAAACTTTGCCAAATTTCTGAAGATTTGAGAGCAGCCGGCAATTTGAGAGTTGAGAGCATTCGGAGGTGAGATTCGTTGAGAGCAACCGGTCTACAGACCGTCTAGGTCGTTGCAAGCTAGCCAAAGATTTTCGAGAGGGTAATCAGAGAAACCCAGCCGGATTTTGAACCGCCTGCGTCTTCGCAAGCATCCCAGAGAATTTCCAGATTTTCTTCTAGGTACCGTCTCTATTCTTTCTAGCTTTTTCATGTATTTCCGTTTGAGTCTTTTACTCGCATTTTTGTTCATTGGTCCCATAAGTAGATGGACCCCTTATACCCATACCCGGAACCTAGCTGTGAACTCAGCCGGTTTATTAGTACGGCTGAGTCTAGAACTGGGTCTGCCGCCTCTGTTCTTTGGGACAACCCTTTTTCAACACCCATATCGACCGACTCTGTGTCTGTGCAGGACACAATGGCCAGAATCCGGTCTACTGCCAGAGATCCCAACTACAGAAGTGGGAGCTCAGATGAGCAGCCGCCTGAGGTCCCAGCTTCAGGCGGTGAAGTAGAGCATGGAGAGGTAGAGCAGAGAGGCTCACCCGGGGGCGCTCCTAGCACCCCGGGTGATAGCATTTTAAACGAAGAGAGTGCTCCCCTCCAGGAGACCAGAGAGCAGGTAGGCTCTGATAAGGAGGTCTCCAACTCCCCAGCCGGCTCTGATGCCGGTCACGTTCAAAGTAGCAGTAGCAGCTACTTAACCGAATCTGAGGATAGCGAGGAGGCGGAGAGGCCTTCTTGGGATAATAGGAACGATCCTCTCATGATCGCCGTCTCCTCCAAGGACCGCGAGCTCATGCGGGCTGCGCTGCCAGATTTTATCAAACGGCGGCCGCTGGGTGGTGACTATACAATAAAAGTCCCGGCTGCTCTGGGAACAATATGGTGGGAGGATGGACAACCGAACACGAACGCTTGGTTCGGGTGCTACGAGGCGGCCTTCGTGGCCGGAGTCCGCTTCCCTCTCCACGACACAATAAAAGCCATACTTAGGGGGTATGGCCTAGGTCTCTGGCAATTAACCCCCAACTCATGGGTAAATATTTTAGGGTATATCGCCGCCTGCGAGATGCAGGGCCTCAACCCCGGCTGGGAGGCGTTTGCCCACATGCATTACCTGAGTAGAAGCCCAGGCGGCTGGAGAGCCTGGTATACCTTGACCACCCAGCCCAAATACCTTATGACCTTGGACAAGCCATCCAAATGGTCGGACTGGAAGCACCGGTTCTACTTGGTTAAGGCCCCAACTACGGCAGAGAACAGAGAATTCCGGATCTACAACCGGAAACCAGAACTCTTGGGGACCAAGTGCTGCCTGCCCCCTGTCCCGGAGGATGATAGAGAGACCATCCTTGACTCCGGGTTTTTTGAGTTAGTTCCTGACACCCTCTCATCCGGAGAGATAGTAAGGGTACCTAGAAACAGGGTGCCCAAACATGAATTTTTTAGGGACGAATGCTTCTTGTCCGCTTGTGGTCTAAGCAGCATGTTTGAAAAACGTATGTATTCGGAACTCAGCCGGTTTCTTTCGAACCGGATGCTTTTATTTCCTTGCTTATTTATTATTCTAACCGTGTGGCTTCCTCTGCAGAAGAAGCCAAGAGAATGCTGCCCACCGAGAAGACACCGGCTAGGTCGGCTGCCGACATCTGGAAAGCCAATCTCGAGAAAAAACTTGCTGCCCAGGCGGCGAAGAAGGTATAACCGTCTGATCCTTCTCGTTTATGTCAATCCTTTTATCCCATAACTTATATTTTTCTCGTTTACAGGACGGGAAGCAGATGCCCCGGTCCCTTCAAAAACAGGTCAGGCCTCCGCCGACCCAACAAGAGTCTGCATCCAAGGTGCAGAAGATAGCCGACCGGCAAACTACCGGCGGCAAATCAATAAGGGTCCCAGACGGGCCTGGATCTGCGGATGTGCTTTCTGCCATCCCATTGAGGACCGCAACCGGTCCCTCTGAAGGCCGTTCGGGCCGCCAAGGTAACTTCGACCTTACACTGCTTGACCTGCCCATGCGGGTCAAGTCTTATTCACAGTCTCGATCGCAGCCGGGGGATTCTCCAATCAGCCGGCAATCTATAGGCAAAGCATATGCGAGTTTCTCACCGTCTGTTTCTGGTGCAGATAATTCTCCCCGCTGGCCGGACGGGGCACAATATGCCCGGGCCATGCTGAAAGCCGTCCCCAGGGACGAGAAGGAGGCGATCCCTGGGATCAACTCCTTTAATGTCGACCGGGTGCTGGTCGACCTGGCCGACGTATGCTCCAACAACCATGCGGTAATTTTCTTGACGTGCATTTTTAAGTATGCAGTATTAACCGGCTGTATTTTTGCAGGCTATGCTGCGCGTAGAGGGGCTCAAACGAGCTTATACCCGCAAGTCTGAGGAGGTAAGGAGAAGAAAACGGGCTGTTGATGACGCCCATAATGTTGCTGACTACTCTTTGTACATGCATGGCTTAGAATCTAAATCTATACGCATGGAACAGGCGGAGAAGACCAAAGCCCTCCAACAGCAGATTGATCAGCTGAAAAACCAAGTTGACCAACTGCAGGCGTCCCTGGATGATGCCAATAAAAAGTTGGAGGAACAGACTGAGCCCCTCCAACGGCTGAGCAAGGCGGAGACTGAAAATGGCCGCCTTGCCAAAGAGAATGAGCGCCTGCGCAAAGAGGCGGCTGCTGCCAATGAGAACTTCAAGGCCACCTTGGAGTCGGAGCAGGAGAGGCTCATTGAAGAGAATGAGCATGACTGTGCAAACCGGATGCAACGGGCGTTTTCCCTCATCCACCCGGAGGCGGACTTCACCGTCTGGGAACTCGCCTTCAAATATTCTGATCTTGCCATTCTGGCCGAGGAGGCGAACGAGCCGGGGCCCGGACCCTATGACGCTTGGGTTAGGGAGGAGATTGCGCGACGGCAGGCGGAGGCTGCTGAAGAGGAAGAAGTCGTTCCTGAAGCCGACGCAGCCGCTCACCCTGATCCAACCCAGAACCAACCGGAATAGGACCGGCTCACTGTTCGCCTGGAGTAGCAACTACTTCCCGGCCTGCGAGCCTAGCATTATCTTGTAATAGCGCCGGATGAGATGGGCTAAGCTGTAATAATTTTTATTTTGAATATAAACATTTTCACCGGCTGAGCCGGCTTTTGAATGCTTTTTATGTTTCTGCACTCCAATATTAGAATTCTTGTTATTTTTTATACATATTTCTGCGAGGATAACCAAAAGAACCCCGCCGGTAACACTACCGCTTGGGTCTGCGCAAACAGCAAAGAAATTTGCAAAGGTTGCCAAGAAGACCCCACCGGTAACACTGCCGTCTGGGTCTTCACAAACTAGGCGAAGAAATTTGCAAGGGTTGCCAAGAAGACCCACCGGTAACACTGTCGTCTGGGTCTTCGCAAACTAGGCGAAGAAATTTGCAAGGGTTGCCAAGAAGACCCCACCGGTAACACTGCCGTCTGGGTCTTCGCAAACTAGGCGAAGAAATTTGCAAGGGTTGCCAAGAAGACCCCACCAGTAACACTGTCGTCTGGGTCTTCGCAAACTAGGCGAAGAAATTTGCAAGGGTTGCCAAGAAGACCCCACCGGTAACACTGCCGTCTGGGTCTTCACAAACTAGGCGAAGAAATTTGCAAGGGTTGCCAAGAAGACCCCACCGGTAACACTGCCGTCTGGGTCTTCGCAAACTAGGCGAAGAAATTTGCAAGGGTTGCCAAGAAGACCCCACCGGTAACACTGCCGTCTGGGTCTTCGCAACTAGGCGAAGAAATTTCGACCCAAAACCAAACCGGATGGCGTCTGGGTAATTGCCCCTGGATAGCGGTCTGGGTCTTTGCAAGCCAGGCGACTATCCATATGATATAGCTCGAATATACACTAAGTGCCAACATTAGATTCGGGAGCCAGTCGGTTTATACTGAATTACCGGTCGGGACTTCGCAAAAGAATCACGCCAGATTAGGATGTCCATTCACCGGTTGGGCTTTTGCAAGCATACCCCTGAATGAATTATGGCCTAGACCAAATGCTTAGGCCTGCTCTTAGAGAGTCAGGCGGCGGTACTGAGTACCGGCTGTCCTTCCAAAAAGTGAGCCGGCTGCAAGTTTGGGGTTGCTAGCCTGCCCCCCTTTTTTTTTGTGCGAAGGATCGTCAGGCGGATTTGACCGCCTGTGTGATCGCTTAGAACAATTTACCACCCAAATGGGAGATGTTCTCTTCGGTGAATTCACCCGTATGGGTGTCACCGGATGATTTTAGGCCTGCTCTTAGAAAGTCAGGCGGATTTGTCCAAAAAGTGAGCCGGCTGCAAGTTTGGGGTTGCTAGCCTGCCCTTTTTTGGTGCGAAGGATCGTGTGATCGCTTAGAACAATTTACCACCCAAATGGGAGATGTTCTCTTCGATGAATTCACCCGTATGGGTGTCACCGGATGAAAAAATTAGTTACTGGTGCCGCTTGTGGTAGGCACAAGACATGGCGACTGTATACAAAATTGAATGTAATTCTCATTAATCATTTGAAAATTTTCAAAAGATGTACAATGCTTAGAAGTAGTATTTTTTGAGGTTATCTACATTCCAAGTTCTAGGCAACTTTCTTCCGTCTGGAGTTTCCATGCGGTAAGTGCCGTCTCGTACTTCTTCAAAGATCCGGTAGGGTCCCTCCCAATTTGGGGTTAATTTGCCTTGTTCATTGGCCCTACCGGTTGCCTCCATTTTGCGAAGCACAAAATCTCCTTCTTTCAAAGGTCTTTTACGAACCCGCTTGTTGTAGGCTCTAGTCATACGCAGACGGTAGATCTCATGACGCAAGGCAGCATTCCCCCTTCGCTCTGGAAGAGCGTCTAATGCCAACCGCATGGCTTCCCAGTTAGCCTCCTCATCATATAACATAATGCGTAGAGTAGGCTCATAATGTTCAATGGGAAGAACTGCTTCACTGCCGTATGTCATGAGAAATGGGGTCTCACCGGTTGCCCCCTTTTCGGTTGTCCGGATAGCCCAAAGGACATGAGGTAATTCCTCTGCCCATAGTCCACCGGCTCTTTCTACTTTCTTCTTTATCCCGTCTGAGATCAACTTGTTAAAAGCCTCAACTTGACCGTTTGCCTGAGGACGGCCAACGGATGCAAAACAATGGGAAATTCCTTGGTCTCCCAACCAGGTCTTCAGGACAGGCGTTTCGAACTGCGGTCCGTTGTCAAAAACCATGGACATTGGAACCCCGAACCGGGTGATGACGTTTCTCCAGATGAAAGAAATCACGTCTTTCGTTTTAATCCCTTTTACCGCCTCTGCCTCAACCCATTTGGTGAAGTAGTCTACTGCTACAAGAATGTAGCGGCGGCCGCCTGACGCAGGCGTATAAGGTCCCAAAATGTCCATGCCCCATTTAGCAAACGGAACCGGACTATGGATTGCCGTGAGTTCTGTTGCCGGTTGATGTATCAACTTAGCGAATTTTTGACACTTGTCGCATCTCTTTACTAGATCCATGGCATCCGCTTCAAGAGTGGGCCAGAAGTACCCTTGCCGTCTGGTTCTTCTGGCCAGGGACCTGCCGCCAATATGCGAGGCACAAAACCCCGCGTGCAGATCTTCCAAAACTTCTCTCCCCCTATCCGGGGTTACACATTTCAAAAACGGCTGCCGGTATCCCTTCCGGAGGAGTTCCCCTTGATGCATAACAAAACTTGAAGCACGCTTCTTGAGCGCTGATGCTTCTGAAGGGTCATCCGGCAAGGTACCATCCGTAAAAAAGGACCGGATGGGATCCATCCAGGTAGCGGTTCTGTCCAAGACTCCAATGGGATCATTCTGAATACTTCGTTTTTCAATGACTTCCCAAAAGACCGTCCTAGGAGCATCACCGGAGGCTGATGATGCCAACTTTGAGAGGGCATCCGCCTGATTGTTTTCAGACCGGGGCACCTGTCGCAGATGAAATTCATCGACGGACCCAGCCTCCTCTTTGACCGCCTGCAAATATTTGATCATAGCCGGATGGGTGGCTTCGTAGTCACCAAGGTATTGGCTAACGATCAGCTGTGAATCTGAGCAGGCGTCGACCTTTCTTGCACCGGCTGCCTTACACATGCGCAATCCGGCTAGCAGGGCTTCATACTCTGCCTCATTGTTGGAGGCTTGGAACTTAAATCGTAGTGCATATTCAAACTTATCCCCTTCCGGGGAATGACAGATAACACCTGCACCACAGCCGTTCACCGTAGAGCTGCCGTCTACAAATAACTTCCAGACCTGATCAGGGTTTTCCGGGTGCACCGGCCTAGTCATCTCGACAATAAAGTCGGCAAACTCCTGACCTTTCACTGCCCGCCTGGGTTCAAAAGTTATCTCAAGGCCTTGTATTTCAACAGCCCACTTGATCATTCTACCGGATGACTCTATAGCAGTCATCGTAAGCTTGAGCGGCTGATCTGTGTATACCACAACCGGATGTGCCAAAAAGTAAGGCTTCAACCGCTTGACTGCTACGAATAAGGCCAACCCAAATTTTTCGATCATGGGGTACCGGAGCTCAGCATTTTTTAAGACATGGCTGATGAAGTACACCGGCAGCTGAATGCTGTCTCTCTCAGCGAGGAGAACGGCACTAAGGGCGTGATCAGAGACGGCTAGGTACATGTACAGAACCTCCCGGGGTAGGGGGCTCACTAGCCTTGGCAAAGAATGCAAGTGCTGCTTAAGCCTCTGGAATGCCGCCTCTGCTTCTTCACCCCATTCAAACCTTGACCTTTTCCTGATTGCCTGAAAGAAGTAGAGGCACTTGTCACCTGACCGGCTGAGGAACCTCCCCAATGCCGCCAGACAACCGGTCAACTTCTGGACTTCTTTTACAGTGCGGGGAGACTTCATGTCAATTACCGCCTGTATTTTGTCCGGATTAGCTTCGATGCCTCTTTGGTCAATCAAGAATCCGAGAAACTTCCCAGACTCAACACCAAATACGCATTTCTTTGGGTTAAGCATGACCCGGTGCCGCCTGAGTGTGGTGAAGGTTTCTCGCAGGTCTGCTAGGTGATCCGTCTGTAGCTTGGATTTGACTATCATGTCATCGATATACGCCTCTACATTCCTTCCAATCTGGTTGATAAAAACGGTGTTTATCATGCGCTGGAATGTAGCCGGTGCATTCTTCAACCCAAACGGCATCACCGTATAGCAGAATAACCCCTGATCAGTGACAAAAGCCGTCTTCTCCTGATCTTTCTTCCAGAGAGGTATTTGATGGAAGCCGGAATAAGCATCCATAAAGCTCATTAGCGCATGGCCGGCTGTTGAGTCGACTAGGCTGTCAATCTTTGGAAGCGGGTAGCTATCTTTTGGGCATGCTTTGTTCAGATCTGTGTAATCCACACACATCCGCCAAGTACCGTTCGGCTTCTTTACTAGAACGACATTTGCCACCCAATCCGGGTAGTAGCATTGCCTAATGAACCCAGCATCCAACAGCTTTTTGACCTCAGCCGCTGCCGCTTGAGATCTTTCTCCACCATGATCCCTCTTTTTCTGCCTAACCGGCTGCTTTTTGGGATCTACGGCTAGCTTGTGGACAACAAGATCCGGGCTGACGCCTGGCATCTCTTCCACTTCAAAGGCAAAGATGTCTTTGAATTCCTTCAGCAGCTGGAGCAAACCTTCTCCCAACCGTTCGAAGGCTACCGTCCCGACCTTGACTTTTCTTTCAGGACGGCTGTCATCTAGGATGACATCAAGGCAGTCACCAGCCGGCTGAGGTCGTTGGTCATCTGACCTTTCCCCGGCTAGTGATTGCTATTTCTCTTTTTTGACGGGTGCCAGTTGGTCCGCCTTTCTTTTCATACCGGCTGCCCTTGGAGCCGGGACTGCTGGATCGCAGTTATCAATATCTATGGGCTCGCCCTGGCCGGCTGCACCCACAGTTGTCTTGACGTCAGAGAGATAGCACTCTCTTGCCGTCTTCTGGTCCCCGCTTAGGGCACCGACTGTACCATCATCCTTTTGAAATTTGACCAACATGAGGGACGGGATGATGACAGCCTTAGATGCGTTGAGGGTAGGACGGCCAAATATCATGTTGTAGGCGGACAACTCCTCCACAACTAAAAACTTGACTATCATGTGGCGTCCTTGCCCCTTTTCACCCAGCCGGATCGGAAGATCTATGCTTCCGACCGGATGCACTACTCCACCCCCAAAACCGACTAGTGGGTGAGGAGCCTGGTGCATGTTACCGGATGTGTACTTGAGCTTGGTCAAGCACTGATAACTGATTAGGTCAGACGAGCTCCCGGTGTCTATTAGGATCCGGCCAACCTTCTGGTTGGCAACCTTGCATTCGATGACGATGGGGTCATCATGAGGCCGCCTGACCTTGCCCCGGTCCTTTTCAGAAATAAGGACCTCAGGGAAGATGTCTTTCGACGCCTGGCCCTCATCCACTGAGTTGACCAGCTTCCTGATGTTGTCTTTGGTGCCCCGGATGGTGGGACCCCCTCCGGCAAAACCGCCTGCTATGGTGAAGATGGTCTCTTCATCCGTCTCGGAGTTTACTGGGCCGGTTTTTGCCGCCTGCCCTTTGTTGGCCTGGATATTACCCTTAGCCTTGGGTAGATAGGATTTTAGGGCCCCCTCATCTGCCAGACGGTCCAACAGCCACCTGAGGCTATAGCAGCCATTGGTGTCGTGGCCAACATCCTCGTGGTATTGGCAATACTTGCTCTTGTCCCGTTTATTCACGGGGCTTTTCATTTCAGCCGGTTTGTCGAGAGACATCCGGTCTTTGATTTCCAGGAGGATGGTGGAGCAATCTTTTGTGAACTCGTATTTGGGGACATATGGTTCTGACTTCCGCCTGATCTTCTGGGCCGGCTGTCCTGATCGGTCAGCTGCCCAGACCCCTTTTCTCTTTTCTTCCTTTCTTGCCGGCTGATGCTGTTGCCGGCTCTTTTTTTTGTCAGACTTTTTATAATCTGACGGCTGCTTGACAGCACAAAGCTCCGTCGCCTGTATATAGGCTTCAGCTTCAATTAACGCCTCTTGGAGGGTAGCAACCCTCTTCCGGACGAGGTCAAACTTAAAGGTCGACCCATCCTTCAGACCTCGAAAGAAGTCTGTATAGGCCACTTCGTCTGATAGTCCTGGAATCTGAATTCTCATCAGATTGAACCGCCTGACGTACGACCGGAGGCCCTCCCGGTCGCCCTGCTGTATTGCCCCTAGGTCGAGGCTAGTCTTTTTGGTAGGAATATTCATTGAGAAATTTGACGTAAACAAGTACGCCAAAGTTCGAAAGCTGTTGATGCAACCGGCTGGTAGGTTACCAAACCACCGCTGGGCTATGCCCTTGAGGGTAGCCGGGAAGCATCGACACCAGACGGCATCATCTAACCCCTGGAGGTACATGAGGTTAGAGTAGGCCATTAGATGGTCTTCTGGGTTGGTGGTGCCATCATAGGCCCCACCAAAACATTCTTGATCTTAGGCGGCTGTGCCGCCTGGGTTATCTCTGGTGAGAACGCCGTTGGCTGTTCCCCCAAATTTAGCAGGCGCAGCTGCCAGTCCGTGGGTTGGAACGGCTGCTGCGCTTGCCCACCGAAAAGACCCGGTGACATGAAAGGGGATCCACCCAACCCATTCGGTGTGCCGAATAGGCCAGGCTGGATCACTTTGGGTCCAGACCGGGCAGAAGCTTCGCCCGTCTGGCTCCTAAGGTTCGTTCCCGTACGCCTGTGTGAGACGTCATGGAAACTGTCCGGGAAGGTCGACGTTGAGGCCGACGCAGACGCCTGACCTCGCTTCTCTTGGAGAAATGTGCGGGCGTCTGAGAATGTTTTCTTGGAGCTATCCGGCTGTACGTGCCGGATGGCCTTTCGCAGCTCCCCTTGAGGAAAACGGAGTCTGCTTGGATCAAACCTTAAGCCCTCCCCCTCCTTTGGCTTGGGATGAGGGGTAGGAACTCGTTCTTTGACCGCCTTCTTTCCAGAAGGCTTCTTGGCCGGCTGACCCTTCTTTGGAGTAGCTGACCGGATGAGGCTCTTGATCTCACCCTTGAAACTATTCATGAAAGACATGAGTTCGTTTCTTGTAACGGGGGCTGAGCCCTCCACCGTTTGGGCAATTCCAGCCGGTTGCCCGGCTGGGTTGTTGGGAGCAGCTTGGCTGATTTCCCGTTCTCTTCTATCTTTAGCACGAGGGTGCTTCGTTCTGAAAGACCCATCCGGGGCCACATATGTTTCAATTTCGTCGCCACTTTCATGGTCCGTCTGGACCTCAGGCTCGACCACAGGCCGTTTGCCCTGATTCGGTGACACAGTATCAGAAGTCATCTTAGAAGTACTCTCCCCACAGACGGCGCCAAATGTTTCGGGGTTTTTTTATGTGTCCTGCGGGAGAGTTACAATTCCAAGAATGCCCTTCGACGCCTGTGCCTGCAAAATCACGAAGACTCCTGGGGGTAGGAGCTCCGCCTCCGACGATCAAGTTAGTAAAGATACGGGAGGTAGAATGCACGTAATGTGGAAGTTACTTCTCGCGTAATGGGAGAATTCTGCAATTAATATTGCTCGGGGTAAGAGTGTTTCTTTTTGAGGAGTATTCAATGTGATCAACAAATGTTCCAACCCCCATTAATGAGGGTCCTTCCACTATTTATAGTGGGGAAGGGATGGTTCCCCTTTTAGGGTTTAGAGGACACGTGTCAGCAGAGGATTGGAGCCCTGCTGACCAACGGCTGGATGCCACGTGTCACTAGGCCATTGGGCCACGTGTTTAGGGTATTTTTACCCCAAACTGAAGCAATTTCTCCTAAACCTTTATTAGCTGTCACATAATGGGAACCAGAAATTCGTTTAGTTAACAGATAAAACCCCTCTAGAAACAAAACCAACCTCTCCACTTTTTCCCAATCTTCGGGTTCGGGAGGCCTTTCATTGTCATTCAAATCCTCTCCATCAGGAAGAGATAACCCACTAAAAACACGTCGAAACTTCAAAGTCGTTTCCAACATTATGTATGTGGAGTTCCAACGAGTGGGGACATCAAAGGATAAAGAAGATTTTGAATCTATGTTTGCTTTTTGCACAAGATCTTTGAATCTAAGTATTCTTGCAGGGGAATTCTTAACATATTTCACAGCATTTCTAACCCTATCAATGCACACACCATGTTCTCTAATACCATCCCACACAATTAAATTAATGATATGAGCAATGCATCTAACATGAAGATTTTTTCCATCATTTATACATCCTGTTCTTCTAACCATTCTACTCAAGTGTGCACAAGCAACATCATTTGAAGAACCATTATCAACAGTGACAGTAAAAAGTTTATCATCAATACCCCAATACTCTAAACATGCCTCAACTGCTTTTCCAATAGCCTCTCCTTTATGACTAGAAATTGGACAAAAATTTATGATCTTTTTATTCAATTTCCAGTCATTATCAATGAAATGAGCTGTAAGACACATATAATTAATTCTTTGTATTGAAGTCCAAGTATCAGTGGTCACAAAAATTCTTTGACATGTCTTAAACATTTCTCTCAATTTCTCTTTTTCACTATAATACAACTTTAAACAATCACGAGCAATGGTAACACGAGATGGAATGTGAAATTGTGGACATGCAACTTGCACAAAGTGCCTAAAATCGGGTTTTTCCACATGCTTAAATGGTAACTCATCAACAATAATCATGTGAATCAATGCCTCTCTAACATCATTCAAGTTAATAATCCTACTCCCACACTTTAATTCACTACTCTCATGTTCTTGATCAAAATACAATTTAGTTTGCTTTTCTTTGCCCTTTTCTTTTTCTATATTAATAGGATTACCGAGACATGATTCTGCATGGTTTTTAACATTTTTTGAACCATTAAGATTACCATCAGCAGCAAAAGTTTTAGGACAGAACTTACATTCAGCTCGTAGTTTTCCATTCTCGACGTACTCTAAGTAATATTTCCAATACTCAGCTTTCCTCTTACTTTTTCTGTTCCATATATATTCCCGCCCCGCTTTTAGCTTCTTATCAGGAGGCAAAGTAGATTACAATTCTTCCATATCCTTTTCAGAAAGTGGCTGTGACGTTTTTTCAGAAAAAGAAGCAGACCGTTTGGATTGAGAGCTCTCCATCTACAATATAATTATATACAATATAAGTAATTTTAAAGTAACAATTATATACACATACCATTTTATAAAAAAATTTAAGAGCAACTTACATTGCAAGAATAAGAATCCGTGGTTCCTTGACTTCCTTCACTCCCTGCAAGAATATAAACAAAAATAAGAACCCCTGAACTACACACAGGTTAGCCAACTTATTTAATCTTAATAATCTGAGTCCATACTTTTAGCAGCCTAGCAGGAATAAACACAAATTTTAAAGTATAAGTTAGCTTAAAAAGTGTCCATATATACACATTAGAAATATCAATACCAGGTAAATAGCGTATATGATACGGAGTATGAGTTAGTTTAATAAGTGCAAGTCCATTCATTATTCATTAGAAAACCAAACAATGATTAATATATGAATCACTAGTTCACTACTCATCCAAAAAATTTCTCAACGATCAAAATTTATTACGAAGTAGTAAGTTACTAAGTTGTGCCGCATTATGTTGGATCAATTTGCAGGTTGGTTAAAAATAAATAAATAAATAAAAACAGCCCCATCCCTAACCCTTACCCTACCCAGATCCATCACTGCCCACACCCCTGCTCACCACCCCAACCCACCCCACCCCACCCCACTGCCACCCCTTAACCCTTAACCCCCACACACCAGAACCGTACCACCGTAACCCCACCATAACCCCACCCCAACCCACCCTACCACCCCAACCCATAATTCAAATGGAGACATATATTACCTTGAATAACTTATACTTTAGGAATAAACACAAATTTTCGCACTAAATTAATCTTAATAATCATAATAAACACAAAATTTTGAACTAAATTTCGCACTTGAACCCTAAACCCTAAACTTCTTAATTCTTATGAACCCTAAACTCAAAAAAACCAAAAAAAAAAAAAAACAGAAATTCGAAAGAGATGAACTAAAAATAAGAAATTCAACATGCAAACATCAAACAATCATTAAAAGCAATTGAAAATTTGAAACAAGAATAAACATATAAATTCTCACACTTAAATTTATTATTTCGAATCAAAAATACCAAAATTATAAGCAAATACTTACCAGATATTATCGGTGTGCATCGCCTGAGAGAATGAGTGAGGTGTCGGCAGTGGGCGGTGGCCGGAGCGAGTTGGGACAGCCGCGTTGAGAAGTTGAGATTGAGGGAGGCTGAGAGAATCAGTTTGGGCTTAGGGAGTTAGGGTTAGAACTTAAAAATATGAAAGAGAAGTTTTAACGTCAGTTTCAATTTTTCAGAGTTTGGTTTTTTTTTTTTTTTTTTTTTTAATTACGATTTTCCCGGGTTTCAGGTCCGGACCTGAAAACCCCGGGTTTGGACCGGGTCCGGACCGGGAACCTGGATTTTTAAGAACCGGGACCGGACCTGAATCAACAGGTCCGGGTCAGGTCCGGTCCGGTTCAGGTCGGTTCAGGTCCGGTTTCAGGTCCGGGCCAATTTTTGTACACCCCTAGTGGTAACTGGTAAGATGAAGGGGGTTCATTTGAGGGGGGAGATAAGGGAAATCCCTCAAATGAGTCCATGAGGCTTAATCCCTACACCTCAGGGATATGAGATGGGAGCGATGTCACTATTCCATCACCTCAACCTCATATTATATACTCATATACCTAGTTCAAAGTTGACACAACACGACCCGTATTGGAACTAGAAGTTTTCTGATCATCTCTCATATATGACTCAACCCGTAGAGTACGTAATTTATTTAAAGGCCAATGCAAATTCTGTAGCTCTGTACCAATCGAACTTTTTACCAACTTCCTTCTCATTTTTGCTAAGTGCATTCTACGAAGTACCAAGTATAATTCTCGTGACTTCGTGAGTTGCCAGCATGCATGAGGTATACGAATAACCAAGTACTCGTACATTTCTTCTCACTTGATTTATATCCCATTGGTCTGTTTTATATTCGAGTGACTCCTCTAGCTTAGCTTCTTGTTATATAACTGACACATCATCTAATTTCATCCACAACATTAAAGGTGCTATGATAAATCCAATTTGAGGCATTAATTTAGAAACATCCCTTTAATTTTTGCTTTTTTATACAAGTAAATTAAGTAGTTTCATTAATACGGAGTACAAAGTATATAAATAAAAATAAAAAATAAAAACAACTGTATTTTAACGTAGCTCTACTGATTAGAGCTCTCTTTTTGATTTCAAGAGATCCCAACATCGATTTTCATCACCCGCCCTTATGACTTTAAATACCAAAAAAAAATAAAAAATAAAAAAAAAAGGTTTTTCTAAGCTATACCCCTAAGGTATTCGAGTTTCTAAGGTGTACCCATGTTTTTTCAAGTTTCTAAGTTGTGCCCCTCAACTTACTACCATTAATGAATGGTACCCTCCTTGGGACTTCCACGTCACCTAAAGTTAACTATAAATTATATAGAAAGATGATAAAAGGTAGGAAAATGTTAGGAGAAAGAAATCTTAGCCATCGCAACCCTAATAATGAAAACTGAAGCCACAAAATCATACTCTCAAATAACATTTAAACAACTAATAAGGGTACATTTTAGTATTAGAAGTTGAAGGGCACAACTTAGAAACTTGAAAAAGCATGGGTACACCTTATAAACTCGAATACCTTAGGGGCATAGCTTAGAAAACCCCCCCAAAAAAAAACGAAATTAGCCCCCCCCCCCACTCTTACATTTGCACAACCAATTGCATCATGCTACGTCGTATTAAAATTGTATGAATACAATCAGATTGTATGTCATACGTACAATCGTATTGATCATATTGTAACTATCTACTTTCTTTGTATTATACTGATACAACTAAAAAGAAACGGAGGAAGTACAATTATATATTCCTTACTACTCCTTTTACGGAGTAACAGTATAGATTAGCTTGATAGATGACCCTCGCCTTTATTGTCTATTGTCTACTAGTCACACATGTGTTTCTGGTTAACTTAATAATTTTGGACAGTCAAAAACATTTAATTGATTAAATTAAAGGTGGAGATTAGATAGTACGGCATAAAGTGAAATGGAAAAGGACATGATGTTGGAAAGTTGAACAATTTACTAAATGGAGTATTTTCTTTCAGAATCAAAATATCAAAATTGAAGAAATGTATGGATCTGATGCACACTTTTAAACCTATGTTTCATACGTAGTACTGCCCTAATGCTATTTCAGATAAATATGTATCCACGTGAGACGTAATCCACGTTATTCACAGCACACCCTCTTCCAAGGAATTTAGTACAAGTTTTTTGAATTCAGTTCAAGGTTGGACAGTGTAGCTTTTTTTTTTTTTTTTTTTTTTTTTTTTTAATACTACGAGTACATACAACACCGTCTTATGATAGTGTACATGTTTTATACGAAGTAATTTGTTACATAGCTTTAGGGGATTCAGTGTAATGTGGTTTCACATATATAGTTTAACTAGCCTTCTGTCCCGTGCAATGCACGGGTTATTTATATGTATACAATATTAATTTTTATTTTATACATATTTTTATTGGAAAATAAATAGTTTATAAAAGAGACAAATTAAAGGGGTGAAAATTAAATGTAATTGTAGAAGATATTAAGTTGAGGGAAAGTGAACCAAACAACATTCATACATGTATTGAATTAAAGCTAGTTTTTTTAAAAAAAAAAAAATACGAGAAAGGGGATTAATTAAATAAAATGTTAATGAGGTGACATATGGCATTGCATTGGTGAAAAATAAAGTGTACATGTGGCATGATGGGCATGATGGTTTGTGTTTTTAAATATTAGGTATAGAGGTATAGATAAGTTCTATAGATGTCTTCTCATAAAAACTTCATTCATTTGAACTTTAAATGTATTTCGTGTTTACTTTATTACTTACATGATGAGCTATAACATGATTGGAGAAATATGTATATAGCTTGAAATTGAACTACCTTATTCGGCACTAAAAATGGCATTTCCAGAATTCCAGCCCTAAGGAGGATAAAAACAATTTTTGTAATGGACATATAATTTGTAACAATTTTTGTAAGTTCACAATAATGGAGATTTAAGGGAGAAGATGTAACCACCTCCATCATTCACTCTAAACATTTATTCATTCACTAAAATCTTAGAGAGTTTTAAGCAGCGTGGATTTGTGAAAATGATTTGAACAAAAGTGCAAAGTCCAAGTATTAATGGAACTAAATTATGATTCTTTTTTTTTTTTTTAAATGAGAAAGTTTAAATCAACTCATATCATTATTGAAATCACACAATAGTAAACACCCTTATCATATGGGTCACTAGCAAGTAGCTTAGCAACGCCAGAAAACCGACATACTCCGATATATATGTTATCATAGGGGATAAAGGCATTTACAAATACATCAAACAAAGTATGCATGAACAAAAGGTTGAGTATGTTAATGAAAACTAAACATACATTAATTATTATGTGACTCTTAATATGATGATACATGTTTGAACATATATACTTAACAACCATAGGAAAACAAGTAGAACTTTCAAATTGCTTTAAAACGACTTTATCTTAAACTTTTGCTTTGGATAAAGCAATAAATGTGCGACTGTCTTTTTTACACTATGTTTGGATAACAATAGTGAAAGGAAAGAGAAGGGAGGGAGGGGGAAAGGGAGGTGAGGGGAGGAATCGGAGAAGGTTAACTTCTAATTCCTTCCAATCTTTTCAAAATGGAGTGATTTGATTTATTAAAAGAGAAAGGAAAATGGATCCTTCCAATTCCTTCACATTTTCTCCTTGTATTAGGTATCTAAATAAAGGATGGTGCATTCTTTCTTTTCTCTTCTCTTCTTTTCCTCTATTTCTCTAGACATAGTGTTAAGAAATTTTATTAGTTATTGATTATGGCTAGATTTGGAATTTGTTCCTATATTTATTTGCCGCTCTAACAATTAATTAGGAATTTATCTTTTGATTTTGATTACATGTTTATAATTTCTATGTCACTCTGTGACAAAGCTCCTACTCGTACTTCACATCAACAATAACATCATCACGTATTATCCTTTTTTTTCTTTTTTACTTATAACGATTAGACTTTCACACTTAATAATGTATAAAGCATGTTACTAATTAATAATAATGTATTCCGTTCTTAAAAAGTAAAATTATACTCCATAAAAAGTTTGATAACCTAGCAAAAAAGACTAATATATCATCAAAAACCAGTTAATTGTATTGCAATTGGGTGCATACCTCTAAGGCTTTCCTCAAACACGCCAATAATATGGCAATAACTTTCACAATATATCAACTCTCAGGCTATCCTCAAACAAGCCAATAATATGTTAATGCAAAACTAGACATTTGTCTCAAAAAAAAACAAACATACATGCATTATCATTATGTGACTATTAATATTGTTTTCAAAAAAAAAAAAAAAAAAAAAGAAAAAAAAAAGAAAAATGTGACTATTAATATGATGATACATGTTCGAACATACATATACTTGGCAACCCATAGAAAACAAGCAGAACTTTCAAATTGCTTTAAAACAACTTTACCTTAAACTTTTGCTTTGGATAAGCAATGAATGTGCAACGTCTTCTTTAAGGAATGTTATGGGTCACTCACTGATTATGGCTAGATTTGGAACTTGTTCCTAAATTTATTTTCCATTCTAACAATTAATTAGGAACGGAGCTTTTGATCTTGATTACATGTCTATAACATACTACCTTCGTCCCGTAATTTCACGTCTATTTCTCAAAAAACACGATAATTAAGGAGAATGGTGAAAGTAGATGAATATTCTATTGTAAAGATAAAAAACAGAGAATATTGTATGAGAATAATAAAATAAAATAAAAAGGGAAAATGTTGGAAGACTTTTCAGTAGCTACATTAAAAATGTAGCCATTGTAACTACTTTCAATCTCAACCGTTTAAATATTAATGATTAATCTTGTCCATTCATATATTTGACTTCCCAATCATAATTAATTATAAAAACTACTTTATTTTTTACAACAAAAAAAAAAAAAAAAAAAAAAACTGCAAAAAGTAACTTCTTTGTCGCTGCCATTGATGCAGTTTCAACTCTTCCAAGTATTCACCTTCAACATAAATCTCCATTAGATAGGTATGGAGGATGGATCAAAGTATAACAAAAAAACAATCAATGGAAAACTACCAACTAACCTAGGAAAAAGGAATATGATTTTATACATTGGATAGTTTTATTCGAGTTACATGGCTAATTTTTTTTTTTTTTGACAAAAAAAAAAAATACATGGCCAATTTGATACTCCGTAGCACAATTATACAGTTCTTAATGATTGAATTATTGCTCTCCATAATTCTTGTACTAATTGATGGATAAATGGATTTCATATTAAGCAGTTAAGTGCAATTTTTTTTTTTTTTGAAACCAAGCTAAGTGCATTGTTTTGTTCTTCGTACTGTATAGAATTTATCAATGGAGTAGTCTAATTTTTTTTGAGTGAATGGAGTAGATTATTGTGTGGAGGATTAAGGAAAAAACAGTTAAAGTTTTTTTTTTTTTTTGGTATTTTTTATGGTCAACTTAAATCAACGGTTCTAATTTACATAATGATGATCAAGGGTGTAGATTTTGTTATTGTAGTGGCTACAATTATATTGTAGCCATTGCAAAACTGTCCAAAAATGTTATACATAATCCTTAGGGCTACATATAATTATTAAATTTACACTTGAAAATCGTAAAAAGTTAAGAAATCATCAAAATATATACACTACTAACACTGATTTACACGTGTTTTTGTCATGAATTCCTAATTTATACAATTTCCAAGAGTATATAACATAACCCTAAAAAAAATTCCACCCGTCCCCAAAAGAACGACCCTTTTGGGTTGATTTCGCAAATATTAAGAAACTTAAATAAAAAGAACTAAAAATATATTGGAAAGATAAATTTACATGGGGGTTTGTAAAAAAAATAAGAGAGAAATAATTAAAAATACATGAAAAAACAAAAGTTTATATGGGGAAGCTAATTTTACACAAAAATTATTGTAAATTGGTGGGTATTTTAATGCAAATGGGTCGATCATTTGGGACTAAAATTAGGTCCAAAGGGTCGAACTTTTGGGGATGGGGGGTAGTGAATATTGTATGGAAAAAAAGGAAGTAATGATTTTTTGGGTATATGTGTATTTTGTATGGGAAAGTTAAAAAGTAAGTAATGATTATGGGAGTGAGGGGTAGCTCAAGTGGTTAGAGCTTCCCTCTCGGTTCCAAGAGATCTTGAAATCGATTCTTACCCTGTCATTGTGGCTCTCTAAACACCAAAAAAAAAAAAGATTATGTAATATATTTAGAAACAAGCACAATATTTTGGGACTCCAAAAAAAAATACAGGCAAAAAATAATGAGACGGAAGGAGTAACTTTTATGGGGACAGAGCTCCTACTTTTGATCAATCAAAGATAACATCATCATGTTATCATTCCTTTTTTACTTATAACGATTAAAATTTCATGCTTGACAACGTTTAAAACCTGTAATTATAATATATTTAATTCTTAAAAAGTAAAATTATATTCCATAAAAAGTTAGGTTACCAAGCAAAAAAGATTGATCTGTCATTAAAAACTAACCTCCCAATTTCATGCAATTGTGCAAACCTGTAAGGCTATAATATATTTCAAATCTAACATAACTTTACATGGCGTTTTTTTTTTTTTTTTTTTTTTAAGTATTAAGATAGCCATAAGGGCGATGTGAGAATCATTTCTGAATCTCTCTGAAATCGAAAAGGAAGCTTTAATCACTTGAGTTATCCCTCGCTCTCATAATAATATAATTATATGATTACAGTAAATAGATTAAAACTCAAAACGTTGCGAGTAAAAAAAAATCGAACAATAAACATGAAAGAAAACAGAGGTCACGACAAGCAGTTGGAGCATCCATAAGGACAGAACTCTTGTGTATATAAAAGAGGGGAAGGCAGAAATCATAAACAACTCCGCCAAATAAAAAGTTTTGGCAAATGTAAATTATAAAATACTCCAGTAATACTACAGTGAGTTACAACCGCATTTGACGGCGTCATCGCTCTCTTGCTCATCCTCCTACTACTCTTTGACCTCGCTTTCCATTCTAGACTAGTCTTCTCTCCCATTTTCTCTCTCCTCAGTCTTCCCCAAACTTCAATTTTTCTGGGTTTTAAATAAATGTGAAATCAACGAACTTTAATAAGGTAAACCCACTACTACTATTACAATTTCCAATTTCTTCCAAAAAATTATGAATTTTTTCTTCCAACCATTTGTATTTAGGACTGATTAAAAGGGTCCCCCACGTCTTTACAATCCTACCCAGATCGCCAGCTAACTTGTAAGTTGTAACCCACTTCACAATTTTTGATTTTTTTAATTTCTGGGTTCATTTGGGCAAAACGTCGAACACCTTGTATTCAATACAACTTCAATTTTGTTGAAATTTTTTTAACCCCAGTTGAAAAAAAGGGGGAATTTGAGGTGTAAAAATGGCGGATTTGGTTAAGCAGATCTTAACAAGGCCAATACAATTAGCAGACCAGATAATAAAGGCAGCAGATGAGGCTGCTTCGTTTAAGCAGGAGTGTTTGGAGTTGAAATCAAAGACTTCCAAACTATCCGACCTGCTTCGTCAGGCCGCTCGGTCGAGTTCCGACCTTTATGAGCGGCCTACTCGTCGGATCATCGACGATACGAATCAGGTGCTTGAGAAGGCCTTGACCGTTGCACAAAAGTGCCGGGCAAACGGCCTTCTCAAGCGCGCCTTCACCATCATCCCCGCAGCCGCCTTCCGAAAGATGTTCGGCCAATTGGAGAACTCTATCGGAGACGTCTCGTGGCTCCTCCGTGTTTCCGGAGGAGCCGGGGATGATGATGGAGGCGTCGGGGGATACCTCGGTCTTCCCCCGATCGCTGCCAACGAGCCTATCCTCTGCCTCATTTGGGAGCAGATCTCTATTCTATCGATAGGCTCGGTGGATGATCGGGCTGACGCTGCCGCCTCTCTGGTATCGTTAGCCCGAGACAATGATCGTTACGGTAAGCTCATCATTGAGGAGGGTGGTGTTGTCCCTCTATTGAAACTGTTAAAGGAGGGAAAGACATTGGAAGGTCAAGAGAACGCGGCTCGAGCCCTCGGGCTATTAGGCCGTGACCCTGAGAGTGTTGAGGCAATGGTTCTATCTGGGGTGTGCTTAGTTTTTGCCAAAATTCTTAAGGAAGGGCCTATGAAGGTGCAGGCTATGGTTGCGTGGGCGGTTTCGGAGTTGGCTCGGCATTATTCAAAGTGCCAGGACATTTTCTTTCAGCACAATGCTGTCCGGTTGTTGGTTGGGCATCTTGCATTTGAGACAATTCAAGAGCATAGCAAGTATGTAGTTTTGACCACCAAGTCTATCACTGGTGCTGCTTCTATTCACAATGCCGCGGTTGCTATGGCTGCGGCTGCCAATGCTAATCAGAGCAGTGCCATCAAAGTGAAGGTGCCGGAAGATGAGGAAAAGACTCAGATCGCGCATCCGATGGCTAGGAGTGCTAGTCCTAGTAGGCTGCATAATTTGGTTGCTACTGCTACTGCACAAGCTAAGGCCAAGACAAACCCTCCTGTTGCTGCTGCTGCTGCCACCACACAAGTCAATGGCAGCAGCAATGTGAATGCGAATGGAAATGGGAGTAATAGCAATCATCATAATCATACTCATAGTTTTGCTGGGGGTAAGATTAGGGAAAGGGAAATGGAGGATCCAGCAGTCAAGGCTAACTTGAAGGCAATGGCGGCGAAAGCCCTGTGGCATCTTGCTCAAGGGAATTCTGCCATCTGCAAGAGCATTTGTGAGTCGCGGGCATTGCTTTGTTTTGCTGTTCTATTAGAGAAGGGAACGCCTGAAATCCAATACAACTCTGCAATGGCGGTGATGGAGATCACCGCTGTTGCTGAGAGGGATGCTGATCTTAGAAGGTCAGCATTTAAGCCTAGTTCTCCTGCCTGCAAGGCTGTGGTTGATCAATTGTTGAAGGTCATTGAAAAGGGTGATTCAGACCTCCTTATCCCTTGTCTTAGTGCAATTGGTAATCTTGCTAGGACTTTTAGAGCCACTGAAACCCGAATGATCGGACCATTGGTACTGCTGCTAGATGAGCGTGAGCCAGAGGTGGAAAGGGCAGCTGTGATTGCCCTTACCAAATTCGCAGGCAGCGAAAATTACCTGCGTGTGGATCACTCCAAGGCCATACTTGCTGCAGGTGGAATCAAGCATTTGATACAGCTGGTGTATTTTGGAGAACAACAGATAGTGCAAATCCCAGCATTGGAGCTGCTGTCTTACATTGCACTGCACGTGCCCGATAGCGAGGAGTTGGCTCGAAACGAGGTGCTTACTGTCTTGGACTGGGCATCAAAACAGTCTCACATGGTGCAAGATGAATCTAGAGAGACTTTGTTGCTAGAAGCTAAGAGCAGGCTTGAACTTTACCAAACAAGAGGCACAAGGTGAAGAGTTAAAATCTAAAAAATTGCGCTTTTTCCGAATTAAGAGTAATTATTAAACACCCTACCCCAACTCCCTCAAATGGTGAATAGCTCATTCGTTTGTGTATCCATCTAAATTGATTTGTCTCATAAATATTACATTTTCACCTCGAAATTTTTTTGATGATAGCATGAATTTGTAATTTTGTTATCATTTAATGTGTATTGTAAATACAAATTAGTTGCAAAAGTTCATCAACAATGACAAAATTCCTTCGATTTTGAGCAATGGTTTTTGTTTTATTCAGTTAAAGATTCTCATTTGAGGTTTATTCTTGAATAATGTTAGGTAGGAAATTTATTGAAAATTGACAGAATAATTAGGAGGTGGGGATATGATATTGTGATTATTGTCTGATGTTTGTTCATACTGTTGAATATTATATGTAATGTGGCCCTATATGAACATGGCTTCTGATTTATGACTTATTTTCTCTGATGTGGTTACATTTTAGAAGACATGGCATACTATATAACAATTGTATACTATTGTAGATCAATAAGAACTGGAAATCTGAGTGATCAGGTCTTTTTCAAAGAGAATTTCTTAAACTTGGTGGTTTATTGGACACTCACCAATTGCCATCAGACACGTATACACGGAAATATACATACAAATACTTTAAATCTCGAGTGTTTTTATTTCAAAATCACCCTCTATCTCTTAAACACCTCTTGGCAGTGAAAATGCCACCAGCATAAACCCCAGGACCGATTTCTCACAAGTACAAAATCACTTGAAATCTCGAGTTTATCCAAAACACCTCTTGGTAGTGAAAATGCCACCGAGATTGGTATATATCCAGGGATCGATTTCTCATAAGTACAAAATCACTTGAAATCTCGAGTGTTTTTTATTTCAAAAACCACCCTCTATTTCCTAAACACCTCGGTGGCAGTGAAAATGCCACCGAGACTGGCTTAAACCCCAAGGATCGATTTCTTCTTTCTCACGTGTACGAAAATAACAATGTTCCATGAGGATTAACAATAAAATGCCACAAGTTTATTGAAATTCATGCAGCCAGGAAAGGCTAAAGAAAAGGAAGTGTTGCGTAATTTCCCATAGTTAGCAAGAGCCAAACAAAGCTTAACCCATCAAACAGTGACTGCTAGTGTATTGTACCTGGATTTTGCTAAAGTTAGCACATTTTAATCATCTAAAAACAGCATGTTACCTTTCTATCATTTTACTACTCTAATCATTTTTGCTAGTAACTTTTCACAATTATTGTCACTTTTTTGTTACCCAAAAAAATATTTTTACCCAAAAAAATAAAAAATTGTGAATTTTCAACGTGAAAATCATGTAAAAATGAAGGTGATGATGATACATTTACCGAGATTACTGTAATTCTTCCCATGTGAGTGAGATAAGCTCGACCAACCAACTACAACTGTATTACCTTCCTCCTTTGTCTTCTAGAAGCATCATGTCATACTAATTGACCTTTCACTATAAATACTCGTGGATACGAATCATACAAGTATACAACCCATTTTTTATTTTTAAATGCAATTTGTTTGTTAAATAGGCAAAACAAAAATTTACCAAGATCTATCACAGTAATATTGATTATAACAATGATAATAATAAAAACGGTTTGGTATAGATGCGAAAATAATCCCATGGTAATATTACGAATCTAGATTTGTATTAAATAATTTAACTTAATTTTCTTAAGATGATTGAATTGAAATGAACTTAATTTTAGTAAATTGAATGATCTAGATTTAATTTAGCTAAAATGATCAAATTGAAATGAAATAAATTTAATTTTGTTGAATAGATTAAACTGAAATGAAATAAATGATCAAATTGAAATGAAATAAATTTAATTTTGTTGAACTAGATACAAATTTGTTGAAATTGATTAGATTGAAAAGAAACACGTCCTATCATTTCTATCCTAAAATAAAATGATGGCAACCTTTTGCTTAAACCCCATCCGCCATTAATGTTATCATATTTTTTTTTCTTAAGTGGACAAACACCAACCTTAATTAAATGAACTTTATCAAACTAGGATGTGGGGGTTTCACAACCAAAATTTAGTGTTAGCCTATATAAAAACAATGGTTGGTTCAAACATCTTACCTTTGTTGTTTGATACTTCATAACACTAAGTACTATGAGTTTACATAAAGTTGTGTTGTCCAAAATATAATGATATATGGAATTAGACTAATGAGAATCACACAATCTCACATGAAATTACAACCTTCCAATCAAGTTTCCACAATTTGGAATAATCCCAATCACATATTTTTAATTCAATTGCTTAATAATGTACTTGCATGCAAAGATAAATTTGACCATAATTTTCTTAGAAAATATATAAGTAGCACTTTTCAATAAGAATCTAACAATATAGTTATAGAGTACTTTTCATATATTGCATTTAAAAAATTTCGATTATTATTGTCCAACCTCAATAAATACGGGTCGTTAGAGGTACATAAATCCCACCTAACAAGGTATTTGATACGCATCATTGAGACTAAATATTAAAATAAATAGAAAATTGCTCTTGAAATAATTGCAGGCGTAATACAATACATAAGTTATCTAGTTGGCATAATTCAATACTTCTATCTCTATATACCGATTACCATAGAAAAATGCTCAAATAACTAAATTTCCATATTACTTACAAAAATTTCCTATGAGGCAAATATATATAAACCCGCTAATTTAAGTTAATGAGCCGCTAATTTAATTAGTAGTAATTAAATTAATACATACTCCTCCCATTCCTACAATTCAACTCACTTCGCATTTGCACGGGAATATCTTTGACTATTGACAACTTCAGCTATGTAATCAGTTAAGCAGTCTTACTCTTAATAAAACAGCTAATTTTGTGAACAAGTAAAAAAAAAGTTGTACTACTTTCAGTTGCTAATGTAGACAGTATGTCCGAATATATTGATAAAAGGCAGAATCATGAAAGTTATTTTCAAGAATTTTCTAAAAAAAATCTCTCATCTATGTAAAATAAATAAATAAAATTAGGGTTTAAATAAAAAATGATTAAAAAAAACACTTGAGTATTTAATCAAAGGGGCATTTGTTTTATTGTTTGACCTTTGTACTGCAAACGTGATACATGTCTTCCATAACTCCGGTGAGTGCGATAAAACATTTTTTATTTTTTTAGGAAGTAAAATATATTTTCCAACCATTCTTTTTTTTTTTCAATCCACTAAAAGCTCCAGGCAATCCAAGACGGCACATTGAATCTGGACAATGATAAAACAACAACGTAATATAAAAAGATGGGTAAAATTTGAGGTACCAGATGATATATTGTCCCCTGTTCTTTCATAAATAAGTCAATATGTAATATTACAGAATACTATTTTAGAATGTTCGGGAAGAATTTTTACACTTTCGTCTACAGAGAGGTGAAGAGAAGTTGAAACAACATAAACTAATTATCTTAGTGAACTTCGTAAATCTTTACCTGTCTATGTGAGTAGGATTATGCGACAACTAGCCCCCAACAGAGAGGGAGTATGTACCATATCAATGAAACTGGACACTCGCTTGATGAGGAGAAAGTACAGACAATCAACTTTATCAGCTACGACCTGTAAAGCAAACAACAAATGTAAGCACACAAATGCTAGCTACGTGTTGGGAGAAAATTACAAAATAAAGCAGCAGTAAATCCTTCACGAGCATATTCATGTAGTATGTCGCAGCCTCAGTTCTCACATCTTTGGAGAATTTGGAGCTACCGCTGTCTTGTTCATTGTATCACAAAGACGTTAACCCATAAATTTGTTATCTCTACATGACATGATTCTATGGATATTGCTATGAAAGGACCACCACGACAGCAACCATTCTACTGACATTGAGACCAATTGAGCCATAAGAAGTTAGGATTTTATCATATAAAATCAATATACAATCATAAAACATGAAGCTGCAGTGAACCAGCTCTGACTGTGACAGATCTAAAGGGCTTTAAAGACCAATCTTTCTCCTTCATATA
Source organism: Chenopodium quinoa (assembly GCF_001683475.1). NCBI lineage: Eukaryota > Viridiplantae > Streptophyta > Magnoliopsida > Caryophyllales > Amaranthaceae > Chenopodium > Chenopodium quinoa. Next base: position 23,282,281 of record NW_018742204.1, on the reverse strand, counting down.
GCTAAAGAATCCTTCAGATAGTTGCCTAACAGGGGAAAATCTAAATCACCAGATTACCTCTTTCAGAAGCCTATAGAGCGTTGATTAATGACCTTGGGAAGATGTAGTGACTGCTTGCTCAAGACCTCATCAGTAACATCGTCCATATGACAATCATCCTATTAACATTCAATATTCTGCTCCAAAGTTTTATCTTAATTACTTAAAGAATATTTGCACTATATTTTAAAGGTATTTTTATGTTAAAAAGGAAGAAGATACATGAATAATACTTACGAAGTACCTCAGTTTTTTTAGTTCATTCATAGGTCCAAAACAAATCGCAAGTAAAATGCCAAGGGGTACTACATACGAAGTATATGTTAAAATCAAGATTTTTTATCCATCACTCCATCAGGCAGTAGATTTCCCAAGCAATTTAGATTTGAGAATGGGCTTACTTCATATATATTGCCTCTTTTTGCCTTTTATAATGCGAGTGCATACCTTTATATGATGAAGGGGGACAATTCACCTAGATCGCCCTGTGTAAGTGTGTCCAGGGTAGGACTTCTTAGAACTAAGCTGAACCTGCTGGGAAAATTTAGCAGCAAAACATTACTTAGAGTACAGGAAGAAAAATAGAAAATTAAAAGATAAAACAACCCCTCACAATCAAAGTACACTATGAAAAATCCACAACACTGTAAACCATTTGCTGCACAGAGAATCTGACAGTGCCTTGAGAATGTTAATTAATTATATCGGAATCAAATTTGGATTAAATTTAGATAAAACATTGGGTACAGGTAAGTAGAGGTTATCGTTTGACATTATCAATTAATGAATGAGTACACACTAACCTTCAATTGACCCACAAATATGATCATGTATCACAGTGATGCATACACCATGAATGCAACAGAGGTAGACTCTGACCAGTGACCACTTAGTCTTCAAACAGCCAATATCTCTCTCCCTATCATCTCTTCGGGGCCACGGGCCACCATCATATACGACAGATAAAATTCCCGACCCTAAGTTCTCCTTATCATTGAATGTTATAGTCTTCAGCTTCACTGTTCCAGATGTAGCCAGATTATACGATATTCTCCCAGATTTTACTTCTAATATAAAGTTAGCCTTGAAGGAGTTCCATGGTCTGGTGGTTAAATCATTGGACTCTAAATCCAATAGCCCGAGTTCGAATCTCAGTGGAACCGTCTTCTGCAAATATTCCAGCCCTCCCTTAGACAAGGAAACAAACACATCAATTTAGATTCCAAAGCAGTACATCAAATACCAATAATATTCACTTTGGTAATGAACCACAAGAACAGAGGAAGTTAAGATCAGAGGAAAAGATTCCTAACGATTATTGTATTATAATTTATAAATATAGCAGTATAAATCCAATATCCAGAATTTTATCAATGAAACCTTCATAGATCTAACCAAATCTTCTCAATTTTTAGTATAGGGAGTCCAGAAGCAAAGGTAAGAGTAATTCAAAAACAGCCTCTAGTCCACACTTAAAAGGTTGGTTAAAACTTCTCCCCAATTATTTCCTCGGTCATCCCCTACCTTTATGTATTTTAATTTTTTCATCTTGGGGTTAAAACAATTGTCTTTCGCTCTAACTAAGGCTAATTATATTTCTTGAAGTCAGAACTCCTTTATTCCTATGGAACAGCAGGCTTTGTAATAAAATTTCAACCTCTATTAAAACAGAGAGCTTGCATTGCTTAAAACACAAATAGAGAACTTGCATTATTTTATCAAATTTCCCCACCTATCCTCACCATTGGTGAAACGAGATTGGAAATCATATCACACACTTTGGGTCCAGCTTTCCCTTAAACATCAAAACAAAAACATGTAGCTTCAAATTCCAATACACCACAGAAAACATCCTAGTGTCTAGTCTAAACAGGCCAAAGATTTAGAAGAGACATGAGGGAAAGAACCGTCTGTAACCAGAGAATGCTTGACAATTGCGTTTATAACAAGTCTCAAGGATATAATTTGTGAGCTGTACAGTGTTTTCCAATAAAAGTGTGGCTAAGCCGTTCCAATAAAAGTGTGGCTAAGCCGCTAAGGTATCCTTTGTGGTTATGAATAGGCCTTGGAGGGCCTTGGGCAACCCCAAGAAGCTTCCCTTTAAATTTCATGAAGAATTTCCACTAACCTACAAGAGAATCACAAGTGAGATAATTGTCATCCATAGTCCCAATAATTGATTGCTACCCTAACGATACACGTGGTAGAATAGATGCGGAGATACTTAAATCTCTTTTCCTTTAAGGAAATCATCCTTGTATGTCTTGGCCTACGGTTGACGATTTCTGCACAGGACTTGGCCCAGCATGATGGTGCAAGAAGCCTCTATTGGCATAGACCTTGCTGCCTTGGCTTTGGACGGTGTCTAGACACTAAATGATGCCTATGTCCCAAAAGGACATTCATGTACTATAAAAACAATTTGACTACAACCACAACCCAAAACCCAGCCAAAAACGTGCATAATAAAACTGTAATAGAGTAATAGACCATCCAACTGGATGACGAGTCATAATAGACAGGTTAAGTAACTTTTACACTAGACAAAACCCAATACATCCTTTCGTATGTAAACTGCTTTTTGTAAGAACAAAAATACAACGGGACAAGTTTTTCAATCATTGTTTAGTTTTGTTTCATTTCTGTATACTATGGCCCTGGAAAATTGCTCCGAAAGTTTAGAACTTTGATTTTAAAAAAATAGAGCAAGTTTGGAGCTTTATCTTGCTAGGTGTGACATGATAGTATTAATTACTACTCCGTATTAAATACCAAAGAGTTTATAATAGTATAAAATACCTAACATGTCTTCGCAGGAGAGTACATGCCAGAAAAGGAAAAGACTGACCATGGGAGCCTATGGCCCAATGGGTTGCAGTTGGACCAGGTTTCATCTATTACTGTCTTGCAGAGGAAAATCCCATTTCCCCTCTTGGACAGGAGTGTAAAGTCTGAAAAATTTATCCAAATGAGCATAAATACCATAGCATATGTGAATAACATATATTATTATTAAATTACTTCAGGGAAAACCAAGCCAATGACATGGGTTATGGTATAGAATACTGAATAAATAGGCAAAATCGCCCAAGAAGTAACTATTTTCGATTCTTTCACAAAAGACTGACGGCAGGTGAATATTTGAGTCAGAGTGGTGGATTATCTAGCTTAATAGCAAAGCACTGCAAAGCAACCAATGTTTATCAAGTGCAGCAACACACCATCACTCAAGGGAAAATCCACCAAGAACTGCTCAAGCCTGGAGAGCAGTTCAATTCACAGTCTAATCCAGTTACTGAACACTTATGCAGAGCCACAACATCAAACATTATCAGAAAAGCACCTCAACCCTATAAACACTCCAATCCAAATATTCATCCTCGAAAAAAATAAGACTATAGCTAGACACAGTTTGATGCATTACATTAGCTCACCATAGTAGCTAGCTCTGCAGTCTAAGCCCAATTCTTCCATTGCATGTAGAACCTCCCCCATTACCACACTTGTCAGTGGTAATACTAGTATAAGGCTAACAAAAATAAGTACTATGAGGAACAGATATTAAACAGCCTAAAGCAGTATGACCTTATGAGGAATGAAATCTACAGAAAACAGTCATCACCTCAAAAAATTGAACTCAACCATATAATTTTTTAATAATCTGCTAACTCTCAGGAAATTAATTTGGTTACAGACCTCAAAAACAAAGAAGGTGTGGATAGACCAACTCACAAGAATTTCACACCGAGGTCATCAAGAATCAGGAACCAAACTAATATTGTAAACAAGGGATATAAATGGTGAATGTTGTCCAAGGCACAATTCATCTTTAAGGTTTTTTTTTAAAAAAAAAAGGAATTCATATTCAACACGGCCACCTTATAATATTCAAGTGTCCTTAGAAGTAAAATTGGAACAAAAGTACGATACTTTTTAACCTCATGCCCAGACAAAGAATAAGAGATCCCATGGCTCAGACTAAAAAATTATACCAATAGCTCAGAGCTTCGAATCATTTACTAATTTCATGACTAAATTATATTTCTTATACCAAGTTTAAATGTCATAATTGTTTGAGTGTCACACAAAAGATGAGATGTATTTTTCAGTATTGCAACTAAAAAACACTCAAAGATAAACCATTGTTAAAGGCTTGAGGATAATAAAGTTGTGCAAGGAATTTACACACTAAATATTTACAAGATACATTCAATCCATCAGACACTATGTTACTCAGAAGTCAGAACCATGTACTTATGTTAAACATGAGTTATATAGTTGTGTACAAGTGTCAGACTCTACTAAAAAAAAAATAATAATAATAATAATAAAATAAAATAAAATAACTTTTGGTCCAAAATGAAGCGCCAAGATTCTATACTCATGTGGGAGTGCTAAAAATCTGGCATGGGTACTTGACATTATAAAGAGTTCAAGTAAGAAGAATCAATGGGGCACTATTTCCTCATGACTAATAGCTACTCCGGAATTAAGAAAGGTAAAAACTAAATAAACAAAAGATTGACAGCCATATGGAATTCTAGATAAACACCTCACTCATCACATAATACGAGCAACCCACCTTATGAACATCTGAGCAAATCAACTCAGAACGATAATCGTACTCTTTTGATTCTGTATACCATGCTTCTGTGTATATCTTATCCCAAAGAATCTGTTGGAGAAAGAAAAAGTAAGAAACTATACACAATCAATGCACATATTTAAAGAAAGTCTGATTTTGATGAGTGACTACTATCTTCCGCATAATTACAAAGCAATGTACATATAATTTCAGAAATAAGCCCATAATTTGTCAGAAAAATTAACACGCTTGATAAAGAGAGATGACGATGCCAAACTTGCTTTCTTATAACTTGCATACAAATACGTTGAAACAGTGATCTTCTATTAGAAGATTTAGAACCAACAAGGGAAATACGCATTGAGGAGGACGGCCAGAAAGGCCACACAAACCACGCCATCCAATTAGAGAATTTCTAAAAAGAAACCTGATACTGCAAAAAACCATTTAGCATCATATACGGAGTCACAATTCACCAATGTGTTGGCCTGTTGAATATTACATGTACACACATAAGACAGAACTCCTGGATGAACTTAATCTCTCAAACCCATAGCTTCTTTATACTTTTTTTTTTTTTTTTTTTTTTTTGGGGGGGGGGGGGGGGGGTTGGTTATTATACCAATCATTACTTTTCTCAGCTATCTAGTCTGAAGTTTGAACCATCAAGGTCACCTTCTTACATCACTCGCCGCCTCTATTACACTGTGTCATGTGCAGAACCTAACGGTGAAGACACTAGAATGTGAATCAACTGAATCCAATAGCCCAAATTCAGATCTTAGTAGAACTATCTTCAACTTATCTGCCTGAAACTTTCCAATCCCAAGGAAGGGCACACTTAACAGCTCACAAAAAGAAACAATTGCTTTCTGAGTTTTTAGTTAAAGGTTGATACATCAAATATTAAGCAAATTTTAGACAATAACCACATTAAAAACCTAAGTTGCAGATACAAGGGTACAACTTTCCAACATCAGAGATAGTATATTTTCCCAGTGAAGATTGAAGAGTTTTCTATATTTGACAACGAAAACTGCATATGGAGTTAGTAATATAAGGAGGAAGATGAATTCACTTTTTAAAGCACACACTTGTTCTTTGCATTCTGCCTAGTCATTTTGTTGAGCTCCTTCACACATAGGATTAATAATTTGAACTTGTATTGGCAGCTTCAACTCGAGAGGTTTCTTTACCACACGTTAAACCCCACACACCCTAATAAAAACTGCAGGTTCAAGCTTCAACTTAATCATCGAAACAATTAACACACAAAAAAGGCAAGAGAGGCAACGTCTAGAGCCAAAATTTCTAAGACGACTCATCTAGGTATATCCTATAGCCATATTAAATTGCTTGATATCATGATATGCCATTTTTAAGTACTGCATGATAAAGAACCCAAATCACATCTCTGTTTCTCTCCTAGAGAATACATCTCATTATACTGGATTCATGATCCTATGACGAACTATGCCTAGAGGAAACAAAAAGAAATTTGATAGTAGTTCAGTGCGCCTAGATGCCCACCGTAGCTATATTTGCAAATTGTAGATGGTCAAAGTATGTAAATTCAACCTAACTCTTCCTTTGTATGCAAAACTTCTCTGGCTGATCACAAGTATCTAAGTAGTGTAGGGATAACAAAATGAAAGATTGAAAAAGGGAAGAAGGTATAGTGTAAAATGATTTAAAAGTTAGCGATATTGAAAGTATACCCGAAAGCACAATCTGCCAAGCATATAGAACAACAACAAAAAAAAAAAAAAAAAAAAAAGAAGAAGAAGCAGTAGCAACAGCAACAACAGCAACAACAACAACAACAATATTTATACCGATCAATGCGTGATTTAATCATGCAATCCTAAATTAAGACCCATTTAGACTACATTAAATGCATGACATAATCACAAGTCAATTAGTTATGTCAATGCTTGGTTAAACTAAATATTTCCTTTTTGAATCCTTATATATGGGTCATGTACATCATTATCTAAAAAAGAGTTATTAAGGACCCTTCTTGGAAATAGATACAAGAATCAGGCTAAGTACAGCACAGCGCTAGAAACAACAATGGCCTTGTTATAACTTCTTCAGCCATCCCTCAACCCCACACATCACCCTTTCTCCCCATCACATCCAAAGAAAATAATTTTAAAGAATATAGATAATCTAATCTTAGAACTAGAAAGTTGGCCAAAGGGATTACCACACTTAAAGGATCAATGAAGAGGGTTAGGCCTTCTATCTACAATATACATATGGATATGAAAATAAGAGGGGGTAGGGGTTATAACAAGTCGGCTAGAGTAGCTCCACCACCAATTTACACTCAAGTCAACGAGCTGGTAGAGTTAAGAAATCCAACATGGATAATAGAATATGCAAGTTACATGCTAATTCATAAAAGAGGATAGTGCACAAAAGCATTATTTACACTACCAAAATTTTGGTCACCTCATAAGTCATAAGTACCACTAAAACAAAGAGGGAAGACAATTTTAAGAAACAGAAGGCCAAAAAACCCCATAAATTCCTGGCTTCCCTTTTTTTAGTGGGAATTATGAGGTGGCTGAAAATTAAAAATAGTGCAGTAGTGTACATGATAATTTTGTACACCAAGTATCTCTATGCCTTCCACAAGGTAGCACATTACTAGCATTTTTTATGTTCAAAATTCCAAAATAGTGATCCAGCAAAAAATCCAAGGCATATTACTCTAACACTCACAACCTATTTGATAAGCGGCATAAATGATGGGATTGGAAACGAATTTATAAATAAATGTGTAAGAGAAACAAATTTTCACTCCTATTGTAATACTAACTTATCAGTTATCCTAAGTTCACTCTATTGCTTCCAAAACATTCATCGCGAAAAACCATCCACTACAAAAAGTAATATTGTTTGGTAAAAAAAATTACATTAAAATGGACACTACGACATTACTTCACTTGTCAAATTACACTTAAATTCATTCCCATTACCGCAATTACAACAAACCATCAAAAGTACCTTCATGCACCCAAATTTCTTTTAAAATAACCAGAAAGAACCGACTATATTTTACTTCGTATATACTTGTATAATTTATGATATGAATATATGATCAAACTATCAAAGACATCCACAATTAACTAGCACAGTTTACTCTCTACTCCATACTAACTACACATAATTGAAACAAAACCCTAATTAAAATACTCCGCAACCTTTGAGCATAATTGGTGCAACATTATTCAAATTTCAAACCTAAGATAACATATTTGAACATAATATTAAATTTCAGCGAATTCTTCGATTTGTAATTATACATTAATTAATAATTGACTACAAAAAGAAATCACAATTCGAGAAATTACGAGAAGTAATGCATAATTTGAACTTTAATTTCAAATGAGAAGGTTACCTGGCCAAGAATTTGCCGTGATTTTCCAGCATTCCGCCGTCGCAATTGGCGCCAATGAACCGGCGTCGCTTTGACGCCAATTTAGAGAGGAAGAGTTTTAAAAGAGGAGAGTGGATCGGAGAATAATGGACTGAATAATAAAAATGAAGGGATTGGACAGTGTTTGGACTTGTATGATGGTAGACATTTGAAGGTTTAAAGGCCCAGTCCTCGGCTTTTTACTCTCTTCGTCTCTTTTTATGATGCATTATATTCATCTTATCTGAACTTATCTGAGAGTATTATAGCTTATTTTAGTTATAAATTGAAGTTGGGTAGTCCTGATTAATTCAAATCACAACTTATTTGAACTTATTTTTCCCAAATTTATCTTATCTGAACTTATTGCCCCTTATTTAAACTTAGGGTCTGTTTTGTTCACCTAATTTTCACTTATTCAGGTGTAATATAGTTCAAATAAGTTCATTTAAGTTTAAATTAAGTTTAATAAGTTCTGATAAGGGTTATCCAAGTATAAATACAACTAAAATAAGCTTTAATAATGTCTAATAAGTTCAGATCAGTGAAAATCAGATAAATAGAACACACCCTTATTTTTCCTGAAATAAGTAGAATTAAGGTTAACATAACAGAGTCTTACTTGTCTTACTTTGAATTTGAATTTTGTTATTACGCTTCATCTATTTGAGTTAGGTAAAGGGACTGAAAATGACAAGGAAAGGGCAAATGACTAAACTCTATGATTCCACATGTGTGGACTTGATTGAAAAGATTGAAGTTAAGAAGTTTGATGGTGTAAAAGAGGAAATGTGTGTATTTGATTATAGTAAGTTGTTGATATATCGTATAATGTACTTTCGATTACACTATGCAAATTTGGGTTGAGTCTAAACATACATATCATACATTCACAGGACGAGCGTAGATCACTCGTGTAGCACTTGAATCCCTAGACTTGATCCATGTCAACCTTCCTCATATGCACAAGCAACATTATATAGGATAACAATACACAATAATAATAAAATGGAAAAAGACACATGCGTTAATATAGAGTCATGGGTAAGGTTGCCCCATATGAGGCTTGTTATGCTAGCGGGGAATTTTTCACCACGTGACAAACTCCCCCATCTAAGCCATGATCGCCCTCGTTGTGGTGCTGTAAGTTAGCTCCACATCACTTCGCAGCATAACACTAACGCACTAGCTTGCCTATGAAGTTACATGTTGACACACCATATCCTCTTTCTTAACACCATAGCAAGGCTCCCTTTCATCGCCATTGCTTATGTTGCTGCCTCCCCATGTTTCCACACTTCATCCCTTCCTAATCACTTAACACATCCACTTGAATTAGGTTCCTCCATATAATTGACATCGAAACACAAACATCCCTCAAATCTTGTTGAGATGAGGCACTTCCCACCAAGCTCGCTCACCTCCTCTCAGGGTTAGCGCACCACCTATGCTACACTGAGTACTCAACTAGATCACTCTTGATCTCACCCCACACAACACATTCCTGATATCCTTCATCGCCGCGCCACCTCAATCTAGCTCGTGGTGGCTTGCCCAATGCAACTTACTACCTATGGAGGTTACCTCATATGAAATTTATCATGTCAGGGATTAAGGTAAATGTCACCGCATAAAAAGTAGCATAAATTTACATTGACGAACGATCACATATAATAAAAAAAGTATTAACTTTTACAATAAAAAAAAAAAAAAAAAAAAAAAAAAAAAAAAAAAAAAAACTTAAATATCCAATTGTATAAAACCCAAAACAAAATCATAAAACATAAAAATCAAAGCAACAAGATCAATTAGCCACAAAAAAACATCTACAACCAAAAAGGGTCCCATGAATGAAAACACTACACTATAAAACACATGAAATAAAAAAGGCTTAGCAAGATTTTTCCATAAACTTATCTTCATAACTACCACTCCCATTTGCTCATTCAATTTCCTCCACCCAATACATAATCCACTCCTCCATCACCCACTTCACTACTAATAAAACTACTCAAATTTTCACATTTTCCTTTCATTTCTTCTTCTTCTTCCTCCTATTCCCATTTTCCTCCGCCATGGCTGCCGCCGTCACCGCCGCCGTATCTTTCCCTTCCACCACCAAATCATCCTCTCTCTCCTCCAGAACTTCCTCCATCATTTCCCCTGACAAAATCTGCTACAAAAAGGTAAATTTTCACTTTTTACTATTTGGATATTTCAAATTTCTCATTTTTTTTACTGGGTAGTGTGAATTTTTGCGATTTTGTAATGTTTGTTTTGATGATTTATATGGGTGTTTTGCAGGTTCCTCTGTATTACAGGAATGTATCTGTAACAGGGAAAGTGGGACCCATTAGGGCCCAGATCACATCTGACGTGGAGGCACCACCTCCACCTCCTGCTAAGGTTGAGAAGCATTCAAAGAAAATGGAGGAAGGTATTGTAGTTAACAAGTACAAGCCTAAGAACCCTTACATTGGAAGATGTCTCCTTAACACTAAAATTACTGGGGATGATGCACCTGGAGAGACCTGGCATATGGTTTTTTCTCATGAGGGTAATTTTCTATATCTCTAAGTCTCTAACCATCAACATTTTGATCCTATGATAGACTTTTTCGAATACGATATTTAATATTACTCCGATTTTGTGTAATACTTGGTCTGACCGTCTGATACAAGAATTTGCGATATATTAGCTTGTTGTATGTTCACAAATCACATGTTTATGATGGTAATTTTCTAATATTGTTTTTACCAATAACATATTGATCACATGATAGGCACTTGTACATTATTTTAATAGTATTAATACTTGGTCTGACCGTCTAATGCAAAAATTTGCGATATATTCATAATTAATTAATTATATAATTATATATGTACCATACTACATAGTATATAGAGCAAGTTACGAGTAGTGTTTTTGAATGATTTATACTTCGTATGTAGTATTGTAGTGAAGTAAGTGAACCTTTATGATGCGCATATTTGTGTAATATGCTCATTATATTCATAATTATATAATGGTATACAATAAGGTAGTGTTTTTGAACTATTTGTAATGTAATGAACCTTAATGATGAACATTTTTTCAAGCATGCGAGTTGATATCACATGAACTTGTATGTTAAAAGATGGTATGTGAAATTCTATTGTTAAATATTAGGATAGTTTGTAAGATTTGTCACTCAATCATGTGGTCTTACAGAAGCTTTATGTGATCTTGATCTTCTTATTGGTAAATTGGTATTTTTTTCAACTCAAATTTTGAATTTGGTTGCATGTATTTGTAGGAGAGATCCCTTACAGAGAAGGGCAATCTGTTGGGGTCATTCCCGATGGTGAAGACAAGAATGGAAAGCCCCATAAGTTGAGGTTGTACTCGATTGCCAGCAGTGCTCTTGGTGACTTTGGTGATGCTAAAACTGTAAGGATCAAACCCTATTAGATTATATTGTTTTGTGCTGTCCGAATTTTCAGATATTCTAAGGAGTTGTGTGGTTGCATTAGCTGAATGCTGTTTATTTGAAAGTCGAGGACTTGTGAATGTACAATTATATGAATAGTAAGGGTGAGAATGTGATAGAGCTAAGAGAGTAAAGAATGCTTTGGTTTCTGTCAGGAATTCAGGATCAATAAAAGCATATCATACCATAATAATAATTTCAACTTCCTAATAGCCTATTATCATTATTTGTATGTTAGTCTTGTTTGACATTATATCTATCTTTCCCATGGGGTAAATTTTTGTTTCTCTGTGCTTTTAGGTTTCGTTGTGTGTAAAACGACTTATCTACACCAATGATGCTGGAGAAACTGTCAAGGGAGTCTGCTCGAACTTCTTGTGTAAGGATGCCAAATCCTCATACTTTCCAAATTTGTTTTATCACTTGTGCAGTACAATCTAGTGGTATAGTCATTGCTCGAAGGGATCCTACATTTCTTGTTTGTGGTGTATATGTGGGCCATGTGGCGCCTTTCTATGAGCCGTAGAGTGAGTTTTTCAAATGAAACCAATGGGAATAGGTGACTTTAAAAGGGATGTATCACGTATATGGTGACTTTGATGAGAGTGGGATGACTTAGGTGGTCTTACTGAATTACTCTGTTAGCCTATTTTATATGAACTACAAGTGTTAGCTTCTGCTGATTGTTTGATCGATACCATATGCCATTGACCTTTGACCTTGTACTTCACAACTCAAAATTCTTGTACTCTATGTAGGTGACTTGAAGCCTGGTGCTGAAGTGAAGTTAACAGGGCCAGTTGGAAAGGAGATGTTGATGCCCAAAGACCCCAATGCCACAATTATCATGGTATGCCCTATTCCTGAGCTTGTCACGTTGTCTTCCACGTGTATGTGCTACTATCTATCATGGTTTTCCCCATCACTACTCAAGCCTAATGAACATTGCCTCCATTTTTGTAGCTTGGAACTGGAACTGGAATTGCTCCTTTCCGTTCATTCTTGTGGAAGATGTTCTTCGAAAAGCACGATGATTACAAGGTAAGTTGAATATGCTTGTGTTACTGTCTTCTAGAAACTGTTGCTAGACATGGGAAACATGCAGGGCTGACAATCAGATGATTTCTTTTTGCTTATCTTGGAATTTTGTTAAAATTATTCTTTCGAACTTTCTTCCATGGGAGCATTTATACATCTTCACATGACTTTCTAGTGGCAATCCTGCACTCAGAATTGTAAAATTTACAAGTTGTGTGTAATTGATAAATCTATTGCAATTTCAAAATCAGATTGGTTTTTTTTGGTACTCTTACTGATATATGCTCAGTGTGCTAGTTGATGACTGACTTAAAATTTCTGATTATAGTTTAACGGCTTGGCTTGGCTCTTCTTGGGTGTACCCACAAGCAGTTCTCTGCTCTACAAAGAGGTGAGTTAAATCTACATCATCTAGCCTAAAAATTTGGCAGTAAAAACTGTGTTTCAAATGATTAATCTTCTAGACCAACATTTCTAACAAATGCACTGAAAAATGCTCACAGGAATTTGAGAAGATGAAGGAGAAGGCTCCAGACAACTTCAGACTAGATTTCGCTGTCAGCAGAGAACAGACAAATGACAAGGGGAGAAGATGTACATTCAAACCCGTATGGCAGAATATGCCAACGAACTGTGGGAAATGTTGAAGAAAGATAACACTTACGTCTACATGTGTGGGCTTAAGGGAATGGAAAAGGGAATCGATGACATTATGGTTTCATTAGCTGCTGCCGAAGGTAAGCTGAAAGGAAATATAGAATCCAAAGTTCTTCTAAACTCTAACACGGACTACACGGTGAGTTGGTGGCTTATTTACTCTTTTCTTTCTTCTTTTCCAGGCATTGATTGGCTTGAATACAAGAGGACATTGAAGAAGGCAGAACAATGGAATGTGGAAGTCTACTGATAACTCTTGTACAAACATCTCTTATTCCTTTTTGTGAAGCAGCTATATTTATTACCTATTTTTCACTGCACCTTGTAGATAGGTCAGTTTTTTTTTTTTTCCTTATATTGTATTGACGATAAGCCATTGCATTTTAGCGCCATAGCATAAAGCTCTTGTCAGAAGACTAGTATTCAGCTAATATAATGAAAATCATTGTCGACACTTGTACACGGAGGAAATTATGAGAATGAACTTATGCTATAATGTATAATCTGATTATATGTTTTGTGGCATGGCATATATATGAGGTTATATTAGGCAATTTGTCGGGTTTTACTGTGTTCTCAGGCCCTTGTAAAATAGTTAGCTTGCAGGTTGATGAGCGTTGTTATGCCATTGGTTGCAATTCAAATCTGTGTTGCAGATTACTGATACTAGGAACCAGCAGGCAAGCTTGGAGTATAGTTTTGATAAGGCAGAATTGGAATTCTTTTTTCTCCCTTTACCTCTCCAAATCAATCATAGAAAGACTTTTATGGGTGGTAAAAATGTTCTTACCTCGTTAACTTCAAGGAGCATTTCGAATCTTCAGAGGCTATTGTTCAGGAGCATTTCGAATCTTCAAAGTTCTTCATTCGCGACAAGAACGATAACTTTTACTATAGTGACTTTTAACCTCGATAACACTAAAGCTTTTATAGTTTGATTGCTCCAAAGTCTGAAGGACAACTTTCTTAGGAGTGACTACGGCTTAAATAACATGCAAAATAAAGGCGACAATCTCATAGTTATGAAACTCAATTGAAAAATATATGATCACATTGTTATGAATTTGCGTTTTATTCTCAACAAGTGTGATAGTTGGAGCATTCAACACATATACCATAAGACAAATCAAAAAGGTGATTGGATAGCTAATATTGGTCACTTTCTTCCTACGTTTCAAAAAAAAAAAAAAAAAAAAAAAAAAAACCTTCATAGACTCATCACAACCGAGTACCACCAAATGCTAAACAATTTAAATCATTTCTCATCTCATCAACTCGCAATTTGAACTTGATCTTGAACTTTCAAATTCAACAACATACCTTGCACATAGTGCAACACATACTAATCATGATCCACCCATGATTTGCAATAATTCCTAAAACCATGAGTGTTAAGAGCATCATTATTGGTGAACAAAAAAAAATGGTTCATGGGTCATTATCACCATTTCTCTCTCATCCACATCAACCCAACAAACCATTTACAATATTCACTCTTAACAATGAACACTAAACAATGGTTCATCATCAATACTCCCTACCCCACCTTATTTTATTTTTGTAAATATAATCTATTTAATTCATAATTATAATTTATTAACTCGATGTCAATGTAATTAATTGACGTATTTAATTTTTTAATCGTGATTACTAATTAAGAAATTATCGCGTTTTTTTATTAGCTTTTTTAAAAACTAATTCTTGTGATCAATATTTTTAAACAACAACGCAGCTAATTTTAATTAACATAATTAAAAAAAAAAAGAGGTATAAATCGTGATTACAGTACTACAACTATAATCAAGTACATTTTTTTTTTTAAAAAAAAAAAGAACTACTACACATCGTTTTGTAAGATGTCCTTAGGGATAACCATTTGTTGTAAACCTAATTGCGTAAGTTCTCGTTGTTACCAAATTTATTCCATATATGTGCAACCAAGTCGTTTTTTAGCTGCAAATGAGTCTGTTGATCCTCAATCTCTGTTCTACGAGTCAAGTATAAGCCGATATCCACAATACGATCAGTACGATACTCGGTAGTGTCCTCATTAGCGTTGCCTCCAGCATTCATAAACTCATTGGTATTAACGTTATTTTGATACGTCTCTCGTTCATCTTCAATGATCATATTATGTATTATGATGCAAGCGAGCATGATATTGTGGAGTATGTCGGTATCCCACGCCAAAGACGGCTATTTAATAATGGCAAAACGAGCTTGAAGGACCCCAAATGCGCGTTCAACGTCTTTCCTTGCAGCTTCCTGTGTTTGGCGAATAAACGATCCTTACGAGCTTGTGGACTCGTAATGGATTTCACAAAAGTAGCTCATCTAGGGTAGATTCCATCAATAAGATAATACCCATTCGTATAATGATGACCATTGGCTACGAAGTTCACAGCAGGCGTTCGACCCTCTAAGACGTCTTCGAACACAGGGGATCGATGAAGCACATTAATATCGTTGCAGCTACCTGGCATCCCAAAGAACGAATGCCATATCCATAGATCTCTGTCCGCAACTGCCTCCAGTACGAGAGTTGCAACTCCTGCTCTTCCTTGATACTGCCTCTTCCATGCGTGTGGACAGTTCTTCCACTCCCAGTGCATACAATCAATGCTGCCTATCATGCCAGGAAATCCACGTTCTTCCCCAATACGTAGCAATCTTTCCATATCTGCGATGTTTGGACGGCGTAGGTACTAATCACCGAACTGGTTGATGACACCTTCTGTAAACTTTTGGAGTGCCAATCGTGAAGTAGCCTCACTTATACGGACATACTCATCACATGCGTCTGAAGCACACCCGTAAGCTAGTTGTCTAACGGCCGCAGTGCATTTTTGAAGTGGAGACAACCCAAGACGACCTGCCGCATCTCGCCTTTGTTGAAACCAAGGGTCATGTTGGGTCACTGCGTTGAGAAGGCGCTCAAACACATGTTTACGCATTCGAAACCGGCGCCGGAACAAGGAACTTGGATAAACTGGGACTTCCGCGAAATAGTCATTGTATAACCGTGCATGACCTTCTTCGCGTCCCCTATCCTTTCGGGGCTCAGTAGATTTGCGTCGGCGTTGCTGAGTGGCAGCTTGAATAATTGGTGGAATGTACTCATGCATTACATGTTGTATCATAAGACACACTTCATTACGTTGTTGAACTCTAAGCTCCCTTCCCTCATCATCCGAGTTAGATGAAGATGAAGAGGAATCGGTTGAGCTTAAGTTGAAACTGTTTGAATTCATTTTCTACGTAAGAAATGTAAGATAGAGTGAGGTTTTCTAATAATAACTGCAAACGATTTATGTGTTTGTGTGTAAAATAAATGAAAGAATGGTGTTTATTTATAGTGAACTAATTTGTAATTCTTCTTCAGAAATAACTGAATATAAAGAGACAAAGATCACATGGGCTATGACAAACACTGGATTAGAACCACACAGAAATTGAATGGAGAAGAAGGGTTTCACATGGGCTAACAAAGGGGAAATTAAGATACTGACACAATTATATATAAAGAGACAAATTGATATAATTGAATAAAGAGACAAAGATCACATGGGCTATGAAAATGGGATAGTGGAAAAGATCCATTTTACTGATTAATTGATAAAGTACAAATAATTGGAAATGCGTACAAGAGGTTGAACTGGAATTGAAAACTTATCACTACTGAAAATGAATATTACAATGCCTAAGCATCATTAGTGAAACTTTTAATTTTGTTCTAAAGTATTACTATCATTTTGTCTTCCCACTGTTCTCGGTTTACTTTCTGTTCTAGACGAGCTAGTTGCTCCCAGTGGATCCTATGTTGTTCTAGCTCAATTTTCCGTTGTTTCCTTGCCTCCTTGCGCTCCTGTATTTCAAGCCTCTTCATTTCTGCTTCGTTTGACACATTCATCGAATCCCCAAATAGCTGCAATCGGGTGTTGAATGTTTCTAATTCCTTAAATGCTTCACTTGATGGAGCTTTACCCTTCAACCTCGACTTAGCCTTTTTAATTCCTTCAGCACAAGCTACTCTCTCATCACCGACACCCACGCTGGTCGGTGTGGTAGGTGAGGAATTGTCACCCTCATCCCGTGTCCTCTTCCCACTACTTCCGCTCCCTACAGACTCATCCGTCAGTGGAGTTGAATGTGGACGTCCCACCGAAGGCTTGAATGTTTGTTGGTCCAACAAAGACCGGAATTTGTCAAACTTCCTAATTTGGATCCATTCCTCGTAGAAGGTGAATCGTCCGAACGAGTTCTCATGGATTTTGTGGGCCTCTTGGATAACATCATCTTCGTTATAGCCACTTCCCTTTCGCTTCCGGGCCTTATCATAGCTTCCGCACCACTTTAACATGGCTTCAGAGATTCGCATCCACCTTCCCTTCAAAATACTAATAGTTCGTAGGGATATTTCAACTGGATTCGATTCCCTGGCAGCATCGTATGCGTCCAAGACTCTATTCCAAAATTGACCCTTCTTTTGATTTGTGCCGATAATTATGTTGGTGCTGGTGTTCATGTAGGCGGATATAAGAGTCGTAGTTTCTGGTCGCGACCAACTTCTATTGTTTGAACAACCAACACGAAATTCCGGAGTTGATTGGAGTGGTTGCTGTAACATTTGAGTGAAGTTTTGATGGGGGGAAGGAGTTTCATTTCCCTCACCATCATCCTCGCAATCTTCATTTGCCTCATCTTCTTCAGATAAGACATTGCTCGATTCCCAAATATTGGGATTCGGTTTTTGTGACGGAAAATATCCAGATGCAGCACCATATTCACCGTAACCCATTGGTATCATGGATGGATGTGGGAAATTTGAACTGCTTTGAGAAAAATTAAAATTTTGAGGGAAATTTGGTGGATTATATGGGCAACTTGACTGGGGTATTTGAGGATACACTCCAGAAAAATTATGGGGAATATTTGTGGGTGTTTGTGAAAAATTTGGGTGAATTGGAGGAAAATTGGCTTGATTCGGGATCATATTTTGACCCAATTTTTTTTTCTGCTTTCTATTTGTTTTGGGGTTGGTATTAGCATCCATAATTATAATTTATATTTGGAAAAAATAAAAATTTAATATTAATAATAATAATAACGATAATAATAATAATATTATTATTAAAAATAATAACGATAATAAAAAAAAATAGTAACGATAATAATAATATTAATGATAATAATTAAAAATAATATTAACAATAATAATATTAATATTGGTATAAATAATAATAATATTGGTAATTATAGAGAGGATTTTTGAAGAGAAAAATATAGTAGAAAGAAATGGATTTTCAAAGTTGAATAAAGTATATCAATATGGGTGTCTATTTATAGAGGGGAAAAAAATAGAGCCGTTGGTAATTTTTTTTTTTTGATTTGTATTTTGTAAATTATATCCGTTGTATTATTACAACGGATTTATTTAAAACAATGAACACGTGTCAAGCAGCGGCTGGGTCAAGTGGCGCGCTCCCAGCCGCTACTTTCTATTTTTTTTTCTGCCCGTTAATAAGCAAAACGACGTCGTTTTGTATGAATATCAGTGGAAAATTTTGGTGGGGCCCACAGCGAATTATTTCGTCCAGCTACTCGCTCCTGCAATCGAACGCATGACCACTCATCATGAACAATTATAGAGTTTGCCATTAAGCCACCACCTTATTTGTTCACTCATTGTGAACTATTAAAATGTTCACCATTAACGCTGCTCTGAGGACAAGATTGCACTTATGGTAGGATGATAGATTCATGAAGCTAAACTCATCCTAGTCATCCCTTACTATTGCAAAAGAAAAAAAAAAGTCATAAAAAAACAAATAAATCGTCAAACTTAAGCTTAAAGAATTCCAATAGACGATTCTATGGGCCCAGTCTTTGACCCTACATTACCCCACATTAAAAAAAATAAAACCCAACTTTCAGAATTTTCTAGAAAAAATAACCAAACTCCACTAGGGTTTTAGTCTCTATATAAACTGAAATCAACCCCGATCAATTCTCTCTCATCGCACTCAGAAAAATCTCGTAATTCTAGGGTTAGGGTTTTCTTCCTCTCTTCAACAATGGCGCAAGAAAATCGATCTCGAGGTGTTGTACGATGGTTCAGCGATAGCAAGGGTTATGGCTTCATTACACCTGAGGATGAAGGTGAAGAGCTTTTCGTTCATCATTCTTCGATCAAATCTGAAGGTTATCGTACTTTAACTGAAGGTGCAACAGTCGAATTCACCTTCGCTGTTGGCTCTGATGACAAGCCGAAAGCCGTCGATGTTACTGGACCTGACGGTGCTTCTATTGTTCCTCCTTCCTCCGGTGGTCGCCGATCAAACGGCGGCGGAGGCGGCGGTGGTGGTGGAGGTGGTTTTAATGGCGGTTGGCAGAGGAACAGCAATTCTGATGGTGGAAGGTGTTACAATTGTGATCGACCTGGTCATCTTGCTCGTGATTGTCAACAGAATTCCGGTGGTGGATACGGTGGTGGTTACGGTGGTGGCAGCGTTGGTGGCGGCGGTGGAGCTGGGAATTGCTACAATTGTGGACGACCCGGGCATTTCGCCCGAGAATGCCGAGGCGGAGGCGGCAGTGGAGGAGGAAGAGGAGGAGGTGGTGGTGGTGGTGGTGGTGATGGGGCGTGTTTCAATTGTGGCGCTTTCGGACACATGGCTCGGGATTGTCGTCAGGAGAGTGGCAGGTCTGGTGGGAGATCGGGTGGCGGCGGCGGAGGCAATTGCTATAGTTGTGGGAAACCAGGGCATATTGCTAGGGAATGCACTAACGTGGCTTAGAGAAACGTACAGTGTTATCTCTTCTCTTGATTTAGTCTCTAGTTTCGTATAAAAAAAAAAATACTTATATCTACTATCATAATTTTTTTGTTTTGTTTTGGTATGCTAGTATTGTTTTCCCCCTGTTTTTCGGTTGGTTATACATAGGATAACTTGAGTGGGAAAATGTTGATATCCTAATTACTGGAGTTTTCGATGACATTGATGTTTTCCGGTTTGTTTGCGGATGGTATACATGATCTTTTGGTTACTTCATTGTGTTGTTTTTATGGTTGGTTTACAGTATGTTTAATCATGAATTCATGATTCAAATTTTTCGATGTGCTCTATAATCGATTATCTTGGTGTTAGGGTTTTGAAATTCTTTTCAATTGCATTTTTGAACGTTGTATTATGGAATTGGGTATGCAAATTGGCATTGTACTCCGTATTATCTTTGGATTATGGAGTTGGATTTGTGCTATAATAAGATTTGCTGAAAGTTTGCGTAGAATTGAATCAATATCAGAAGTTGATATCTCAGTAACCATGGAATTGACGAATTTGTTAAGATTAGATTGGGATTGTCAGGGACAGGACAATGATAATGGGGCTTTGTACAATCTTTTCAAGCCCTTGATAAAAAGTTATAGAAATACTTGATTACTAATTGAAATTTTGTGAAATTGGATTGTAATATATTTTGAAGATCTTTAATCGAGATTTAGGAAGCTGGGAAGGTTATATAATCGATTTGCTGAATCCAAGAGTTTATGTTTGGTTAATTTAAATTATGTAGTCTAGCTAAACAACAAAAGTGATTTGTGCTGAGATAGCCAAGTGATATAAATACATCGTGGATTGTTCCTAAGATGATTCAATGATAATTGAACTGGAGACCTATAACCAGTTTATTCTAAGAATCTTAACCAAATGCTGCAACCAGTGATGTAGGAAATTCTGCTTTCTATGGAGAGCAAATAGTAATGTCTTGTTCTGAATGCAGTCAGATTAAGTCTAAATTATGTCTAGTTTTGCTGAACTATTTCTTTGGCTTTGGCCGATTTAGTCATGGAATGTCACCTCTTCCTCTTTTTTGGTCTTTTTTCATTGATCAGTTGGTGAAGGTTTATTTTTTATCTAGTTCGGTATCTATTATTTAATTTTTCCAAGCACTTGATGCCATCTTTCTGTTTGATGCTAGTAGACATCAGTATTGTTGGTGTTCTGAGCTTGTCTTCTTTTTAATCGGAGGACATAGATGCATCATGCATGATTGGGGAGTTTTTTTTTGGACATAGATTGTTGATCATTTTTTTTTAGTTATGTTAAGAATTGAAAGTCATCATTGCTGGAAATAAAAAAAAATAAAAAGGATTAAATTGTCTGTTGGCATGCCCTAAAGGCCTATATAGTATATACAGACTACGGTCTGCCACTCATTTAGTGTTTCTGCATTCTGCTTCTCAATCTATGTATTTGTAGACTCTGTCACTCTGGTAGCATCTTGGGAGTTAATTCATTTAGGAGAGCTAATTAGGTGTGCTTATGTTTAATGGGGCCTTCTTTTCTTCCCATAGTCTCTGTGATTTGTTTCAAGTTCTTATAGCCTGTGCGCCGAGTAGCCCTGTTCTATTTCAGGTTTTGTTCATCTTGTTAATTACTGTTCTGGCTTTGCTTTGGGGATAGAAGTGTCTGCTGTATCAAAGGAGTTAGTACTTGGTCTGCTGGATGTTGGAAATGTATTTAACTTTTGGCTGTCTTCTATTGCAATCCTCTATATTTTTGGAGTCATAACGAGCATTGTTAATCGAATTGCTGCAGTTGGATGGTGAAAGACTTGAGTCTGATATAATTTCTTGTCTTGATTTCATCCGTACCCTTGGAAGGAACTAGGAATCATAGCCCTTTAGACAGGTTTTGATTAGCAGATGTCGGTTGATGATTGATTATTTGTTCGCCTTCTGAATCATTGAATTACTACCAATGGCTGATCTTTGAAGTAATTGTTGCTTTCTATTGCCGTAAGTCCACTTGCTCCGAGGTGTATTCAAAGCTCTCCTTTTATCTTAGGTTCCCTTTCCAGATTTTTCTATTTGATGCCAATTTAAGATTTTGGAGGTTTATCTAGTGGTTTATTTTGATTTCTTATTCTAGTTTTTTCCTAATAGGTAGTTCATTGTGCTGTTTTTAGTCTGCCTGATTTCTGATTTCCGGAGTGTAGGAACAGAGCATCCTGCTGTTTTCAGAAAACAAACAATTTTTTTGAGGTTTAAAGCACTAATACACGGTATATGCTATCACTTTTACTAATTTGATTTAATTTGTTTAACCATTGAGTTTATTACTCAAAACATGGTTGACTTTATCAATGTTCATATTCATATCTATTTGACTTTTAACTATTCAAATTTTAATCTAGAATAAAACTAATTCAATTCTTTCAGATGATACAGGAGAATAAAATCATTACATATAGAGGTTAAATTAATAAAGTATGCAAAGATGATTCCATAATTTGTCATTAAATTTGTTGCTTTAGACTTTAGTTGCCTCCTAACAACATTAGAAAAAGTGACCATCATGAAATTAGGGGAAAAGTATTGGCGCATGGCCCTATATATTTCACTTGCAAGTTGTAAATAAGATGATATTTTTGTAAATAATGGGTACATGAGAAAAAACGGTGATGAAAAATATGGTGGCAAAAAGTACCACTATATGCATTGTACATAAAAATACTATTCAGATAATTTATATTTTAATGGTACATTATACATGGATAGTAGAACAAAAAATGTACCACTGTACCATTAAAAGAGAGAAAATATACCACCAAATCTCAAACTACCCTCCTATATGCATGCAAAACACATAAGCCCTATGCGTAATGTTGAAAATCGTGCAATGATTTTTTCATGATTGTTGAATAAGATTAGTTTTGAAAATACAGAGTAACACTTCTTAATACCTTCTTGAGGTACTAAAGCTCCTACTCCCTCCGTATTTTAATAAGTATTACAATTTGACCGACATAAAGTTTTAGACAATTTAATTGACTTTAATAAAATAAGAGGTAAGTAGGGTAGTTGAAGTATTAAAAATTGTAAAAGAAAGATTTTGGGGTTAATAGTTTATTACACCCAGGTTGATCTTGGTGGTTTTTTTAGGTGTTTATCTCATTTGCCACGTAGGATCAGATTATAGTTTATGATTTTATGAAAAGTGGGACCCATTAGTCGTTACTTCACGACGTTTGCTTTAACTTTGACGGTGTGAAAACATTGCTTATCTTTTCCTTTCGTTTGTTTTCCCCCTTCTTCATCTCTTTCTCCCCCCCCCCCCCCGTGTTGAGTTCTTTTCCTTTTTTCTCGAGTTCATCCCCTTTGTAGTACCCCAATTGCGATTTCTATGCGATTACATTTACCTCAATTGCGATTTCTATGTGATTACACTTACCTCAATTGCGATTTCTATGCAATTACGAACTACACGCCCCAATGTACAGATCAAATTCCACATATCTCGACGATTCTGCGATTCATAACAGTAAATGCGACTTTGAATTCCAGCAACTCGATGAACAACAAAAGAACCAAAGAGAACGAAGGCAAACTTAGCACCTAAACCACCGTTCGTTTCTGTCTTCTCCTTTTCTCGATTTTAGGGTTTCGATAAACATAAAGTCGTTAGGCAAAGTCCGGGCTTCCGTTAGTCCTTTTTTTTAACTGTCAAGTTAAGTAAGTACTATAAAGCCCCTTCACTTAAGTTTTTTGTGACAATTTACCCTCGTGAGAACACAATTTTTGTTTCTCACCGAGATGAACTTGTAATTACCAATAGTTTATTGAAAAATAATGAATGCGAGAAGAAGTATATGTAATAATAGAAAGTAGTTGTGAGTTTGAGTGGGGAGCATGAGAGAAGAGAGATATAATATTTAAAGTAGTTTTTTGCTAAAAAAAGAAGAAACGTAACACTTATTAAAACACTGAGAGAGTAATTGCAAATACAACATTTGGATTTTTTTTTTTTGAAGAAACAATACGGAGTATTTCAAAAATGAAACTACTTGATTTAGAGTTTGCAAAATTAAGATTTTTAAGGTAATATTCATTGACAAGACCCAAATTTAATTAAAAAGAAGCATCAAATTTTAATTTGAAATGGATGAAAAACGTTTTATCATTAGAAAGTAAAAATTTAATCCTCCTCTCTATTGAGAAATTTTTATACCACTGGCTTCAAGAGTTCAAGATGTAACAAAAAGTTCATTTAATCATCAAATAAAAATCAAAAATTAACATTGAATTAGTTGAATATCCATTCAGTCGTGCACCAATAAGAATACAGAATTTATTTGGCTATTTGCCACAAAAAAATTTAACCTGTCCAGTTTTAGTTTTTTTTTTTTTTTTTTTTTTTTTTTTTTTTTTTTTTTTTTTTTTTTTTTAAAAAAGGGTACTCCACTACTCCGTAACTTCTCCTGTGAATAAAAGCATTTTCAATGCACTTTTCGCCCATTTCCAGTTCGTAGAATTCTCTCTACAAATCTACGGAGTAATAATTAGGGTTATCGATCTACTATCTTCTACTCAAATCCAATATTATTCAGGTATTCATTTTGTTTTAATTTTCGTTGTTCATCTTCTGTAAATTCAAATCTTAGCTATATTCTTCAATTTAATCAACGAATTGCCTTTTTTTTTTTTTTTTTTTTTTTGAGAATTTGAGAATTTGTTCGTTGCTTACAATTGGCGATGAAATTACGATTCTGACGAACTTGATTAATTACCGTATTTATCAATTTATGGATATGATTAGCTTTTACAATTTAAAACTTTGATTTGTAATAATTCGTTTTGGCAATGCTTGGTTTATTATGAAATGTATTGTTTTAGTTTCATCATTAAATCATTAACTGGAAAAAATCATGCAATTTTTGTTGATTTTTGATTATTATGTATGTAAATGTGATGTTCAAATTTTTAGTTGTGTAACAACAGTTTTGGTTTGATGTTGGAGTCTAGGGTTTGATGCTTTGTTAAGCTGGTGAATTTGTGATTCAAAGCTATGGCTTGGTTCCGAGCTGGATCTTCTGTAGCAAAGCTTGCTGTTAGGAGGGCTGTAGCTCAGGGGCGTTCTTACGTGTCTAGAGCGCGATCTACTGAATTGCAAAGCCGCTATTTTGTTAATTCACAGTCCCGTTTTTTCCATGGCACGGTTTCAAAACCAAATGCAGCTCCTGTTCCGCGTGCTGTGCCCCTTTCGCGGCTTACTGATAGTTTCCTTGATGGGACCAGTAGTATTTACCTAGAGGAGTTACAAAGAGCTTGGGAAGCTGATCCTAGCAGTGTTGATGAGTCTTGGGATAATTTCTTTAGGAACTTTGTTGGCCAAGCCGCTTCTTCACCAGGGATTTCGGGGCAGACTATTCAGGAAAGTATGCGTTTGCTATTGCTTGTGAGGGCTTACCAAGTTAATGGTCACTTTAAGGCCAAGTTGGACCCGTTGGATCTGGAGCAAAGACCGATTCCTGATGATTTGAATCTGGATGTTCATGGATTCAGTGAAGCTGACCTAGATCGTGAATTCTTCCTTGGAGTATGGAGGATGGCCGGGTTTTTGTCTGAGAATCGTCCTGTTCAGACTCTTAGAAATATTCTTAACCGTCTTGAGCAGGCATATTGTGGAAGCATTGGTTATGAGTATATGCATATAGCTGATCGTGAGAAGTGTAACTGGTTAAGAGACAGAATTGAGACCCCTACACCAATGGAATATAACAAGGAGAGGCGTCAAGTGATGCTGGATAGGCTTATATGGAGCACTCAGTTTGAGAGTTTCTTAGCAACTAAATGGACTACAGCTAAAAGGTTTGGTCTTGAAGGTTGTGAAACTCTTATTCCTGGTATGAAGGAGATGTTTGATAGATCAGCGGATCTTGGGGTTGAGAATATTGTCATTGGAATGTCTCACAGGGGTAGGTTAAATGTGTTGGGTAATGTTGTAAGAAAACCACTGCGACAGATATTTAGTGAGTTTAGTGGTGGCATAAAACCTACAGATGAGGTTGGGCTTTACACAGGAACGGGAGATGTCAAGTACCATTTAGGAACTTCTTATGATAGGCCTACTAGGGGTGGTAAGCGGATCCATCTCTCATTGGTTGCCAATCCAAGTCACTTAGAAGCTGTGGATCCAGTTGTGGTTGGGAAAACAAGGGCTAAACAATATTATTCAAATGACACTGACAGGACAAAAAATATGGCTGTTTTAATCCATGGTGATGGCAGTTTTGCTGGACAAGGTGTAGTCTATGAGACACTCCATCTTAGTGCTCTTCCAAATTATACCACTGGTGGTACTATCCACATTGTGGTAAACAATCAAGTTGCTTTTACAACTGATCCAACGGCAGGAAGATCATCACAATACTGTACTGATGTTGCAAAAGCTCTGAATGCTCCTATTTTTCATGTAAATGGGGATGATTTGGAGGCCGTGGTTCATGTTTGTGAGCTTGCTGCAGAGTGGCGTCAAACCTTCCATTCAGATGTTGTGGTCGACATAGTTTGCTATCGTAGATTTGGTCACAATGAGATTGATGAGCCATCTTTCACGCAACCAAAAATGTATAAGGTAAGTCTGTTAAAAAACTTGTTTGTTTTCTGGTTGTATATTTCTTGGTGTTAACTATATTAGCTTGCATTCATTTTTTGTATGAAACTGCTGTACTTGAGAGTTGAGACTACCAGAGATAGACGATCAAATACCTAACTGTTGCATTGGAAGAGGATTAGTGGAAGAAGGGAAAGAATCACAGAAGGCTGTCCTCTTACCTTTGGTTATTTTTTGACAGGTCATCCGAAGTCACCCTTCTGCTCTTGAAATGTACAAGAAGAAGGTTTTGGATGCTGGGGAAATGTCAAAGGAAGTTATTGATCAGATCCAAAAGAAGGTTATAACTATCCTCAATGAGGAATTTGATGCCAGCAAGGATCATGTGGCTAAAAAGAGGGAGTGGCTTTCTGCTTATTGGCTAGGTTTCAAGTCACCCGAGCAACTCTCTAGAATCCGTAACACTGGGTACTTATTCTTTTATGGACTTTCTAAACATAAATTTTTAGGTGTCTATGTGGCACTTGTGCTTAACTACTGTTTGAATTGTCATTCTGAATCATGTTTTTTTTTTTTTTTTTTTTTTTTTTTTTTCTCCAGGGTTCAACCAGAGATCTTGAAAAATGTTGGCAAGGCAATCACCACACTTCCCGAAACATTTAAGCCACACAAAGCAGTGAAAAGGATTTATGAGCAACGTGCTCAGATGATTGAAACTGGGGAGGGCATTGATTGGGCAGTTGGAGAAGCACTAGCCTTTGCTACTCTGCTAGTTGAAGGAAATCATGTACGATTGAGCGGTCAAGATGTTGAGAGGGGTACATTTAGCCATAGGCATTCTGTACTCCATGATCAAGAAACTGGAGAAAAATACTGCCCATTGGACCATGTCAATATCAACCAAAATGACGAAATGTTTACTGTTAGTAACAGGTGAGCTCTTTACAAGTCTGGCTTTGCACCCAATACTTAATGCAAACTATTTCTATTTTGGATTGAACTTGTGACAGCTTTCCTTTTGTTTTTGAGCACGCAAATATTTAACTTACCTTCTGCCAAACTTAATTCAGTTTGCCTCTGAAGTCTAGAGGGTACATTTTAGGATGGAATCTTAAGGATTAAACCATGGCATCTTACAGTTCTGGGTTCTGGAAAATTAAACAGTCAGTAAACATATTTGAAAAGTTTTTCAGAAATTTATTTATCTTCACGAGAGATAAGATCTAATGGTTTGCAAATTCATGCAAAACTGGGTTATACTATGGGCGATTTTAAATTTTCATTTACCCGTCTTTTCTATGAGGAGCCTTAGTTGTCTTTAATTGCCTTTTCTAACTTTGCATCTTGTGGCATGTTGTTCTCCCGTCAACCTTAGTTCAAATTTCTTAGCCAATATAGCCAATTTTTATTTTCTTTCCAACCTAAGAGTTATAGAACCTGTAGTTTTATAGTCATCAATTGATGGGTTAAGATAGGTTTATAGGATCACAGTAGCAAACTAGAGAAAGAACAAGATCCTTGGAGAAAGCAAGTTTTTATGTGAAGAACCAGAGGTGCTGTTTGTACTGTTAATAAATACTGTTTTAACATAATGACCTGACTGTTCTCATTTATATAAACCATTCTGTAATACTGTTATTTTCTGTTGTAATCCCCCCCCCCTGTTGTCATGGCCCTTATATCCGGGCCTTGGTGGAAGATATAGGAATTGAGCCACATGTGTTCAAAGTCGTTTGGACGACCAAATTGAATTGATTATGACATCCAACAAATTATTCTCATATCAGTTGGACTTAATTGAAGAAATTAAAATTTTACGAATATACCTTACATGACTTTTCTTCCATAGGTCATAGCTCATAGGAAAATCCCGTATTTGGGAAGAGAAAAGTCAGGAAACAAAGGAAGATACTGTACCTTGTAGTAGGGACATGAATTTTTATACTATTAACGAAATTTTGGGGTTGAATATTGATGTCTCAAGTTTGGTGAAACTTCTAAGATCTGGAATTTTAGAAGTGAGGATGATTCTACAGAAACAAAAACTTAGAGATATGGAGAGGAAAAGTTATAAAGGGAGAACAAAAGAAGAATAAAGGATTAATGTTCTACACCCTGACCATTGAACCAAACTTCATTATCAGTTTTGCATATTATTTTTAAGAATTTTGTGGGTTCAGTTGAACCCACCCTTTATAGGTTTTAAGTCGTTCGGAAGACTTGTCAGTTACTTAATCCTATTCTAATATTTTGATTTTTGTTCTTGGTGCAGCTCCCTTTCAGAGTTTGGTGTTCTTGGTTTTGAATTAGGATATTCCATGGAAAATCCCAATTCGTTGGTTCTCTGGGAAGCTCAGTTTGGCGACTTTTCTAATGGGGCACAAGTAATTTTTGATCAGTTCTTGAGCAGTGGGGAAGCAAAGTGGTTGCGGCAAACTGGTCTTGTTGTGCTACTTCCTCATGGATATGATGGTCAAGGACCTGAGCATTCAAGTGCACGATTGGAACGTTTCCTACAGGTATTACTCTCTACTTAAAGAAGCTTTATGTGGACCTCATGAACTGCTTTTGCCATATATATGAACTTAGAGGTATATATTTTTTTTTGAAGATCCTCAACACTGTATCACAGAGTGATGGAAGAATTTGTCATTTTATTTCATTGTTATTGGCATGAGTGGGGAGTTAGGTTTTAGGGCGATGTTTCAAGTGGTTCATTCACTGTGCTATGAATCATGGGTAGAGTTTTGAGTAAGGGCACCATTCAATTTGCTGACAAAAAATGGCTTGATTTTGTCGACTAGTAGACTTTGTCCTTATAATTGAATATGGGTTCTGGTAAACATATTCCAGATTTAAGAAACTTCGATCTAATTGCAAGTAAAAGCATAATTTGGAGCTAAATGTTGTGCATGTGGTTGAGCTGAGCCTGAACCCAACCTATCTTGCTCCAAAGCTTTGTGATCTGAACTGCATATCTTGCTTTTGTCCAAGACTGATCTAAGCATGTCAAAAAACTATCCTTTATCTGTTTGATATACTACATTGTTGTTCATGTATGAATAGGTCCTTTGAGTCAGAATGGTCATTGCATAACCATCTCCTTGGAAGGGTATTTATGGGTCATCCCTCAATTTTCATTTTACTCTATTTCACCAGGGGGTGGTAGGTTTGGAGATATATTTGCTTTGTTTCATGTAATGGCACTTGATTGCTTGGAAGATTTTAGCTCTGTGATTTGAGCTTTTGGCAAGTCAGCTGAGCCTGACTGAGTGTGCTTAAATTTTTTCTTTTCAGATGAGTGATGACAACCCCTATGTCATACCTGAGATGGAACCCACACAACGGAAGCAAATCCAGGAATGCAATTGGCAAGTTGTCAATGTCACAACCCCTGCTAATTACTTCCATGTTTTGCGTCGTCAGGTGAGTGCATTTTAGCAGCTCCTGTAATCTGAAATGTTGTGAAATAGATCTTTTGTAGTTCCGTTTGCTCATATTATTTTCTTGTTATTCAGATACACAGGGAGTTCCGCAAACCTCTGATTGTCATGTCACCCAAGAATTTACTTCGTCACAAAGATTGCAAATCAAATCTTTCTGAATTCGATGATGTTCAGGGTCATCCTGGTTTTGATAAACAAGGAACCAGATTCAAGCGTCTCATTAAGGACCAGAATATGCACTCGGATCGTGAGGAGGGCATTAGGCGTTTGGTTCTATGCTCTGGGAAAGTAAGTGTTTTTCACTTTGGTCAACAATATAGCATCATATATTTTGGTTTTGCTTCAGCAAGCAGGATTTAGGATCTTTGTTAGTGCAATTTTTGCCAGATATGTGGACAACAATATTGGTTGACGTAAAAGAAATTAGGAGTAGTTTAATATGTTTGCTCTCTTTGTTCATTGTGTCATGGGCCAGTGTTTGACCTGAAGACGTGTTAGTTTGTGCAACACTGGCATGTGTTCTAAAGTTTATCAATTATGTTGGTGTTCTGGTACAGTCACTGTTCCTCACTCTGAAAATTTGTAGGTATACTACGAGCTTGACGAACGCAGGAAGAAAGAAAATAACAGCGATGTTGCCATCTGTAGAGTGGAGCAGCTTTGCCCTTTCCCATATGACCTTGTCCAGCGAGAGTTGATTCGGTATCCAAGTAAGTTTCAAAATTGGTTTGGTTACATGCATTATACTCAGGTTACTCTGGTATATTTTATTTGTTAATGTTTTGTAAACGTCCATATATCATCGAAAGCTTGGTTGTATATATCTTGATGACTCAAACTTGCCATCACAATGGCTTGATGAGGGGTTTGTTGGTGTAACTTTGTTTTGGAGCATTGGACATGTCTAGTTTCAGGCATTTAAGCGTTCCACATTCTAATTCATGCTGCATTTACTTTGTGGACAAGATCCTGCTGCATGTAACAAGATTTTGGTTGCATCAGAGTTTTAACTTACAATATTTACTGCAGATGCTGAGGTTGTGTGGTGTCAGGAAGAACCAATGAACATGGGCGCTTACAGCTACATTGCACCTCGTTTATGTACTGCAATGAAATCTGTAAATAGAGGAACTGCTGATGACATTAAGTATGTTGGGCGCCTTCCATCTGCTGCAACTGCTACTGGTTTTATCTCAGTTCATAGCAAAGAACAGACCGAGCTCGTGCAGAAGGCATTGCAACCAGAGCCAATCCCATTCCCATGAGCCTCTGCTTGATTTTTTATATGATGGACCAAATTTGAGAAAAGAGAGAGCATATTTGGTCTCTCCAAATGTTTTGTGCAGTAAAATAATTCGAAAACCCATTGGTTATTGTTATTTGTTATGATTTTCTCAGAGAGAAATTTCATATCAAATACATATAAAACATGGACCTTCTGGCTTTCTTGGTAGCAATTGTTCTTCGGAGAAAGCTGGTGGTGTCTAAAACCTATTCTTGATTTGATGAATTTTGATCCTTTTTACTACGTATTTCAAGAAATGTACAAGGCCAATACGGAGTACTAATATTTTATAATAGGAAAATTTGTTAGTCTTTTGGCCATGTATACAATTTTTTTGTAAAACGCGTTGCCCCTTAATTGGTAGGGATAACCAAATAAGAGCTATGTTTGCAGTAACTATTTATTATAAAAGAGGGGGTATTTTTCTTGTTATGAAACGGAGGTAATTTTTAAAATTTATATGAACAATAGTACTCTTAAAATTTTTCGATGAGTAAAAGTACCTTTAATATTTTTCTACTTTAATTCAACCTTTTTTTGTAAGGATTAATCGAACAAAGGGAGTAACACATAATAATAATGTCGTACGTACCCTACTACTCCCATATCATCTCATAGCTATTGGAAAATCTAATTTATGACACGGCAAAAAACCATTACTTAACCCTTTAAGGAATTAAAGTTACCAATTTCCAAAATTAGAATAACATTACCACCTGTAAAACAATTTCAAATACGTAGATTTTACATTAAAATAAAGTAAAATGTTACACTCAAGGATATTGTTGAGAAAACGGCTTAACTTTCGTATTGATCATAAACACATATATATACACAATACATAAGGAAACTTAGTTAGCCTAAAACTCCTAACCCGATAAACATAACATAAATACAATATTAACATAAATACACCAAAACCAACTCTAATACTCCCCCTCAAGTTGGAGCATATAGATCACGAATGCCCAACTTGCGTAAGAGAAAACCAAACTGTTGACGACCAAGAGCCTTGGTGAGAATATCTGCCAACTGATGACCTGTCGAAACATATGAAGTAGAAATATTATCGTTTATCAACTCATCACGAACAAAATGACAATCTACCTCTATATGTTTCGTACGTTCATGAAACACCGGATT
Organism: Chenopodium quinoa; assembly: GCF_001683475.1. Lineage (NCBI taxonomy): Eukaryota > Viridiplantae > Streptophyta > Magnoliopsida > Caryophyllales > Amaranthaceae > Chenopodium > Chenopodium quinoa. The sequence goes on along the minus strand of NW_018742204.1, from coordinate 23,249,795 downwards.
CTTAGCAATATGCAAAGCCGACTGATTATCACAAAACAACTTCATAGGCTTTGAATGCTTAACACCAAGAACAAACAACAACATTTTCAACCATTTCAACTCACGAGAAGTGAGAGCCATAGACCTGTATTCGGCTTCAGAGGAGGATGTAGCGACAGTCGGCTATTTCTTAGTCTTCCAAGAAACAGGGGAACGACCTAAGAAAACAAAATAACCTGACAAGGAACGCCGACTCAACGGACACGCCGCCCAATCACTATCACAAAACGCCGTCAAGCGTAAATCCTGCATTGGTCGCAACAAAATACCTTGTCCCGGACTACCCTTAAGATAGCATAAGACACAAATAGCCGCATCCCAATGAGAAACCTGTGGAACACTAAAAAACTGTGCCAAAACATGCACTGATTAACTCAACTCCGGTCGAGTAACCTACAAGTAAACCAAACGACCAACCAAACGATGATACCGTTCCGGATGAGAGAACGGCTCACCGGAAGCATGAGCAAGACGATGATTCTGCTCCATTGGAGTATCAATGGGTTTACAGCCCAACATTCCTGCTTCAGTCAAAATATCGAGAGCATACTTCCGTTGAGAAAGAAAGATGCCCTCGGGACTCCAAGCGACCTTAATGCCTAAGAAATACTTAAGCAAACCCAAATCCTTCATATAGAAGCATTTGCTCAAATAGGCTTTAAATCGAACAATGGCCTCATGAGAGGAGCCTGCAATTATCAAATCATCGACATATACAAGAACATGCAAAGAGACACTGCCCTGTACATAGCTAAATAGAGAGTAATCAGCATATGAGTTTTTAAACCCAAAACCTCGCAGAGCACTTGACAGTTTTGAAAACCACTGTCTTGGGGCTTGTTTCAAGCCATATAAAGATTTCTCCAACCTGCAAACTTTGCCAGGCGTCGGAGTACCGTACCCTGGAGGAAACTGGTTATATACTTCTTCATCCAAATCACCATGAAGAAATGCATTATGAACATCAATCTAATGTAACTCCCAATTCAAAGACACATCAACAACTAATAAGATACGTACCGTAGTCATCTTTGCAACTGGAGCGAACGTCTCATTATAATCAACACCTTCAACCTGACGATTGCCATAAACAACCAAACGAGCCTTGAGACGTTCCACTTTTGATTTGTCAGTGTACTTGATTTTATACACCCAACCACTACCAATAGCCTTCTTGCCCGGAGGAAGATCCACAACGGTCCATGTGCCATTGCGTTCTAGAGCATCAATCTCATCTTGCATATCCTTACGCCAACCGACGTCTTTAACCGCCTCTTTGAATGAAGACGGTTCCTTTCCCTTAGTGATCGTCGCCAAAAAGCACCTGTGTCTGTTAGAAAAACGATTATATTCAACATGACAAGCTATAGGGAAAGGTTTACCTGAGGAATGTGATTGAGGAGGGACGACATGTGTTGTAGAAGGGTCTATATTTTCAGTGATGATAGTATGAATGACATAATTCCAATGCCACGAAGGAGGCCGTTTTTCACGATGACCACGACCCAAATTATCCGACGTACTCCCCCTCAAATATTCCGGATCAATAAAAATATAAAAAGATATGAATATAATTAAAATAATGGATTTTGTTGAATAATGTTTTGGTATATAAGTTTTCTTCATTCTCCTCGAATTTCTTTTATTTAGTTCTTTTAACCTTTCTATTATGAATATGTTTCAATATTATCAATCCATATTGTTCCTCTTCATACACTTCTTAGGTAATAACTAACAACAATTTAATCATCAATTTTATTTGACAAAGTAATTTTATTTCTTTTCTTATTATTGATGTTTATAATGCGACAAGTTTGTTTGTTTGAAATGCAGGAATGAGTTTAGCAGCCAAGTTCACGTTTGTCAACCAATGCACCTACACCATTATGGCCCGCCACGCTCACCGGTGCCGGCACCCCTTTATGTTGGAAATAGGTAATGCAAACGGATTCTCGCGCCCGATCGAGCGGTGGTTCGCCCGACCGGGCGGAGGTGGCTAAGGAAAATAGGTGAACTCTCGCGCCCGATCAGGCGGCCTCGCCCGACCGGGCGACGGACTCGAGTTTTTGACGAGCCCGATCGGGCGGCTTTCGCTCGATGGCTCGCCCAGGGTGGGTTCCATCTCGCGCCCAATTGGGCGGCTTTCGCCCAATGGCTCGCCCGGGGTGGGTTCCATCTCGCGCCCGATCGGGCGGCTGCTTGCCCGATCGGGCCCGCCTTTTTCCTAGGTCGGTTTGCTTTACGTGTCTCCTTTTTCCGGAACTCATATAAATACGAGTCTTGCCTCTTCATAAGAAATTCATTCACTTTTCAACCCGAAAACACAAAACCTACCCTTTGAGATCTGAACAGTTCTTGAGCAATTCCACTCTTCGAGTTCGGGTGCACGGATTACGGAGAGAGTTGCGTTAAACTTGGGGGGCGTGTGTCACTAGAAAACCTGTACCGGTGGTGGCGTATTTCGCTTCTAAGGCAGTGGATTATTGTTTTACGGCGTGACTGTGAGTTTGAGATCTTCAACCAAGTATTTTCCCTTTCATCTTCTCTATTTTTTGTTATTGGAATCGACAGGTATTTTACCAACATGAACTCCCTGCTTCTGCCACTGGTTTTTCTCTTCTCCCTGGAGCCACCAATGTCCTTAATATCCCAGCGTTGTGGTCGGGCCGGATGTGGGCCCGGACCGATGTAGATTTTTGGCTCACTCATAATAAAGTCTGGCCTATAAAAATGTACTGATCATTCTAACAAGAAGTGTTTGTTACCTGATTAAGTATAATTTTACTCCATACCTATATTTTTTTGAAAAAAAAATTCAATAGTGAGTCAACTATATATGATCCAATTGAGTCATCTTAGGCATTAAATTATAACATTTTTATAAATTCAAAAAACAATAATATTAATGCTTTTGATCTACGCAGTCTTAATCAAGTATCAGCATTAAAGATACTCGTAGTTTCTAAGATAGTATTCAATGTTAGCTTAAAAATGTATAACAAAATGACATTTTGTTCAATTTCAACTTCTCCTGTTCGCTCTATCCAGGGCTGGCTCTTTAATGTTTATATTAATATTAATAATCGTAACAAAAGAATGAATATAATTGACCGGAAACTGCACGTTACTCTTTCTATGTTTCTATCACGAACGTTTTTCCAATTTGAGCTCTAAACGTAAACTATTGACAAAAATGGTTGCGTGGCAAAACTATTTACCAAACTAAGCTTCCAGGGTAAATCGCTGTCTCGGACAGCGTTTTACCCCTGGTTTTTTTTTTTTAAAAAAATTCAACTGGTAAACGCTGTCCCAGACAGCGTTTTACCTTCTGTATTTTTTTAAATTCAGTAGGGCATAAAACGCTGTCTCGGACAGCGTTTTATCCTTGGGTTTTTTTTTTTAAAAAAAAACCGACTACAACTATTTTATATGTTCAACATAAAGCGCTGTCTGAGACAGCGTTTTATGTTCAAGCATAAAACGCTGTCTCAGACAGCGCTTTATGCTTGAACATAAAGCGCTGTCTCAGACAGCGCTTTTTTGCTGGAAACAGCAACCAGCATCCAGGCAGAAAACAAGCTTCAGCAAACAGCTTGCATGCTGCAGTCCTCCAACAGCCACCACAACAGCCAGCTCCACAGCCCTACCGTCCATCGTATCTGTTCACATGCAATTTAACAAATCCCAACAGAGTTAACGCATTAGCAATTAACCAAAATGTTAACGATCAAATGTTCCAAATGTTATTAAATCAAAATGTTCCAAATGTTATTAAATCAAAATTTTCTATTACAAAATAATTCCTCCATCTACGATTACAACGAATTTCAGTTAACAGTCATGGGTCCTCTGAGGGTCTCGATGGACACGTTATAGGGCGTCCAGGTTGTCTCGCAAGGGATTGGCCAGAATTGCGGTAGGGCTGTGGAGCTGGCTGTTGTGGTGTTAACAGTTGGGATTTGTTAAATTGCATGTTGGGATTGCGGTAATGCGTTAAATCTGTTGGGATTTGTTAAATTGCATGTGAACAGATACGATGGACGGTAGGGCTGTGGAGCTGGCTGTTGTGGTGGCTGTTGGAGGACTGCAGCATGCAAGCTGTTTGCTGAAGCTTGTTTTCTGCCTGGATGCTGGTTGCTGTTTCCAGCAAAAAAGCGCTGTCTGAGACAACGCTTTATGTTCAAGCATAAAGCGCTGTCTGAGACAGCGTTTTATGTTCAAGCATAAAGCGCTGTCTGAGACAGCGCTTTATGTTGAACATATATAATAGTTGTAGTTGGTTTTTTTTTTTAAAAAAAACCCAAGGATAAAACGCTGTCCGAGACAGCGTTTTATGCCCTACTGAATTTAAAAAAATACAGAAGGTAAAACGCTGTCTGGGACAGCGTTTACCAGTTGAATTTTTTAAAAAAAAAAAAACCAGGGGTAAAACGCTGTCCGAGACAGCGATTTACCCTGGAAGCTTAGTTTGGTAAATAGTTTTGCCACGCAACCATTTTTGTCAATAGTTTACGTTTAGAGCTCAAATTGGAAAAACGTTCTTCTATCATCATGTATAATTCTACATTACAGTTCCATGCATCAATAACCATCATTGTTTTCGTTCTGCATTTAAAATACCGGTTTATCCATTTACATGTAGCACTTCAATCTCCTAGTAATAAAATCATTAAATCAATCACTTGAATCATTAGAATCTCATATGAAATCTCAAAAAAATCGACACCCAAAAATAAAAGGAATTGCAGTATAAAAAAATATTTACTGTTGAATTTTTCATCCTTTTTTTTTACAGCTCTTTTCACATCATGACAGTCGTTAATGGATCATGTCTCAGATAAAGGAATAGAAGGAGGGATGAGGCGATAATATATTTAATGGAACCAAAATCCTATAGACTTTGATTGATTATATTGATTTCATTTTTCAAATATGTTATTTTAGTCATGTTTAAATTTTTTCATGTAACTCAATGATGATCATGTTGTAAAAGGAAGAGTGGTATTTTGGTATAAAGGTGGACACTAAATCATCCCCTCTTTCCTTGCATAATAGAGATTAAATATTATATGTACTAGTTCAACAATAGTATAACAAAACAATTTGAAACCAATATTTATGATGACTTGGGAATAATTCAAAGTTGATGTTTCGTGTTTCTACTTTAGTCTTGCTACGTTTCCACTCTATACTACCTATATAATTATTATTATTATTATTATTATTTTTTTTTTTTTTGAAACGGGCCTATATATTATTTCTAATACTCCGTTATAATATAGAAATGAGTGATTGATGGAGGGAAAGAATGCACATGGCCACATACACTGGCGGATCTACTAAGGAACCAGGGGGTCACGTGCTACCCCTAGTTTTTTTTTAAAAATATTTATTGTTTTAGTATAATTATTAAATTGGCAACTATTGTCGCAGCGGTAGAATTGCTGAATTGTGTTGATGGTGGGAAATGGCTGGCAAGTTGCAAGTTCGATACCTCACACATTAACTTCTATTCTTTTGCTTTAGCCTACATATTTTTACTTTTGTCTCACTCTATTTTTTTTTAATTATCTCTACCACTTTATTAATTATCTTAGAAACCAATTTCTTCTACCTTATAGATTATTAAACAAGGCTAAACCAAAATTATATAGGGATGAATTGAACAATTGTGAGGCAAAGTATGAATAGTTTCAAATTTACAATACGTCAATACCAAAGAGTTAAGTTATTTCTTTTTCAAACAAAAATATTTATTGTATATTTTTTTGTTTAATTCCTACACACTTATAAAAAAAATTCTAGACTCAAATTGATTTTTTTTTTTTGATATTTTTCGTCTAACTTATTGCTTGAAGAAAGGTTACTTAAATTCTAATTAATAGAAATTTTAGTTTCTAGTATGGTGCTACCCCTACTTGATAATCCTGGATCCGCCACTGGCCACATATATATATCAACCTTATAGAATTTCAGTTCTAAACTTGAAAGCCATGGCAATATGACATAGTAACATTAATTACAAATAAAATAACAAAAACAAAGAAATAACTCAGGATTCTATATTAAGAGATGTATCCATGCCTATTAAATTATCTTCCATGCACTCACATGCCTAGCTACTTCTCCACCCATTCCCAACTGTTACAATTCTTCTGTTGTGATGAAAGTCCTTAAGGAATACACTCTTCTTCTTATAATCTTGTTGATTCATATCATTACATTTTCATTTTGCCCATCAGTAGAATCTTGCAACGCTGTTGATGAAGAGGCGTTGCTCGAATTCAAGCGTGGAATAATAGGGGACCCTCAGTACCTAGATATATAGTTGGGTTCCTAAGACCAACTGTTGCGCGCACTGGGGAGGTGTAAGCTGTGATCCTGTCACCGGAAGGGTAGATACACTCTACGTATATAACCCTGTAGGTATACTCTCCCCTTACATTGGTAATCTTACGTACCTTAAAGTTCTTGGAATTTATAATGATGAGGGAGATAATGATGCGGGAGATGAAGGGTTATCTGGTTCCATACCTCCTGAACTAGGAAACCTCTCTAATTTAACTTATCTTAATCTTTACGACAATAGCCTTGAAGGTCCGTTACCCTCTTCATTAGGTAACCTCCATAAGCTACAACATCTCATCCTTCGCAATAACTACCTCTCCGGTGTCATACCCTGTAATATCTTTAGATCATTCAAGTCACTTTTAACTCTAGATCTGCAGTATAATAGATTCATTGGCCCATTACCTTCTTCCATTGCAAATCTGGTCTCACTTACCGACCTTGATCTTACCGGAAACTATTTCTCCGGTGAAATTCCAGTTGGTATTGGCAAGCTCAAGAACCTTACAAGATTAAATTTGCTCTATAATCAGTTTAACGGAAGCATACCTAAATCCATCTTTCAACTTCCGAGGGTGGAATTTGTAGATCTTTCCTATAACAATCTCAATGCTCCTCTACCAGAGTTTGTGGTAAGTAATGTCTCTAGCATGCAAGAATTACACCTTACATATAATGATATCATTGGAGTTATACCTGATTCTATAGGCCAACTTTCCAAGTTGAAACTTTTATAACAAACTTAGTGGCCCTATTCCTTGTTCCATAGGTGGACTCAAAAATGTGGATAACATAGGTTTGAGTTTCAATCAATTAAGTGGTGTTTTACCGGAATCTATAGGTCAACTTAAATCACTAGTGTATTTAGATTTGCCATCAACGATGGGCAATCTAAACCAACTACTAGAGATTAGTGCCTCAAATAATAGCATTGTAGGTCCAATACCTTGGAGTTTTTAAAATTATCTCATAATCAACTTGTTGGTCCACTACCTTCTGAACTTTCTAGACTACAAACATTAAGCACTCTCGATATATCCTACAATCCTACCCTTAAATTAGTGAATATACCACATTTGATCTCTGAGTTAAACATTGTATCTCTTTATTTAGCTGGGACAGGGATCAAAGGGCGACTTCCTGAATGGTTATCCTCTTGCTTGGGTATAAAAGATCTTGATTTGTCGAGTAATCAGATCAGTGGGACGTTACCTTCATGGATAGGAAATTTCAGCAGTTTGAGGTACCTTAACATATCCAATAATAAATTCTACTCAAAACTTCCAGTGGAGTTTAGTAATCTCTCCCAACTCTTAGACCTTGATCTTCATTCCAACAACTTCAATGGATCATTGGGAGTAATATTTTTTAGTCGAGAGGGGTACGAGTACTATAATTCCATTGATGTGTCTCGGAATAAGTTTACCGGTCCAATTCACAAAGATATAGGCTTTCTACTAGCTATGAAACCCATTACAATCTTACTGGAAGCATTCCGAAAGAGGTGTTGAATTTTGAAAACTTACAAAGGTTTGATGTCTCGAGAAATCTACTTAGTGGAAGCATTCCTCCACACAATGCAAGTATCCCTGCATCTGCATTTTCACATAATCCTGGACTATGTGCTCCTCCACTCCCTCCTTGTAAGCGTTTGTAATATGTGTACACACAGCTTCGTTCTTACCAAAATAATTATGGTTTAATCAGGCTACTTACCACACCTTGTATTATTAATTGTATTTACTCTTCCAATGAAAATATTGTATTACTATATATATGGTGATCTATTGATCTAATTGTGTTCTTGTCTGAGTAATTTTCACTAGGATGGAAAATCTTAGTAAAACAAAGTCTGATTATTAAGCTATCATAATGCTTAAAGATGCAGTCGGTAATAATTGCTATGAATATCGTATTATATACTTCCTTCGTTCTTTATTACAATATTTACTGCAGATGCTGAGGTTGTGTGGTGTCAGGAAGAACCAATGAACATGGGCGCTTACAGCTACATTGCACCTCGTTTATGTACTGCAATGAAATCTGTAAATAGAGGAACTGCTGATGACATTAAGTATGTTGGGCGCCTTCCATCTGCTGCAACTGCTACTGGTTTTATCTCAGTTCATAGCAAAGAACAGACCGAGCTCGTGCAGAAGGCATTGCAACCAGAGCCAATCCCATTCCCATGAGCCTCTGCTTGATTTTTTATATGATGGACCAAATTTGAGAAAAGAGAGAGCATATTTGGTCTCTCCAAATGTTTTGTGCAGTAAAATAATTCCAAAATCTATTCTTGATTTGATGAATTTTGATCCTTTTTACTACGTATTTCAAGAAATATACAAGGCCAATACGGAGTACTAATATTTTATAATAGGAAAATTTGTTAGTCCTTCGGCCCTGTATACAATTTTTTTTTTTTTGCAAAACACGTTCGCAGCAACTTATAAACGAGGGGGTATTTTTCTTGTTATGAAACGGAGGTAATTTTTATAATTTATATGAATAATAGTACTCTTAAAATTATTCGATGAGTAAAAGTACCCTTAATATAATTCAACTTTTTTTATAAGGAATAATTAAAAAAGGGAGTAACACATAAAACTAATGCCGTACATACCCTACTACTCCGATATCATCTCATAGCTATTGGAAAATCTAATTTATGACACGGCAAAAAACCATTACTTTAGCGGCTTTAGCCTTTAAGGAATTAAGGCTTTAAGTAACCAATTTCCAAAACTAGAATAACATTACCACCTGTAAAACAATTTCAAATACGTAGATTTTACATTAAAATAAAGTAAAAAGAACACAAAACAAAAGTAATTTACCATGAAGAATTAAATGACGTTTAATTTCTTCCATTTCTTAGGAATAAAATTAGAATTATAGTTTACCGACTTTCTATCATCTATATAAGTTTAGTCATACCATTCTCAACCACCTATATACAAGTTTTAATTTTTTTTTTTTTTTTTCATATAGTTTTTTATATTCTGTTTATGAACTAACTTTCCTAGTGGACAATTTGCCATAACTTATAATAATTTATAAGATATGAATATAATTAAAATAACAGATTTTGTTGAATAATTTTTTGGTATATAAGTTTTCTTCATTCTCCTCAAATTTCTTTTATTTAGCTCTTTTAACTCTTCTATTATGACTATGTTTCAATATTATCAATCCATATTGTTCCTCTTCATACACTTCTTAGGTAATAACTAACAACAACTTAATCATCAATTTTATTTGTCAAAGTAATTATTTCTTTTCTTATTATTGTATGTTTATAATGGGACACAAGTTTGTTTGTATGAAATGCAGGAATGAGTTTAGCAGCCAAGTTCACGTTTGTCAACCAATGCACCTACACCATATGGCCCGCCACGCTCACCGGCGCCGGCACCCCTGAACTCCCTGCTTCCGCTACCGGTTTTTCTCTTCTCCCTGGAGCCACCAATGTCCTTAATATCCCAGCGTCGTGGTCGGGCCGGATGTGGGCCCGCACCCTTTGCACCGCGAACTCAGCCGGTGGGAACTTTTCGTGTGCAACGGCCGATTGTGGGAGCGGGTCGGTGGAGTGCTCCGGGTCGGGTGCCCGCCCACCCGCCACCCTCGCCGAGTTTACTCTGAACGGGTCGGGTGGGATGGACTTTTATGATGTTAGCCTTGTAGACGGGTACAACCTACCCATGATGGTTCGGCCCGTGGGTGGGTCGGGTAATTGTTCGTCCACGGGCTGCATGGTGGACCTAAATGGGTCATGCCCAACAGAGCTCCAAGTTGTAACTAGCACATATGGGTCAAACGTTGAAGAGGTTGCATGTAAGAGTGCGTGTGAGGCATTTGGCGACGCACAATACTGTTGTAGCGGACCCAATGCAACGCCGGATACATGCAAGCCGAGCAAGTACTCAGAGTTCTTCAAGGCAGCTTGCCCAAGTGCTTATAGCTATGCATATGATGATGCGACTAGCACTTTTACTTGCAATGGTGCTGATTATGTCATCACATTTTGTCCTACTACAACTACCACGTAAGTTATTTTGATTTTTAAACAAAATTAAACCACCTTCATCAATTCATGCATACGTTAATTATTGTAGAAAATGATTGTAGGATATATATGATGAAAATCATAATTAATTATTTTTATTATACTCCTTACATCCCTAAAATTGTCCTTTTACAATATTTTCTTAAAAAAGGGTTAAAAGATAAAAACATTCAATAAAACTAAAACTACTGCAGAGTAACATTTATTATTCCACCATAGAAGTACAATATAACGAGTCAACGGATATAAGATTACAAACTTATAAGCAAATAAATAACTAATTAGCATAATAATGTACATACATTTGTATCATTGTATGAACATAATTATATGAGTATAATAATAAGTTGGTCAACATGGTAGATACATTATAATGGTACCATTATATAAATGATTTTCATACATCATGAAAACCGAGTTGAATACCACATCCTAACATTTTCTCACCATTTACATAAATATATATGATGATCAAAGTATCACACGTCAGATATCTGTTTCTTGTACTTGGCATCCAAATTATTTTTTAATTTTTTTTCCCAGCATGTAGCAATATTGCATGGACATGATTAGCTGTACTACTACGTATCAACCCCAACTAATTAATTAGCATAATTATTGGATCTATTCTAATCTAATATTAATATGTTTATTCTCTAACTAATTAATGATGAGCCTAACTATTAATCTCATATAGTCGTAAATCGTAATATACAATGTATACATTCTTGATCTCGGTTTGGAGTTGATAGTCACGTTAATAATGTAATCTGAATTAGTATACAGATTCTAAATTCGGAATAGGTGTTCAAGAAATTTTGAATTTGCTCACAATATCTTTATTTTTTTCTTTTTATAGTGGTAAATCAAGTGGGACCCAGTCACCAAATCCATCAGCAATCGCACCAGATTATTATCTCATGGACTCATCAAGCAACTATTTGATTCAATCATCAATTGTAGGACTACTAATAACAATGATTATTTGGCTGTCATTATATCAATAATTATGGGCCTATAAGTAAATGAACCTCAAATTAAGGTTGCAAAACTTGTCCAGAAAGCCCAATAAATTGATGGTTAGCATTTTTGATTGATTTATGTTATGGGCTTATGGTAATGGGATGAGGCCCAAAGTTTAGCTGCAAATTTAAAAGTAAACAATGTAACATAGATCGAATTAATTTGTGCTGTCAAAGAAAATTTTGAATATTGAAATCTTTTAATTATTCATTTTTGCTAGAAAAAACCCTTGAAATTAAGTTTTAGCATATCTTCACTTCCGCTGTGCACTCACCGACCCTAACAGCTTAAACTAGTATATATATTGTTTCAAAAAAAAATACAAACTAGTATATATATCACTAATATACATATATTGTGTAAAAATGTTAAAAATGCATATTTGAGCTTAAACTCGTACGAAGTATATCACTAAATATCACTAATATGGTGGAAATTTTATACTTCCTCCGTTTTTTTATTATTGCACCATAGGGGTTGGATGCAAATATTTTGATAGTGGAAAAAAGTAAGAGAGAGAAAGGTAAAAATACAAAATTGCCCATGTGACATATTGATAAACTAAAAAGTAAGTGTGAAAAAATAAGGGTATGTTGGGTAATTGTAGTGTGAACACAAATAATTTTTTTCCTAAAGAGGAAATGGTGCAATATTTGTGAAACTTCCTTAAAAGGCAAGTGGTGCAATAATAAAAGAACGGAGGAAGTATATGATAGACTTGCATATACAGTATTAAACTTTTGGTTAAAAGTCCAAAATAATCAAAAGAAAAGCATAGTTTTGATACGGATTAGAGCAATCTAATGACGAATCTAGTTAATTAGACACGACTAACAAGCTGAGGACTATTTTCAATTTTTTTTTTTGAAGGGATTCTTGTTTGGTTAATTATATATATTTTTTTCAATATTTTATACGACTATTTACACTGAAAAAATAACAAAAAACACATGTGCTATACATTATCATTTTATTCTTTTATTTTATTATTATTTTATACATTAAAGCGATCTAAATTCACAATCAACTTTATATTATTATCTCCTTCTTGCGAATTGCATGCTTGAAAGTAACTTATGATTTAATACCAATATAATTAGCACTTTATTCCACAAATTTAGGATCGTATACTAAAGGCCCGTTATATATATCTATCACTTCTCGTTGAATTTATTGGCATGTATGGTAGAATCTCCTATTATTATATACTTCAAATAATTAATTTCTATAAAATCAAAGTAGTGGACTACTATAAATGAGCACTCATACTCGATCTACATTATAAGATATATGAAGAATTATTTATAAATAAAGTGAAACAATGGATCCAACATCGAACTCTAGAATATTAATTAAAATGAATTATTTAATACATGGTCAGATAAATTCAGAATTATTTATTATCTGTCAAATATTGATAATCCTCTGCCATAATTTATCCTTATGTATTTAGGTTATTCCCATTCGCAAGTATTACATTATGAAATTATGGAATAATGTAATCCAAATACTATTTGGATCCGATAATCAAATATGGATCACATATCACTAGTTGATCTTAAGAAGATTAAATTTTTTTAAAATAATTGGTCAATGTTTACTCGCACAGGCAAAAAAAAGTGTTAACTGTATGGGTGTTGGAAGGCAAAGTATAAGGTGATATAGACTTAGCTTTTACAAGCAAGATACACGTAATAAAGAAGGTTACAACATGCAGTTTTCTAAAGCTTTTCACCCCTTCAATGTTGCGGTATTGACCTTAAACGGCAAGGTTCACCTTATCCTTAATTGCTACTTGAGTCATCTATCACTTTTTTTATCTTTAATTTTATTATACTACTCGATATTACTCCCTCTGTCCCAACTTACTTGTAACATTTTGACTGAACACGTTTGTCGTTGCTCATGTTTCACCGTTAATATCTTTTATTATATATTTATATAAGTTATAAAAAGTTTATATTAAGAAACTATACATTAAAATAGATCCAACAATGTCTTACATGATTACATTGACCTTCATATAATAGTTTATAAAGATGGTCAAAGGGAGATTTGTGAATAGTGCATAAAGTCAAACCATTGCTAATAATTTGAGACGGGGAGAGTAAGTACGTACGTAGTTACTAAAAATTTGGATAAATAGATTTATTGTTTGTCAACCAGGTCAAATATTTGCAACGGATGTTCGTACGTTATGGTAATTCCTCTTTTCAAAGTTTAATCTTGGTCAAAATTAAAGCAGATTTTATTGACTATTATAAGCCATCCTGTCGTTATTATTGCATATTGATTAATGGTGGCTAGCCATATCCATATGTAAATACCATACCGTACCTAATTGTATAGTCGTTGTTGGATAAGTCTTATGACCTTATTGATTTCAAATTTGCTTTTAATTAATAAAAAATTAATAGAATTAATGAGAACATGAATAATCTGAGAATGAAGTAAATATCGATATGTCAAATTACAAGATAGAATAATAATTTAACTTTTTAATTAATTTTATAGCGAGGTCAAACACACATATTGACATGTCTTGAAAGCATACATTTATGTAGTTTTCTTGACTTGATAGAGGATTTAGGTTTTTTGTTTGGGATTATATATGTGGTGGTAAACATGCACTATAACTCATACATTATTGCTTCTTGCTAGTGCTTTTGCATCACATTGTACCAAATAATTAAAATAATTGCCCAACCTAATTACATCAATTAGGAACAAAATCATCGTCTATTGGTCGTACGATAAAATGATTTGCATGGCCAACCTAATTAACTTCACCAACTTGTTCATAAACTTATGATAAACTAATTTGCATGGACATCCTTTAACTTCATCAACTTGTTAAATTAAAAACTTATTATAATTATCTGATTTGCATGGCCATCCTTTAAAGAGTTTAAACTAACTCATAATTATAAAATTAAATACAATGTATATAAATTAATCATACATGTTACGTACCAAATTGTATAAAATGATAAAAGACATCCAATAGTTTGAGTATAATCCAAAAATCAATTCATATATATAATCTACCTGAATTATCTTTAATTTGTTACTCTATATAAACTAGGCAACAAAATGTCGGCTAAAAGGTTATACCTGCTAATTAAAATTTAGTAGATTATTATCTAATTTGTCAAAAACCATATGCTTAGGTATAATTAATTTTCACATAAATCAACTAAATTGCATGGCAAAGCAAATTTAACCCACATGCATGCATGCAAATGGAAGACAAAAAAGTAAATCCACATGCTTAGCAATATCTTGATAAGGGCAAAAATTAAAGGCATTTTTATTACATGGACAAATATATACACCATCTTAGCTTAAAATATAAAGATATATTCATTTCCTCCTTAAAAATAATGAATATATATATTTTTTTTTATATAGGTATTTAATTTGCGGCTTACATTATACCAAAGTACCTCATCTGTTTATGTCATTGGTTGTCATTTTGACCTACTTCCAACTTATTAATACTACTACTTTTTTCTGTTGCCCTACTTTCTCATCGTCAGTTAGATTGAATCTATGCAACTACCACTTTTGGCCGTAGGAAAACAAAATCATTAAGAAACATATAGTAAATGACCTGGCCTTTCGATACATAATTTTGACCTTTGTAGTAAACAAAAGAAATGTTTTCGTATTCTAATAATTACTTATATTCCCTCGAGTGACTCAACAAGCTTACAAAAAATACAAAGATTGGCTATATACATAAATTTTTAGATGGATCATGGTCGTGCTACTAACTTAGCTGGATCCATTCATGCTTTATGGAACATTTATAAATATGTATTTGCAGGGTATATTTGGTTGATCCTAAATATATTCGTACTCTCCAACTTGAATGATTCGTACTCGTGTGTATATAACAAATTAAAGCTATACTGTATACACGCTAGATTATATTCAAAAGAATTAGGTTAATGTTTTAAACTCCAACTTGAATGATTTGTACTCGTGTATATAACAAATTAAAGCTATACTGTATACACGCTAGATTATATTCAAAAGAATTAGGTTAATGTTTTAAACTCCAACTTGAATGCTAGTGACGCAAGTCTTTTAATAAAGAGGGCTGAAGGCTTAAGAGAATGCAAGATAAGGGATGCAAAAAATGGCAAAAGGAAGAGAATGATGCTATGCTTACTACAAAGCATAAAAAGCTTTATTTACAAACAGGATCTTATCTACTCTCACTTTACACGCCATTTTAGACAACATCCTAGCTGGCTGCCTAGCTCCTTACAAAAAACATTGGTTGTTAAATTTCAATGGGGTCAAAGATAGTTTTATTTTGTGAAAAAAGTACAATTTTTTAGTCACCTTATTGATATGTAGTTTGAAATGTTTGATAAGGTGAAAGTTTAATGTATATATTTGTTAAAGTTTGACATCATTATTTGCCAAAATCATCATTATGAGATTGATTACTTAATGTTGGAAGGTTTAAGCCTTATTAACTTTGATCAATAATACGTAATAAAAGTGTATATTAAGCAATTGTTTATTTCATATGTAAATCTACACGTATATATATAGTACACATTGTAAAGTTAAAATATTATGACATTGTTTTATATGTTAACTAAATAAAGCACTTGTGCATTTGGGAAATAATCCAAAAATTTGATAAAAATGATTTAGAAATTAAATAGAATCTCTATAAATTTATTGGAAATAGATCGATTATCATAAAATCTCTACTTCTTTTAGTTGGACAAATAATTCGAGAAACGCCTTAATTCTTAAGAAATTGTGATCTTCAAAATGTACCATATCTTCATGCAGCCAAACGACAGAGCATGGATCAAAAATTAGAGCATACTAGTATAAATTTTGTTCATTATTGTTAATTGTTTGGCTAACTTGCATTGGTTTAGATGTTTATTGTATCAAATGTTTGTTATCGCATTATATTATGCTTGATCTTATGATTGGAGAACTCTTTAATTTAATTTATTACATTTTGCATTAGGGATCAAAAACTAATTGAAGTTCTAGTCACTAGAACAAAAATTATTATCCATATTAGGAAGATGAGCATTCAAGTTGTTATTATTAGTATTAAATTCCAATTGTTCCATTAAAAAGTAATAATGTGTTATCTTTATCAATAAGAATAAGAAAAAATGGGCAAAATCGAGCAATTTCTGGGAATGTAGCATGGTGCCCACAATATCACTTAAAAAGTACTTTTGTAATTTGCACATTGTTAAATTAACTAATTATTAGTCCCCAATTCTATAAATAAAAATGGCAATTTTATTTGACTTTTAGTAGTTGATTCCATTTTTCATAAAAGGTGTCGCTCCAAGATTATGATTATGGATAAATATCGACATAATCTAACTTTAATTCGTAATTTATGTTGCAATGCGTACTTTAAGCATGGATTTGTTTGTCGTTTAACACTAACTAGCACTTTGTTTTCTGTTTACACCATATTTACAGATTAAACTACTAGATAGAAAATGCTTTAAGCCAAACTATATCCTTTAGCAATAGTATTAATCCGAATACGAACAATCAATTAAAGTTATCCATTTCACAAAGTATTGAGTGAAACAGTTTTATCGTGAGTGTACTACCCAAACAATACATACAGAGTAAAACCGTTAAATCGATATATATACCTTATATGAAATGTCCTAAAATTTATACGGGGTACCTAAATATCAAAAGCCGATATGTTAAAAAAAAAAAAAAAAAACCCTACTTGTATATGAAATAATTTATATATATACGTATCATTGTAAGTCCGATCCAGATTCATACAACATTTTCTCCGTGTCAATATTAAATTGATTAAAGTTCTACCCTTTCACAACATGCCCATACATAATAAGTGGATGATGACAAGTATTTTGACAAAGAATTGCACTGTCTACACCCGATATAATGTCAAAAAACGTACGCTTAGACATAGCCAATCAATGCTTCGATAATCCACGCAATAATTTACAACCCATGCAGTGTATTGTCCATTTTCGTGTAAGACTTTTATATACATAAGAATATACAATTTGTTTTTTCTTAATGAAAAATTGAAAATCAGTTGTTATAGTGTTAGCAATATATATATATATATATATGAAGAAAAAAAAAAAGGAAATAAGTGAGATTTTAATTTCAATTTCTGTTTTACATATATGCCATGCATATGTACATCAATACACGTTTTGGTTATACAACCCTAAAATACACTTGGCATACTTAGGTACATCCAAGTTTATGATGATGTTTAAGGTAAATTAACCAATAATAATTATTATCGACTATTAGTCATTGATGACACAAGTCTTTTGGATGATTTAGAAATTGATAAAGTTAAGGGACAAGGATCATGCATGTATGTATAGTTAAGCCATAGACATGAAAGGGTAGTTTGTGATAATATATAGTTAATCCAGCTAACATGCCACTAATTTAATTCACTTTAGCTTTGTAGCTTCAAATACATATATTAAGCATAACATATGAGCGCAACGTAAAATATATATGCAAGCGGCTTTTTTTTTTTTTTTATCCATGCATGCAAGTGTGCTGCTAAAAGTGGAAGCTTATTTGAAATATTATGTCTAAAGCTTATAATTGACTAGTCGAGAAGACAAGTCTTGTCTTAAAATTTTCTTTTTATCTATAAGATTTGGACCTCTTGTTAAGCTACTTCTTCCAAATAATCTCAGATTGTCCAATATGAGTACGTAGAGCCAGAGTAATATTCGCTACTCTCCAAATTAAATAATCGCTAAATTTTATTTAGGTCGAATTATTGGTTCATATAGCTGACCCCTCTTCATTTCATGAATTATTAATGTTATGATATTGTTGTTGTACTGTATAAATATTTAAACCCAAAAGTATAGTAGTATTGACTAATGAGCAGTGTGCGATGTACCAAATTAAGCACGCACTAGACAGCAATTTTATATGTATGCATCAAATTTGTTCTTACTATGGCCCTGTTCACTTCACCTTATAAAAATAATATTCAGTAAAATTAATTTCAGTTCAGTAAAATTAATTTCACTTCATTAAAAATAAGTTCAGTTTAGCAAAAATAATTTATGTTCAGTAAAAATAATTTTAGTTCAGTAAAATTCAGTAAATGTAAAGAAGAAATATAATAGAGATTCAGTAAAAATAATTTCAGTTCAGCAAAATTAATTCCAATTCGATAAAAATAAGGTGAAGTGAACGGAGCCTATCTCTGTTTCAAAAAACTTTACCCTTTGACCAATAATTGTAATTTTTATACAAGGTTAATATATTCACGTGCAATCTTGTTATCTTTGTCACAATATGTATTTTTGGAATACCAAGTTTTTATAAATTATAATACATAATTAAATATATGAATGGTTAAAATTATACATTGATACACTACAATATATAAACACGTAAAATTCTCATAAAGGGGATAGTATAAAAATCAAACAGTGTGCTCAATAGCGAGGGTCCGGTGTCCGGAATTATATGGTTGGAAAATCCTATAGTCGTGCGGCATTGGCTGCCTTACTATTAGCTTAAGACTTGTGGAGCAACTTGTCTAAACTTGTATCACAAACAACAAAAGGTAATATAATTAGGGATTTAGGGGTCCAACTTAGGGTGACTCGTCATTCAAATTCAATCATATGGTTTTTTAATAATGCTTGTCAATTTAGACCTTAAGTTACTGTTAAGGAAACATTCTATTTTTTATATAAATTTTTTCATATAATATACTATGAAAGACATAAGACTTGTAACCCTACCTTTGATTTTGATGTATTATCTATGTATACTCAACTGAAATTATAATTTTTCTCGATTATTTAGTTGTTATTTAGTTGCCTTTAATTTTTTATTTTTTTTTTGATGGCCAGATTTCCTTTGATATTAGAGTGGAAGATCTCAAAATTTAATGCCTACATAGATCAAACAATACATGGCCTAATTACATGCTCCTTTCAACATAATTTAGTCTATGTGAATTTATCGACCCAAGTCAATATATTAATACCCGCTACATATGTAATCAATTGAGGTCAATATCAAATGTGCATGCATTTTTCGAATTTAATATACAGTTGTTGGGCTACAAGTAAAAATTGAGGGACAACAAAACATAAGAATTGAAATTAAAACGATGCATTTTTCATATAATCTTCAAAATACACTGTCCTACCATTTCATGAAATACTTTTTTGTTCCTTTTAATTCACTAACTTCGTTCAAATTTTAACAGCAAGTTAGTAACATGCATTATTAATTTAAAATAGCTAATTTCAAACGGAAGGAGTGAGATAAAAACAAAGGTCGTACTTAGTAGTCATTCATCCAACAAAAGTAGGAAATAGGAAACAAAAAGAAAGGATAAAAAAAATGGATGATCGAAGATTATGTAGAAGATATAAATAGATTATGATCGATACCATGTGGCAATGTTGTTGACTCCTTTAATTAATTTGCATTGGATTGCCCATAACTTAATAAAGCTAAAGGGCCGACTTATATTATTTTGTCACATGCCGTGTAGTAATGTTTTGTGTATGGAGCTTAGCTTATGGCGGTCCTACCTTCTTAACCGCAAGCGACTTCTTTGGTCATTTCTCGCATTGTTTGGATTTCAAGATTACACCAGAACATACATAGGATGCACTATTTTGCCCACCTCAATAATGTCTACAAACCCCTTTTTTTAAAACGCTCTTTGTGATTACTATCTGCATATAAATTAAGATAAGAACGGAAAAAAAAAAAGACGTTAAAGTAGGTAACATGTAGATAGAAATAATTTAATTAAATTCATGAAAATGAATTTATTTTGTGATGGATAATGGACTTAATTTAAGTATTTCTATCTACATTGAAGATAAATGTGAAAAACTACGTTAGGGAACATAGGTTATACTTCCTCCGTCTATAATTATGTGCAACAAAGGGGTACGTATTATTTGTGAGATATAAAATATTCCTTTGTTGCACATAAAAATATATAGTTTGATAACTATATATTTCCTATCCTAATTTATACTATGTAGATTTTTTTTGAGGGAAATTTATACTATGTAGATAATTTATCTTATTTCTTGATGATAATTAAACTAGTATTAATTATGTCAATTTAGCTCAGCTTGATAATAATACAAATGATCAATTGATCATCATCGTATAATCTACTGTATTTTACTTTGTTCTATTTCATGTATATAATTTCGAATCTATCATAAAATTCAAAAAACTTTGTTTTATACACAATGTTGTTCTATCACTTGTATGTAGTAATGTAGGCGACAAAGGTCAAATATAAGTGATTGTTGGTTACCTGCAATAATAAGATATTATGCAGTATTCACATGATATAATAATACTCCAAGAAATTCTCCAGTGACAATAATTAACCAGTACGTACGTAGTGTATGTCGGTAACACTACACCATGTAGGCATGTTATTATGTTATGTACCATTATAAATTTCATTAGGGTTATACATAAGACCAGATTGGAAGAGATTTTAACCACGCATAAATCTCATAACACTACACTATAAATCTCATATTTTCTTAATAGTGGATATCGTATTAATGTGTACTTTTGTAAAACAGTTATAGAGCGATATTACTCCATACTTTACATCACACTAGAGTATAGCATAATTAGGTCTTATTCTCTTTATTGATATTAATGGACTAACTCAGTCAAAAGTTTAAACTAACGAGTAGAATTTCAAGATTGGTTTATATATGATAATACGATGTATTATGTCCATCGACATGAGAGTCAATTGGATTGAAAGTATGGATAGATGTAACATAAGTTTCATCCTCGTCACAGTAGAGCTCCATAATTGGCTTTATATGTTCTATAACTCTTCACTTCATAAGAAAAATGTAGAACTCGGTTACAACCACTAAAATTAATTATTTGATTCAATAAATATAGGTTTTAATCACACAAATTAGTAGCTTCATATAAACATAAGTTAAATAGATAATTTCCTAAGGAATCAACCAAGTCCATCCATACAATACAACATTGAATTGGTAAAAATAGATTTAAAGTGAAATTTAGCTTTAATCATCCATTAAAATAAGTTTCAATCTTTTAAAATTATAAACCCTTGAGAAAAAAAAATCTTCCAAATATACATCCCAACATCAAAAAAAATATCAAGCCAATTTTAGAAATAGAAAATAGAGTACAAAATACAAGGCACGTGGGACCTCTAATGATCACGTGAGTAAGAAGTGTCAAAAATGAAGGGAGGCATGTGATGTGTTGCACAAGACAAGGCAATTCAAAGAAATAGTTGTCCTTTGTCAGTCGTTTTAAGACCACGAAAACAGTGTCCCTTTCCTTAACCTCGACACTAATCTCAACCCACTTCCATTTTTATGATTTAATTCTAGCTTAATTTTATAATTAAAGCGACCTTCTTTTCTCTTTGTACGTTAATAATCAGTTGTCATACATTATAATTTTATTAATTATATCATTATTATAAGTTATTATTATGTTTATACCAACAATAAACAATAGTATCGGGAATATTTTGTATGCTGGTGGTTAGTTGTAGGAAATGTACGTACACCGTTAATTATGTTGCAATAATGCAATTTCCATTAATTTCTTGCTTTCAATTCAACTTTTCAAGTTGTGTTGCTTTGATTACAAGTATATTCTTCTTGTTCCTTCCTTGATTAATTGACTTGCCTTATAAATACCGGTGCCAATAATGTACGTTGTTTGAATTGATGTAAATGAATACGAAGTAACAGAAAAAATAAAATATATTACGAGTACATAATCTATATATTAAGTATGTATTTTATATGAAATCGATCTAACAACTAGCGCAACTATACTCCCGTGTGGCTTGCTATAATATATACATAGTATTTTATATTGTCGCCAACATTTTGCCATGTTTTGTGATAATTGGGAAACAATAGGTTAATATATGTAATGATGATGTGATTGTTGGATTATTGAAATTCAAGGCAAACAATGAAACACATATACTATTCCTTAACTTGATTATTTAATGCTTGATGAGCAAGTAGTATAAGCATCACTTAATCAACCATCAATCATATTTTCATGTCTAAAAGGCGAGTTCATCAATGTTCAATCATATGATTACATCTTGTAACTCAATCATTTAAAAATTTATCTCTGATTACACGTGGAGACCAAATAGTCGCATCATACAATCACAATATAGAAAGAATATAACTATTCCAAATACTTACTATATAATTCAATCACCTATAAAATCCTCAACTACTTTTGAGCATAAAATCACAAAAGTAGCATATATTCTTATCATTATCTTGGATGAATTAAATGAAAGAATATTAGTCAAATGATTAGTCATTAGTAGTGTGCATGCAACAACTAACCAACTAACGTAGGAAGAACACTAAATTTATGAATAATTTTACATCTTTCTAAATCGTATCAAAACCCTTTTTTACAAGATCATACTAACTTTCAAGATTCAACGAAAGATAAATAGTTTAAATTAGGGGGTTTGAATCTTAGCTACCTCCAAATTATATATTGAACATTTTTTGCTATATTAGTATGTAGTATGTTTTGGTGAGGACACGTGGACATGAAATTAGCAATTCACGATTTCCCACACCAAATCAGCCCACTAAAGAATTTCGTTGCTAGTCGTTATAATTAAAACGACCGACAATTAGTCACTAGCATTAGACTATATATTATACGATTAGAAACATTAATTATTATATTAATATAATTGCTTCACTTGATAAATTAGCTTATCCACTTAATAATCTGCCGCCAATCACATAATTACTTGTAGGTTTGTAACTTCCCACTCAGGTGTATGATGTTTCTAAGCAAGCGCGTTATATGTTCTCACTCTTCTTAGTTGTTCATATTTTGGGATCTTCATATTCATCATTATTATTTTAATATGTGAATCCACTTGAGTTTAGAGTTTTAAATTTTGTTTGTTATCGTTTTAGAAAGATTATATCAGTATAATAAATTTGGTGAAAATCGAGAATATTTAAAAAGATAGACATTTCGTTCTAGTTTAAAATATCAATTAAAAAATAGTAATACTGTTACAATTGACCAAAGTATTATGCAGGTAACTATACTTAAGGATTTTCCGTCCTTACAAAAAACGAGAAAGGAAAAAAAAAAAAGAGGCAAACAAAAATGACAATGCAAATTGATTGGTTTCATGCTCATACATGTTACATATTAAGCTTACCAACGTGACAATGTAGAGATGAGTTTAATAAATAATTAATCATATAAAACATCTTAGGTATTAATCCTCCATTAATGACTTGTCATGTTTCAGTGTGACCAAATAATGCAATTATTATGCAACTAACATGATCTATTAGTTACATTTGTACTTCCAAATAATTCAAATTAAATTTAGATTTGTTGCCGTTAACAAATTTACCTGACAATTCCGATCCAACCTGCTTGCATTGGATTGGAAAATGGAAGGAAAGGAATGGGAATATTCTAAGAAAACTACTCTTCAATTCCATTTGGAATTTTGCAATCTAATTTTTGTTGGTTTTATTTAAAGTTTCTACTATCATTGGAGTTGCATCTATGCTCACATTTACATGAAATTGTTGAGAAGATTATAGGAATGAGGCCCCTCAAAGAACAAGCTAAGAGCACTTTTTTTTTTTTTTTTTTTTGAAAACCACAAGCTAAGAGCACTTAATTTCAGCTATTTTGATAGATATTTGATCATTAAGGGTAGTATGGGCAATGTAACACCAAGAATAAATGTTGCAATAGACAAATCACAAACATCAGTCAAAGCGAATTAGATAAATATTACCAAAAAAAAAAAAAAAAACATTTCACTTATTTAAATACGGATGAAATATAAAGAGTAAATTTGCAAGTAAAGCGACTCGGCCACTGGGGTGCATCCAAATCAGTAGTGGGCCAGGTGAAAAAAACCGAGTATCAGTGAATCAACCTCTGCCTTGTTTACTCTTCCCTTTTCTTTCCTTTTTCCTTTACATTGGTGCGATCCTCTGTCTCTGACTATACCTTTGACATTTCTCATCCAATTTATTAATTACTCCAAATCACTAATTAATTAATAAATATTCCTTTAAACTTAATTAAAATAAATTAAGTCACAAACAAAATAATGAGACATTTGAAACAGGGCGGTGATGCCCCCACATGAGTCGGTCCAACACTATTACACCAATCTTCTCCTTACTCTATATATACCCCAAATATTAACTACTCAATCCTTTACAATTAAGATTCCTCTCTTCACTTCTCCATACATTTTTTTCTTCCTTTATTCTCGCCTTCATTTCTTATTATTATCGTTACTTCTACATTATACACTTCTATATAAAACTCTCATTTCATTTTATTCTATTCTTGTTCTTGAATTGAATTTTGATACTACTACTACGTACGATATTAATTCATTAGTTTTGTGTAATATACATGATGGATTCAATCAAGTTGTACACAATAGTGGTTTTATTCGTGTTGAGTGGTGAGTATGTGTCGGGTACCACGTTTACTTTTGTAAACAAATGTGACTATACTGTTTGGCCAGGGATACTAGCAGGAGCTAGTAGCCCTAAGTTAGATAGTACGGGGTTCGAGCTCCAAAACGGTGGGACTCGAACCTTTCAGGCTCCATCGGGTTGGTCGGGTCGGTTTTGGGGCCGGACTAACTGTAACTTCGATGGCGCAGGTCAAGGCACCTGCGCCACAGGAGATTGCGGGTCCGGAACCATGGAGTGTAACGGTAGCGGGGCTACCCCGCCCGCCACCCTAGCGGAATTCACCCTAAACGGGAGCGGCGGGCAAGACTTTTACGACGTGAGCCTAGTCGACGGCTACAACCTCCCTATGATCGTGGAATCGAACGGAGGATCAGGCGGGTGTCAAACAACGGGGTGTTTGGTTGACCTAAACAAGCGGTGCCCGAGCGAGCTTATGGCGGAAGGTGGCGGCGCGTGTAAGAGCGCGTGTGAGGCGTTCGGAACACCGGAATATTGTTGTAGCGGGGAATTTGGAACGCCTGACAAGTGTAAACCATCAATGTATTCAGAGGCATTTAAAAGCGCGTGTCCAAGAGCATACAGTTACGCATACGATGATGCAACTAGCACGTTTACTTGCAGTGGTGGGGATTATACCATCACCTTCTGTCCCTCTTCTCCAAGGTACCGCCTCCATCTCTCTTTTATTATTACTAACAACCTCGTTTAGTAAACAGTAATAAATCACCCGTGAAACAGTAATTCAGCTTTGGCTTAATTCGATCATTTAAATAAATGTTCTCCTAAAAAGAAAGATTAAAGGTGGAAAATGTTTAATCAATCTTAACACAAAGGTTCTTTCTAATTATCGGGCTAGCAAAACAAAAATTTACTGTTTTTTACTTTTTATCTAAAATATCTTACTAGGCTAAATTAGCTAAACCTACCTTTTGTTTGGATTTTTTTATTTATTTTTACGTATTTATTGTCTTTATTTTGAGGTGCACAAAAAAATATTACAAGGACTATTGAGCTAATAAAATTGCAATTTTTTTTTTCTTTTTGTTATGATGCAGTCAAAAATCGTCAATGGGTACTCCAACAAGTAACATGGGAGCAACACCCGGGACCGAGGCTGGACCTGTGGCCGGGGCCGTTACTGGTTCTGGCACGGACACGGGTATGGGTACAAATACGGGTACAGGGTCATTGATGGCGGATGGGTCATGGTTCGCGGGCTTGGCCTCTGGAGACTCTACAAATACAAGACATCCTAACTTTGGGTTACAATTAGCATTGCTATTCATTGTCATCACATCTTTGGCCACTTCACTATTTAACTTGTAGTTTCTCTCAATTAAGAAAGAGAGAAAGGTTGAGGAGATCATCTAATAGTTAGTTCATTCAAAGGCATTCGACATGGAAATATTATTTTTTTAATATCTGAGAGAATGACAATACGCTAACTTAGTTAGTAAAGTCTTTGAAAAATATATGGGATTCGATTTTATTTGGCCCTTTTTGATTCATTGAGAAATGAAAAGATGATGGCATACTCGACACAAGATAGATTTTCCGTGACACACTACTACAAAAATGGGCAAATTAAAGAGAACGATTGAAGCTACGGCGATTTTAGCTAATAGATGGATATGGCATTCCATTTAAATTTTATTCTTACGATGGTTGTAAAATATTTAGGCTATCATTGTATATTGTAATTTTATTTTTTTTAATCATTTGAGAAATTTTTAGTAGATCCCATTTTACAGCCTATTGATTCGTCCAAGATGAGATGCTTTAGGAGGAAGAAAAGTGAGGATGTTAAAGAAAAGATAGATCCATTTTGAGATATGTACGATTGCTCCCCTTTGTTTGTTTTAACTTATGAAAAGTATAGTTCAACAATAATATAAAGGAAATTGTTTTTTTTTTTTTTCTCAGTGTCAATTTGATTTTTCTAGCTATCTTTAGTGTAAATGGAAAATCAAACTTTGCAGTTGTATGGGGAAATATCCATATAACGGTAACGGTTATATTAATAGGCCGATATGGATTACAGGCCGATATACTATTTGAATCCGACCCATCAATAATTCTTGTTAATATCGGCATTTGTGTATAAAGAATACATATCGGCATGTAAGCAGCTGATACGTGTCACTCTCACGTTTGACACGTGGCAAAAACTACTTTGCCTATTAAGCTGCCACCCGTCACTTAATTAACCTATAAATAATCTAGTTTTACCTCATAAATAAGGTAACATTTATTACACTCTCTCTCTACTTTTCTCTCTAAATCTCTCTCTTCTTTCTATAAACACCTGCTAACTTAATCTTCGGAGTGGTTATCCCCGGATTCATCCCGGGGCCAGCTAATCTCTTCCCTGTGTGTAGGTTCTTGTTTGGCCGATAGGAGCATAACGGGTTATATACTCGAGCTTCGGATCTTGGAGTTGGGTTATCGGATTCCTGCAGAAACAACAATATTCATAATCTTTAATCGTGTCACCCTTTTACCATTCATTATAAAGTTCGCAATTTGGACGTATAGCTAATTTCAATTTGTAGTTACGAATAGATCTACATATACTCCGTACTATTTTTGTTCGAAACTATGTACTCCGTAGTATTTATCATGAAGATAATTTGTAACCGTTAATCCGAATAGAGTACTTGAACCCTCCCCAAAAGCGATCAAAGCTACTAACTTGGCTGCGAGCCGGCGAGGATCAAAGTCTTAAGGTGTAGCACTTGACCAGCTACAGATACAAATGAAAAATGAGGTTGGGAATCCTAGGGGTCCTTACAATATGTTTATACGTAGTTCTTTATAGTAATCACCCAAATAATGGGATTCAAGACATACTGAATCATATTAGCAATTATAGGAAATACAGATGTTTATAAAGGCTAGTGTTTTGCTAGAAATATAAAAGAAAGCAAAGGAGAATAACAATTATGAGGAAAGATACCCAAAAATAAAAAGTTAAATAAAGATAAAAAAGAAAGGATATTACAGTTATCTATAGAATCCTCACTTGTCTATAATTCGACCCGGACGATTTTGGGCAGCTCCGTGATAACAATCACATTAACAAAACTGACTATTATATTGTTTGTTAAACATGTAGTGTACAATAAACCCGATGTATACAAGTTATTGCTCACAAAATGGGAAAGGGGAGGGGAGAGGGGAAAGGAAAGAAATTGACCACTATATGAAGTACAACTCGTCGACTCAACAGTCTGCAAACTAAAGGTTGAGGTATTCTTTGTAGCATCATCTGCAAATGCAAGATCTTTACATTCCTGTATACACTAGCTTAAGTTGCTATCAGTTTCATCTCTTTTTCAAAGAATACAAATCTAAAAATTGATTAATAATGCTCCAATCATATAGATTAAAGGGAAGGGTACACGCAAAAATATCTTTTGCTAATTTCCAATGAACAATACTCTCTAGAAGCAGACAGCTCTAATCTGCTGGAAAGTCTTCAAATCCCCCGATTAACCAACTGAAATGGTTCCAATAAACTTCAAGCGCAAGTCATCTACTACCTGTCAAAACAGCTGAAATTAGCACAGCCCAGATTTTTTTTTTTTTTTTTTTTTTCGCGTGATATGCTACAAAAAGCATCATTTCCTTTCCACTACCAACGGTGCACAACCATAAGATTGTCAAGAAAACATTAACATTATAGAAATCATATAAATGATGTAATGTAATGATCTAACTCATTCAGCACATGCACATACTTCTATCGTTTTCACCAGTAACTGTAAACTGCTATTACTAATTTTGGCTTTTATAGGCTGGCTTGAACTTTATTCTCCTTATAATCCTCAATTAAAGCTCCTGCATCTTTATTTTCTTTTTATAAAATATATATAAGGTTTAGTGGAATCCTCAAAAACGCCTCACATTTTGGAATTGATATTGAAATTAGTGGTACTAATTTGTAAGTACTAACAACTTAATGCGTCCAAAACAAAGAGATAGATTTAGAACTACGAGTAGCTATTGATTGAAGTCTTTAAGTAAATCCATTTCAACTCAAATATAATTGGTGATTGTTTACAGGAAAAGGTTAGTTTTATGTCTCCGAACAGACTCCGAGGAAAAAAAATTGAAAAGCACACCAGCACTCAATACAACCTGGCTGCTATCTGGGATTATTAAGGGTCAACAGGAAAAGATACACAAATAATGACTGGTACTGAAGGATGCATGCATAAACAATAGTTTAGTCTGATTAACAAAAATATAGGTCCTGTAGCTGTCTTGATGAATGATTAAAAAGCTAAAGGAGTAAAAAGAGTCAAAAAGGTAACCTATCTTCACTAAAAGAGTGGGAAAAACATTAAACAAAAAGTGGAAATAGAAACAAATGACTCCAAATTGCTTCCAAAGCTTCCATAGAAAGATGCTCGTCCAGCTGAACTGAACGGTTCTTTACCTACTTAAAATGAATGCAGACACCACCAAGACTTAGAGCTAAAAAGAGGGAATCAAATGACTAACTTTTCCTATGAAGATAAAGAGATAGAAGAGATTCTCTCTTTCTATTTTATTTTTTTATCTTTATTTTGGCTTCTTAATTAAAGAAAACTATCACAGGTTAACAAGTAACAAATTCTAAATAAAAGCGGAAAATCGTAGCAACAGTAGAAATGAATCATAGGGACCAGGTCAGGTGGGTTTAGAATAGGATTTTTTGGGAAATTAAAGTAAATCCTTAAGATTATAACTCGTGCAATACGATGCCACTTGAATTCTTTTTTTGCTATTTTTCTAACATTATATCTAGTCGAGGATCACTTTTTCTTAATGGACGGACATATGCAAAGGCTTCTAGTGTGCAAAATTAAATGTTAAAGACAAGGAATATTCCAGGAAGTCAAAAGTTTTCAGGATACCACAATATTTAAATGGAAAGACAGATGAAAAACTAATGATTGCTCTCCTAACCTATTGGCAAACTTTAAGAACGGTGTTCAAGGACAGCCTTGATTAATAGTGGTGTATGGCATATAATGGGAGATGCTTAAGGACCACAGCTAAATAGACATACAGACTACTAACACTAAATTTCTAGAACTCTCTCACAAATGGGATGTCTTACTTTTACAAGGATCACTTACTAGCAATATGGCTGCAAAAACCAAGTACCAAGGTAAAGAGGATTGCTGATATCACTATAATATTAATGAAGCAGAACATTCTGAAGTGTAAAAAAACAAAGAGCACAGACAATTTGATCTAATAAAGCTTAAGGCTTCACCGTGAAATTTTGAGCAACAAGGGGTAGCAGTGATTCGCCTCATAATTGGGCCAGGATTGATCACCCTTCATAAGTTCCTGATGACGCATCCAGACCCTATCATCATATTTATCTGATATGCTGTAGTGCAAGCCACCCTCCGTTATCACCTCCAGAAATTTGTCCAATGAGTCACCCCTTTTGGGGCTGAAGAAAATAGCTTCAGAGGAACATGAATCTTTCAACAATAATTTCACAGTTCGAACCAAGCCTTTATGGAATTTCTTGAAAAATGTGCTGCCAAGACAACAAGATATAAATATATAAATTTGACCGATTCGAAAGATTACCCTTGTATATTTGTAAATGTAAAGCATACATTATGGTAGCATGTCAAGATTTTTTTAAAATGGTAACGAAGAGCACCTATACAGGAAAATTTTACTAGTTGTATAAGAACCCATTTGAAAAAATAATCACAGCCTCTGTTTCACATTATTTAGAAACATATTTCTAGTAAAATGATAAAGATTAAAAAATATATCATCTAGGGTATCAATCAAATCACATGACTTTCCTTGTAACAAAAAAAGAAACCATGCTTGAACTGCAAAATGTCATTCATGGAAAGACTCCAACTTTGCAAGAGAATAATATGCACTTTCCCAAAAAAGAATGTGGAATATTATCCAATTCTATCCACCTATATTGTGACAGATCCATCAGAAGACAAAAAATTACATACCAGTCGCTTGCAATCACAATGTCAAATTTATGGAATAATGTTTCAACCTCATCTTGATTCCAGTGCAATAATTTGGGAGTCACATTTGTACTCCCAAAAGCTTCAGGATTGGCAGCTATGCTCCGCTGAATATCTGCTTGTTAAGACATCGAGATTTAAAGATACTCAACAGAACCTTAGGTAGACATGGCATTGGATTCATAAAAGCCTTATATCATCTTCACACACACACACACACACACACACACAAAAAGAAAGAAAGAAAGAAAGAAAAAGAGTTCACCCTAAACAGAGCACA
Organism: Chenopodium quinoa; assembly: GCF_001683475.1. NCBI lineage: Eukaryota > Viridiplantae > Streptophyta > Magnoliopsida > Caryophyllales > Amaranthaceae > Chenopodium > Chenopodium quinoa. The sequence goes on along the minus strand of NW_018742204.1, from coordinate 23,218,463 downwards.
CAGCAGTAGTAAATCATCAGTTTGAGAATCAATAGTAGCAGATAATATGCTAAGATGATCAGGTTTTCTCGTTAATCTATCCTACTATTGAGCAAGCTAGCTAGATGTTGTTTGTTTAATGAAAAATCCAAAACTGAGTTAAGAAAATATTGAAATGCGATGAACTGATGTAGAGGGGCATATTAGGTAGTGCAATACAATTCGGTTAGTACTTAGTAGTGCTTTGAGGAGGAAGATAAGGGAGTTAGAAGAGTAAACTGCAAATAAGAGAATACGAATGGAATTAGCTGGTGAAATATTGATTTGAGCAAATTTGGGAAAGCTTAGTAAGGTAATTAAGGGGAGAATACACCAAGCACGAGTGGAATGTTCATTCATATTTGCTGTAATTCATTTCATTAATCAAAAGTATCTTCTACTTCCCTAGTTTCTGTCGTTAATGATGTCTAAGCTTGCTAAATCATAGCATGAAGCTTAACTCAGAAGTCAGAAGAGCTCCATATAGGTTACAACTTATTAGTAATTACAACCTCCAAGTCATTAGAAACCTACAATTATTTTAATGTCAAAATAGTCATAAAAAATAATCAAAACATGGATGGATCAATATAGGAACTACATAAACACCTACTGACTAGAAAGTAACAGTGGATGCCCATGGGCCATAAATAAGTTCATTAGAAGGATACAATCAATTACTTGTGGATTTCCATCTGATATCACAACTTCAGATGCCTCAGAGGCAGCAGCAATAACTAGACCTGCTAAACCATATCCTGCGCCTAACTCGATAACTGATTTTGATCTGAAAATAATAAAAGACCACAATTACATAATCTACTGCATGATTATAAGGTTTAGAACAAGTTTAGCTGCCATTATAAAGCATATTCGTCGGCAAAGTTTCTGCAGAACAGTATATAGGATAGGAAGGAAGAAATTAGATACCTGAACATGTCTGCATGAGACAAGCAAAAATATGAAAGGACTTCCTCTGAAGGCCATGGACCTGAACACAAAATTGGCAAGAATGTAAATACAACTAAAACATGGATAATAAATAATCAACCTGAAAAACAATAGCATTAAACATTTAAGTACAGGCAAACAAATGATAATCTGTAAAATGCAAATTAAACAATGCCATGCAAGTAAAACTAGAGAAATAACTATGGAAAATGCAAGTTTCATAAATACAAGCTGAACGAGAATTGGATACACATAACTTGAACAAATTCCACCAGGTAACTGGTTAAGATTTTCAATATTCCAGCTCTTTATTACAATGGAGAGTACTGGCATTTTCTTCAAGGAAATAGAAATTTATCAGAAGATATTCACACAATCTACAACAAGTTGCATGGAAGTCCTAGCTAAGTTACAGAGTCATAGGGGCGTTACTTATGCAAGTCAGTTCCAACTTCCAAATTTAAAACAATCCTAACCATAATGAATTGAATAATAAGAAGGTTTATTCACCATCTCATCCTGGAGGTTTTTTTATATGACAAAATGCCTCATTATACTCAGATGAAACTTTAACCTGATCAAAGCTTACTTTTTACTCTCAACTTCAAACATATAAGATAGGTACAAACAGGGGTCCACCTCATCATCCATGACACATGCAATTAGAGCAACACCTAGCCTCGGACAAACACTAGCTAGCTGTAGAAAGCAAACACAATTAAGCAAAGAATGAACAAGACATTAATAATTATGATGACTTACAAACAACACCAGTGTTATCAATGTCATACTTGTTGCAGATCTCAAAATCACTGATACTAGCACAGTTGTCCCTCCTTTGACTGTCAAATTGAAATTAACATTTATCAAGCTCATACAACACAAAGTTTGCATACGGAATGCAATGCCTTCATCATACAAAGAGCTCAGACAACAGCTCTAAGAGTAAATGATACTTCGTAATTTCGTATGACATAGTCATTTAGCATTTTAGCCTCATGAGTCATGCACTCATGCCTAACGAGCAACTGCTAGCTAACCAAGCACCCGCTATTTTGTGTCATTAAATCTGCTGAGTAGCGAATGAATCAATGCATTTTCAAGGTCATCTCAGCAAAATTATAAGAATTTACATAAAATGGCACAAATAACAGGTATGAAACACAATTTGCAGCCTAATTTTGTTATTAGTCCAAAAGTCTCTCACTGTACAAATTCACACACAACAATTCATACGTTTCGGGTAGCATTTTGTGGGGCATTAGCGAATTCGAAAACAAACACGACTGCTATACATCCAACTGTTTCATCATCAAACATTACAAAAATGTTTCTTCATCAACAAACACAACCCCAAATCATTTCAACATAATAGCATCAAACAGAATAAAGGGTACAAAAATACTTAATTACAGCAAAAATTGAAAGTGGGAAAAATTAAAAACTCACAAAAGAGAGAGATTATGATTAATATTGTTTGAAATGGGCAAAGAGTAACAATAGCAAGCATCCATTGTTAAACCCTCAACCTCAGAATTATCGCTGGAAATTGGGTGAAGATGACATGGGATCAAATTAAAGCTTTGATTTCCTTTCCCTTTTCTCGAAATGCGATTAATTATTTCTTGTGATTCAGATTTTTCGTCTGCAAAATTTCAATGAAATTTAGTACAAATTGAATAAAATTACAGCTATTACAAGCAGAAATTATGCAATAGAGAAAGAGAATAGTACCAGATTGAGAAGGAGAACGAGAAAGAAGGGCATTACGAAGAATTTTCCATCTGAGAGTGGAAGGTTTGGGAACTTGATCATTGCATTCTTCCATTGTTCTTGATTTCTGTTTTCTCTCTCCTCTGTTTCTTAGAACTAACCCCAGTTTTTTTTTTTTTTTTTAACCTCAAAATTATTATTATTATTATTTTTTTTTTTAACAAAAATCTCGAAATTATTTGGGATGTTATTGCAAACAAATTTACTGTATTAAAATTTTAATCGATCTTTCTTTAAAAAAATAAAAAGAAAGGGAAATACAAATTATGTTGATTATGTGTTTTTAGGTGTCACGAATTTGACTTTGTTGGTTGTAAATCAACAATTAGGGTTTAATTTGGATTTGCTAGATTATAAACACAGGATTACAGGAGCATGATGTTTGCCATGCTGTGAAAATTGAATTTAATTTGCTGTTATGTAATGCGGAAATTTATGGAAAGAAGGTAAAAATTGGAGAGCCAAGAATCGAAATTACAAATATACAAATAGATTACAAGATTCTAATGGATTAATGTGGAGTCTTACTTGTATAAGTGATGTAAGTTTGCGCAAATGTAATTAAATTGTGGCTTTAAAAAACATAATAAAAATAAATAAATAAATAAATAAATAAATAAAAAATGTCAATATATTCAATACAATTTCAAAAATGTGGGTTATATTTGAGGACACTCCATCAAACTTGCTCAATTAATAAGAGTAAAAAAAAATCAGTTTGCAGGAATTTCCTCAATCAAAATTCAAAACCAGTATCTAGCACAAAAAAAACACAAACCAATACGTACATTTGTTGATGAGTGGCCTCTCAGCCCATAATTCATTACTTGAGAGTATACCTTCAATGCGAAGATATTGCATGTTTCTGGTTTCTAGAAAATGTTCTGTAGGAACATACGATGGTTGTATCCTGTTATCCATCCCAAACATCTAGAGCACAGCAGAGGTAAGCTTGATGCCTGGTAACTTCATCAGCATTTCAATATCCCCAGCATCGTTCCAACCAAGCCTTACTAGCTAGCAGCTATTACCCACACATTTGATCAAAGTTGTTGACGGTGCCAAATACATAAATCACCAATCTCAAGAAGGCCCATGAGTAAACTGACATCTGGTAGACAGACTGATTCATCGGGAACTTTCTTTTGATTTGGAGGAGGGGTATGACTCAGATGAGGTAAGGAAATTAATATCTGAGATTAAATCCTAGAGGAGAGCCAACACACAACTCTTCCTTTCAAGCGAGGGAAACCGCAATGTGTTCCTTGCTCGTGAAATCTGTGACCTGGATAACTTATTCTGGAACAATGATTGATTCCGACTGTAAAAGTAGGAGATATATTACAGCATCAATGATAATATCTCCAATTTCCCAGGGGATTTTCCACATTCTTTTGATGACGCCAATCACATGTCTATGACTGTCTTAACCCTCAGGGTTTACCTTCAGGAACCACCAGTCACAAGGGCAACTTAGTGAATTTGGCAACAAATAACCCGCTAGTTTGGGATGTTACCGGATCAAATCTCAACGTCTTAGCTACCCGACCAATCTTGCATGGCCAAGTGTTAAAACCATCTATTTCTTGCAGCTCTGCAAAGATAACAAAGCTTTGCGTTTACATGCATTTCAAAAGAACCGAAAGTACACTGACGTTAACACACGGCATTAAAGGACTCTTCCATACATGCCAAACAAAAGGTTTGTGCAAATGACAGTTTGGAGTAACTTGGAGAAATGTTTCTTCTCTTTTACCCATTTTAAATCTCTTCTCAATTCCTTAAAATATATATATATATATATATATATATATATATATATATATATACACGACTACATGGCACCCTTGCCTGCCTGGCGTTCTCAAGCATGCATGCATTACAAGAAAGTACAAATATATGAATGGCAGAAACTAGCAATATATACTCACCAGCTGATGAATTATCCAACAGGAACCTCTCAATCACTTCTTCATTTTGGGCAACTGTCAAGCTATACAGCAAGAAAAAGAATCAAATACAGATGCACAATTAGCCTTTCATAGTCCCAAGGAATATCAATCAAAAGCATATTGGACTAAGATACCTGCAAGTGCTGTAGATAAGTGAGCCCCCAGCTTTAAGCAATCGGAAACCATTACACAGAAGTCGAAACTGGGAATAGAGAAAAGGCCCAAAAGGGAGACGTTAAAGATTAAACAAAGGATGGTAGCAATAGGCCTCGACACAATAAATCCAGGCAACAAATAACGTATAGGCGTATAGCTAAACATATTTTTAAAATAAAGAGAAAAAAAGAAAAGAAAAACTTCCATCATTCTCAGCAACAATAACTGCTGTCAGCAAATTAAGGGAGAACTAAAAAGGGCAGAACAAGCTATGAAGTATAAGACAAGGGTTGAGTACAATTTTATTTCAATACAACATAGCATCAAACTAATCCAAGACGGATGGATGCTAGTGTTTTCTACTTCATAAAACAGGACTCAAAACTTCACTTTATGTATCCTAGCCAATAAACTAATTAGATCATCAGAGGCAATCTGCGAATCCACTGACAAGAGGAGAGGCACGAGACAGGAAGGAAAAATCATAATCTCCGCCAAAATTCTATTACAATTGTATATAGCACCATAATCAAGGGATCTCAATAAAACTTCCCAAATTCAATAACCAAAGGTTCATCAAGACCACTCAAATTCAGGGCAGGAATACAAAATTTCTCTCCATGAAGGAGTTTACTCAGGAACAATACCCAGATCCACTCTTACCAAATCTTTAGCAGGTGAGCAACTGGGCGTAGTGGGACTTGGGCCTGGGGTTCAAGCATTATCTACTGCTCTCAAGATTCTCCAAAATATTGGTTTGAATCTGAATTTCATAGGAAGCTCTTTTTTAAGAGTCATGATGGCCAAATCAACATTTTTACAGAAATTAAAAACCTATAGATATATTTTTTGCCCCGAGTCCTGGCCATTATAAAAAGACATACATGAACACTTCATCAAAAAACTACAAAATAGCAAATACAGGTATATGACTGTATGAGAATCTAAAGCCATTATATTGAGCACAATAACCAGCATATTTGATACACACAACGATACACACAACTTTCAATAAGCTGACATCCAAAAATATCAAACTGCAAATAATAGCATATAAATTGTATGGTGATTACTTGGAGATTTGTAAGGTCATCGGTTCTCTCTGCATCTAGCACACGGCGTTGAAGTGTTTGCCAGCCCCAATTTTCAAATTTCTGAACATGCCTGATTGATCCATCATGAGTGCATTCAGCATCTACTAGGACCTGGTATCGTAGAATTAAAACATTTTAAGCATGAAGAACCAGTACAGCCAAGAACCAAGAAGATTATTATGAAAACGTTAACAATAAAATAAGGAGAGCTAACAGTGGCTTCACATGCATCTGGGAAAATATGCAAATCCAAAAGACCAAACACATAAGATGATAAGAATCATGATGATATCAAACATGTAAGCAAAATCAAGGCATGGGCAAAAACAGAACAGATTTTGATGGTGTTGAACACAAGCAACGGAAATCCAGAAGAAAAAAAAACTTCATGAAATCTAAAAAATAAGCAAAAATCAAGAAACACGGCATAGAGATTGAATAGCGTATTTGTGCGTGCGCGCTTACACATATACAAAACCTCAAGAATAGATATCTGGTCTCTGATGTAGGTAACACTTCTTTAAAACCAAAAAAAGAGGAGTCAAAGTTGAAATTGTTTTAAATGGGCAAGTTTCCAGCTCTGGGGTTCCAGCAGATAAAATTTCATAACTATTCTTCATCTCTAATTTGCTACTCTCTCTAAGACTCTAATCTTTTAAGTTGTTCCCATTTCACTCTAACACGTTTGTCAATGTACATTTTAAATTGTTAATATCTCTAATTACATGTTAGCAAAAATTTATAGTTTAATATCTAGAAATACTCATCAAGACAAATCAAACAAGACCCCCACTTGACCATTTTTTCCTTATACATTGGAAGAATTTAGAAATTTTGCTAAATTCCAAATGGGAATTTAGAGATATCTAGAAGTTGTGAATAGTGTCTAAATTCCAAATGGGAAGAAAATTTAAGATAGAAGTATGTAGTAGTAGGCCAGTCAAATGAGTCAATACCAAGGAGGAAGCCTCATTAGAGACATAGGAATTCGCATATTGATATGGTACAAAATAACATCAAAACCAAAAAATGAGTATAATTTATAAAGCAAAAGAGGAAACCGAGCCAAATATATTAGGAAAATATGGACACAGACAGGGGAGAGGGAAAACTGAATGAGTGGCATTGTGATCACTATTGGTCTCTAGGCATTAAGGAAATTCTTGAATCCTATACTATTATGCTGAACACTCACTGAGAAAGGAACCATGAATAAGGCAAATACAAATTGTAGACCTGACCAATGATACAGGTAAAAAGATATCCCACAGCCAGAATTTTTTATGGTAACAATAAACTATGATCTAATCCAAAACAGTTCCTAACATGTCTAGACAACTACAGTAGATCATAATTTTAAATCCTAATAACTAATAAGAACATTCATCAAACATCAAAGTTCTATGGGAAGCACACCCAAAACAAAAACACTTGAAATAAACTTTTAACCACAATGGTAATGTAATCACATTTTACCAGCAATGAGATTAGCAAAAAGAATTAAAAAGCTTACACAGAACATTTATCAGCAGTTAAAAATGCCAGACAAACCACAAATGGGACTCGGAATGAGACAAGACAATAAGAATACCTTGTCATAACCGCAAGCATAAAGCTCATCATCATTTACAGTCTGGTATAATTCATCTCTTGTACAGCCAATGACTCCTGAATGCTTCCCATAGAATATAAGTTCTGGTTCTAAGATCTGTAATGGGCTAACTTCCCTTGCTTTTGCTGCACGTTTCCTTTCCTTCCAAGGCCGCTTAGAAGTCCACTCCTTAAATACATCTACTTTCTTTTCCAAAGTAGAACCATTAGCTGAGTACACGAGAAAGAGCTAATTCAGACACAACTTCCACTAGTAATACCAACTAATCAAGGAATGCAAGCACCATATTCCTACACTTACATAATTTAGAAGCAGCAGAGTCTCGGAAGGGAATCAAAGAGAATGATGTGCCATCAGCAACCAAGAGCCGACATCGATCACCGAGAGCATATTTCTGCACCATAGTTCTGCAAGCTGCCAGACGGTGTCTAGCAACATCGACACCAGTAGCAGAACCAGAATCACCAAGAATATCTAATATCATACAAAGTTTTGCACCTGCCAACCAAAGTCATATATAGACAGGTTTGAGCAATTACTCTCAGGACTCTGACAGATGTACGATAAATATGTATCTCTCAGATTATGATATACTATCACATGGAGAGATATATCATATAGTAGCTTCTTAAGATATCAACAACTTTGAATGCCAATATTTCCCTCTCTAACATACACGAAGTATAAAATCAGATTCAAGAAATTGTAATTCCATATACATCAAAGAAATTAACCATCACCATCGAAGTTACTGTAGCATGATATAGCTACACAATCCTGATAATTTAACACAAACAAAAACAAGTGCTTTCAAATATATACTAAACCTTACATCACAAAACTACCTAAAAGTTTATCTAAAACTCTAGAAGGATGAAGCAGTTTATGTTACTAATACAATATTATCTCCTATCTTAGATAAAACTGTAAATAATTGATACTTTCTCCGTTTTCTTTTACTTGCAACACTTCCCTAAAAAGGAAATGTCACCATACTTGCAACACACTATAAAAGGAAAGTTACTTTAGGAAAAAACTATACTATTTCCCTTATTTAAAGCACATGGCCCACTAAATTACACTCCTAACAACCACTCATCCTATTTTAAAGTTTATTATATCATGTAAACCCCACCTTTCTTAATTACCGCGCTAAAGGGTGTGTTGCATCTAAAAGAAAACGGAGGAAGTACTTATATTAGAAGCAGAACATTTTTATGGCTATGGTGCTACAAGATGATAAGCCATTGTCTGCTAGCAACTTGAAACAATACATGACAAGATACACTATTGTAATTATGAAGGGAAAATGCAAGTACCTGGAGCAGCACATAGATCAAGAACATGGTCTCCCGGAGCTATGTTCAAAGCCTGGACAGCAGCTCCTGAAGCAGCATCGATTCCATAAACCTTAAATACAAACAAAAGCATGTTTTCAAACACTTGTGCAAGCAGCCAATAAAGGACAATCAAAGTTATAGAGCCTCACATTGAACATAGATAAACAAGACAAAAAAATAGCCAAATTAAAAATTAAGGACAATCTGGTGCTATGATGAAAGGAGAGAAGAATACCAGAAAATTTATTGCAGTAGCAATAATACTTGCACAGAGTACTTCCTCCATTTTGAAAAAAATAAAAAAAAAAAAAAAATAAAATAAAAAATATATATATATATATGTGTACAATTTTTGGGAAGTTGTCCATTAAATGCATGCTTTATTCACCTTTTGCTTGTGTGCACACGCAAAATACCCTAATTATCCTTGTTCACATGTGATAACAAGTTAACAACCATTACTACCCCACCTCTTCTCTCTCTCATCTGTTTGTATCATCACACGGGCAAATTTGACCTTCTCCATATATTACTCTTTTTTCTAAAATCTTGTGCCCATAACAAATGGTGCGATTTAAAAAATAAATAAATAAAAATGGAAGAAGTATAATCTAGTGCATTAAAGGCTGGTTATATGAAACACAGTCTGGCAATGTGCAATATATGGAACAAGAAAGTAAATGTCTTTATATAATAGAAGAGAGGAGGGGGACGACCTAAACATAGTCACTTACCATCTACACTCTACAGAATTCAACCCATCACACGTTCACTTGCCAAATACCATTGATTGATAGCCAGTTAAAATTTTCTCAAAACCTTGATAATTGTCATAAACAAAAGTGAGATTTATAGCAACCATTTCTTCCTCACTCTCTCACCAAGCCACAGAAGCACAAAAAGTTTTCTGCTTAGCTTTACACACTATTAATGCCCTGATTTTTACTCATCCAGCAAATTTACACAGCCATTCTTCCTTTGGTGGATAAGATATACTTCATACAAATTTGTTTGACGAATAACGAATAAAATATCACGACTCATGAGAAGCAACTAGTAAGATATTTGTATCTTACTTGCAAATAAATCAAGTAAAATCAACTTGTCTATTGAAACAACCTCTTTACCTTCACAGGGTTGACCAAGTTAGAAGAACATACTTAAGTTAGAAGAACATACTTCTAATTGTAACCTATTCTAAATAGGAGATTCAATTAGGTATATGAGTGATAGAATGAGGCAACATGGTATATAGCCAGGAACAATTAATACATAATACACTCAAGGAGACAAGGCAATAGGGACGCACCAAAGCATAATACAGAAAACACCAAATGCTGCCATTCTTATCCTTTTATTGCTAACAATTGTTCGTTTCCAATGATCAAAAGTTAACAGAAAGCCCACAATAAACTACTTCTCAACAAACAAAGATGCCAATTAGTAAAGTGCTCAAAATGTACAGCTATAGTACCCATATATCCAATTCAAGTTCCCCTAAACTATATACTAAAATGATTTCCTAACAAGTAAAGGCTGAATATATTAAGAAATAACATAAATTGCTATTGCTATTATAAATCAACCATAATACTCAAAAAAAAAAAAAAAAAAAAAAAAAAGGGTGTTCTTCATTTTACCTTGCCTTCTTGGTAAGCCTTTGAATTGGCAATCTGAACATCAGGTGGGAGAGAATAAAAGCTTGGCAACCAACCCACTTCATTCAATTTGCATTGAAGCTCATCTTCAATCTCTCCGATTTTCGCCTCGCATCCCGGCTTCAACCTGTTACAATCAGATAGAATCATATCATAATTTAAGTATCCGATGATTATATGATCAATAATTCAGAATTGAAATGAAATTTAGAGAAAATCAAAAGAGGGGAAATTTTGGATGAAGAATACCTAATGTAGCGAGGGAGACAATCGGTGGAAGTGTAAATTGAAGGGTCTAATCCATTATCATTGAGGAATTTGATGAATGCATCTGGAAGTGGTGAATTCGAAGTTGTATTCATCGTTTGAATTGAAGAGAGATGGTGAGAAAACTAGGGTTTCACAACATTTTTAGCGGGAAGATTGAACCAGTAATTTTCCAGAATTCCTAAATTTCAAGGTTAGGGTTGTATATGAGAAGAAAGTCAATGAACTCTTTTCTGTTGAGCTTAGTTTTAGTTCATTTCAATTTAACTTCAATTGATTCTTAATTTTCTTCTCTCATAAACAGTTCTATTCATTTCAATCCCAATCACTTCAACTGTTTTAAGTGAATCAATTGGAACAGGCCCTAAAATTACAGGTTTTTTTTTGGGTGAGAAAAGGCTAGGTTAGCGGTTAGTCCTTTTGATTGGAATACCTAAAGCATCCTTTTGGATGATGAAGGAGAAGGGAGACGCAAAATAATAAAAGGGCTAAAATAGAGTGTCATGGTGGTGTCCTTGCTTTGTCATGTAGTGCGTCGTCATATTCGTCTCCCTGCAACTATGGTAATGGAGTAAGAATCGAAAGTGTTCAAATCCACTTAAATGTCACAGTCCCATGGGATTTGTCATGTCCTCTTAGGGGGCGTTTGGTTCAAACAATGGTATAGGTTTGGAATGAGGAATGAAATCTGGGTGGTATGAGGTTGGAACTTGATACTTGATTTCATGCGTTTGGTTTTTATCTAGGAATGATAGTTTTCCTTTTAATTTTAAACTAAAGGTATGGGTAAGACCGTATGAGCCATACCCACCTCCCCTCTTGGGTTTCAAAAACTCATACCTTGGGGGTTTGAAATATGGGTTTGAAAATGAAATTTCTAGAAACAAACATAAGGTATAGGTTTTGGTCATTCCAAACTCATACCTTATACCTAATATGCTTGAACCAAACACCTCCTTAAGGCATTTATGAGTGCAAGATGGTCACCTTCTATTATTAGATTATGATTACCTAAGATTTTAGCTCCTTTTAAGTCTTCTCTTAGGCCCATCGCTTCTGCTTAAATAATTGATGTGTTTGGGTGCAGAGCCTTTTGCCCCTGCAAAAATACGATATCTATTATGAACCATTAAAGTTATTTTTGAACCTATTCTTGAACCATTAAAGTTTAACTTGTGGAAATTTATTGGAGGGGACCAAATTGTTTGAGTTGTATTACAATTTTGATTTGTCTTAGACTTTGAAGATTTACGAGGTTATCTTCGTTGCTTATATCGATATTATTGATTGGCTCATTTAAGATTAATGAATTTCTAATGTACCAAATGAACCACCATGCTATAAAAATATTTTCAATCCTCTATATTGGGTCTGTTACCAAGTATTTTGGATAGAATTTAACGGCTGAATTTACAAACTAACCCTTGATATAAACAAGTTTTATTTATACTAGGTTAGTTCCCGTGCCATGAACGGTAATTTTCAATAACTATTATTAATAATTTATCATTATAATTAATTTTTTATAAATAAAACACTTTTTTTTGACGAGATATAAATAAAAAACTTTTAAATAAAGATATTGTTGTCGAATTTTGATAAAAATATGGAATTCAAAAGGTATGTGTGTGTGTGGGGGGGGGGAATTCAAAAGGCATGATACATACTACCTCCGTTACATATTATTTGCAACGATTAGACATTTTTCCTCTATATTTTATGTCAAATCGTTGCAAATAATATGTAACGGAGGTAGTATAAGATGATGTATTATAAATCAAAGATATGATTACTGTAAAATAATATTTAATAATTAAAATGAAAAATAAATTTCATTAGTTTATGTAAGGAAAAAATGTGTTAATTGATAGGAAGATTAATAAAGTAAAATAAAATACAGAGTAATTAAACAAATAAAATAGATCATCACTATTTTTTTTATTATTTTTTTGTGTGGAAAGAATTATCATTAATTTTTTTTTTATGTCTATTTAATATTATATTCTAACTTTTGTACTAAGGATGTGATGTTAAACAAATTATTTTAATAAGAGAATGAAAAAAAAGAGATTTAAAACGAAATAGTGATATGTGTCATTTTTAAAATTAAGTCTAGTATATTTATAAATTGATAAATTATTGATTATTGACTAATTATAATTATTGTGAATATAGATTATCGAACAGATAATAGAAATATGTGTTGTTAATTTTCTATAAGCATTGATTTGTTATACGAATACCTTCTTGTAGTAAAATAATGGATTTCAACCCATAATTGTAAATTTTTTATAAGAAAAAAAAAATGAATAGTAGAATATATTGTACATTATTATGTTAAGAATGATTTTTGTAATAACTATAAATATTTGTCAAATCTTTTTATCTTATTATATTGTATAAGATTAGGGGATTATTTTAATAAATATAGATATTTGTGTTAAACATATGTCAAATCTTTTAAATTTAAATAATTATATTGTATAAGATTAGGAATTGTTTTTGTATAAGGTTTATTTTCTAAATAGAAATTTATTCAAAAAAAATAAAATAAAAACTAAGGACACTCTATGAGATGACATTTGTCATTGCTGGTGTGTCTTTTAGTATATAGTTATTTAAAAAAAAAAAAAAAAATAGACTATGTATTTGGACATATAAGAGGTAGGTGGGTAAGATAACAATATTAAATTTATGACCAAATCACAAATATCTTGTTTGTTCTAATTGACATTTATTGTCGATGACACCAGATCTTTTGGATAATAACATTATTGATTTGGGCAAATATTCTTTATTCATTTTTGTGTTGATTGCATCTCTTTTTCCCTTAAAACAATACAATAATGGTTGTACAAAATAACAGTAATTGTTAGATTAGTTGTTCTTCTTGTTGAAAAGTTGACATATATCAACTCTTCTTGATAAGATAACCATTTTTAGAAAGAAATCATGACTTTTAAAATTATATTCACCCATTTCTCTACCATAATTTAATTCCTATTTTATTGTGATTATATGATTTTATAAGCTATTTATAGCTACAATTGTTTAATTAGAATTACAATAATGTCTGCTCAAAACCCAAGGTTTATGACCTTTTATCAGTTAGCTACATACCCACCAAAAAAACAACAGGTATAACTAATACTATGGGCGCTGTTTCTTCAATATTTCCAAGGTTAATTTCTGTAACACTTATTATATGTTTCCTCTCAAATCGCTATTCATATCATTACAACTAATTTTGTAATTTTGTTTCTTCAATATGGGAAGTTCATTGTATATTTCATCTGTATTTGTTTTCTGGGTTTTGTTTTTCTATCCTGTTTGTAGATCGGAAAATCTGCAATTGGTCACCGTTGATGTCCATGCTGCTAATGATCTCATTCGTTCAGGTCATCGCTATCTCGATGTCAGGTGATTACTCTTTCTATCCCACTAAGTTTATTTTCAAATCAATTGAAGCTTATAAAATAATTGAAGGGTATAGCCGTATAGATATAGAACAATTTTAGCGAGACGAATAGAGTATATTTTTGCAAAGAGAGTAATGGGTTATGGTGTTATACTTGGGGGGACCTTTCACCGAGGCTATTGGGGTCTTGCCCCTGGTAAATTATTGTAATTTATTAGTTAATAAACTTGAAAAATCTTATTTTACTTATAAAATATTGGAATATAGTGACTAGTTTAAAGCGATAGCAAAAGATTCAAATCCCAGTCCCTTTAATTTTTCGGTCAAAATCCGCCACTGGTTATGCTATAGGTAGCTTTAATAGTTACACATAAACATTAGATACAGAGTATTTCAATTTCGATACTGAGTACAGAAATATTAATTTTGAAACTTATTAGGACCAAAATTACGTGTTGATGAATGTGATTAATGTTTCTATTTACTAGGTATTATTAGCTTCTTGTATACTCCCTTTATTTTTTTTCTTCCCATTAAGATTTTTAAATGTGATTGGATAAAAAAGTTGTGAGTAATTTTGTTTTTGGTAGCTTAATTATGAGGGAATATGGTGTAACAGGACACCTGAAGAATTTAACAGAGGACATGTTGATGTAGAAAATTGTGTGAACATTCCTTACTTCTTCTTTAACCCTGCAGGTTGGCAAATTTTCCTCTTACTATCTTATTAAATCACTGAAAACTGAATGGGTGACGCGATTTTTTTGAATGTTTTGATTTTCCAGGACGAGTAAAAAACACCAAGTTTTTGGAGCAAGTTTCAGCGGTTTGTAGCAAGGATGATCATATCGTTGTGGTACATTTTATCACCATACTTGTTACTAAAATTCAGCATAAAAGATTCGATTTGAAATTTTATAATTCACCACTATTTACACAATTTAGTACAGTACCAACGGAGATTAGTCACTAATTAATTTAATAGAATTTCTCTCTTGACCTCGCCTTTCCTTCACATGACCATAATTTTGATACATGTGACATTTTAGTGTACAATAGACATGTTGCTTAACTTGCGCATTATTTTTATTTTGTCATTTTGGTAAATAACATGTTCCGTTATTTATATTTGAAGGGTTGTCAAAGTGGAGTCAGATCCGGCTATGCTACCACTGATCTTCTTAAGGCCGTGAGTTTCTTTTCACCCTCTTTTATCCTTTTTTTATTCATCAGTAAAACATTAGGTTCAATTCCATTTGCATTGCTAGTCTTTATGATAATTAGTGAATATGTTTATTAACATAAATCTGACAATATCATGTCTTATTAACCTTCATATGAGATTATTTTTTTAAAAAAAAAAAAAAAAAAAAAAAAAAAAAAACTTCATATGAAACTAATGAAAAGAAATGATGCAGGGTTACAAACATGTAAGCAATATGGAAGGCGGATATGCTTCCTGGGTGGAGAATGAGTTGTCTGTGAAAAAATCAGATGATGCAGAGTTGTAAATTTTCAGCAATTTTGTTTAAATAATCGCCAAAACAAATTAAATTTGTGTTTTGTACTCTTTTTCTCTTTTTATTTATCCGAATTTAGTTACTCCATATCATATTACATTTTATTCCCTATGTTTCTTAGTGTTTTTCAGGGTTTAATTTCTTTGGCTCTAATAAGCACATTAAGCATTAGTGCATTTAAAAATGCATATGTAATCCTTATAAAATTAAATGCATACCTTAGCTCTCATTTCAAACAATTGGTAATTAAATGGATAATTGATTTCAGGCCTGTTCAATTCAGTTTAATTTTAGTTTAGTTCAATTTAGTTAAGTTATGTTCAGCAAATATGAACAGACCCTTCATTTCCACCACATCTACACATGCTCTAAAGAACAATAGTTAATGTGAGGTGAATTTTTCATTTATATCAAGTAACGAGACAAGAGAGGAAAAAAAATAAATAAAAATAAAAACCAAACATCTAGCAAAATCAAACAAGATCCACATGAATTAGTTTAGGGATTGTTTGACATCATTTTTTGTTTTTTGTTTCCTGTTTTTTTTTAAAAAAAAACTAAAACCAAAAACAAAAAACAAGAAAAAGGTGTTTCCACTTTTTTGTTGTCAGTTTTCAAAATTATTATGATTTTAATAAGTTTAAATAATTTTTGATTTATTATGTGACATATATCATATACTTTTATACAACAAAAAAACCAAAAACCAAAAAACAGAAAACCACAGCAATGTCAAACGAAGCCTTAGTTATTTATTTTTCTTCAAATATTTATTGTTAGAATACTTTTTTTTTTTTGAATAGCTATTTCATTTTACTTGAAACATATGAAAATACCATTATAGCAGATATTTTAAGGAAGAATTTTATGAGTGTAAACGATCAAATTAATCAAAATAATTTTAATATCGATAGCTTTTAATTTCTATCTTGCTTGTATTTTAAATATTTTTTCGATTGTTTTATTCAATTATTACATCCTCAACTTCTCTCTTAAAATGTGTGTCAAAATTTTATTTTGCTAGTAATATGAAATCGAGGAAGTATATTTTATTTGCTTTGGAATTGAATTTACCATGTCTTTACACTTGAACATTTCCAACTCAAAAATCCAACGAAATATATATGGTACTATATGGTACTCCGTTTGTATAAGTATAGTTAATATGTCATATTCTTTGGAGATGAATTGAAGTAAATTGCATTTATATATTTAAGTTAGAGTACTAATAATGATGACGAACTTAACTAAAAAAATACTTAAAATAAGAGGGCGTTCAAATAGTATCCCTATAAGTAAAATGTAGGTACATTATAGTATATATGGTACCACAGTACGGAGTATTTAAAAGCTAACAATTTATAGAGCTGGTCCTATAACTCGATCTAAAGTTTTTGAGAGAACTCAACTTGAACAAACCAGAAGAACTCGATTGACCGATTTATCAAATTGTGTACTGATGTTAACTTTCATTCCATAGTATTTTCTTTAGACCTATTTATCAAATTTTGTACATATAATAATTTTTACTCCTTAATATTTCATGCTATTTTTAATATAACTCGGACCTCAACCTGAACCCGAACTTGAATTCAAAACCTAAGCCGACCCATTGACTAAAGTTGTCACCTAACATAAATCAAATCACCAACCCAGAATGGTTAATGGCGCCATAAATATACTCCCTCCATTTTTAAATACTTGCTCCATTTCTCCATGCGCGAAGCTTTAGGAGAAATTAGATAAAGTAATAAAATATGGAGGTAGTGGAAGAATAAAAAATTATAGAAAGCAAAAGTAGTGGATAGAATTAGAGGAGAGAGAATATATGTTGGAACCACTAGGTGAGATAAATTAATTAAATATTGTAAAAAATTTTCAAATAAGGAAATTAAACAAGTATTTAAAAACGGCCGCAAATAAAAAGTGGAGCAAATATTTAAAAACAGAGGGAGTATCTCAATTCGATCTCATTACATGTCTTATTTTATTCTCTTGTCCTAAAAAACATAAAATATGGACACCTACATCTAAAATGTGCCAAATATTGATAACAACCCCACCGAAAATACAGAAATAAATGTATCAAAAGTACCAATTCACACATTCTTAATCACCTTAATTCAATTCCACCTTATACACAATAAATCTAAAATTATGATCTAAACATTTTGAGATAATTACAATTTACAACAATGGAGGAAGAACGATCATTAACTGAAACTCCAACATGGGCCGTCGCCACCGTTATCTCTGTCATGGTTGCCACCGTCTTTTGCTTCACCAAATCTATTGAATTCTTTGGCCGGGTAATTTTCAATTTATAAAAAAAAAAAAATGTGTGTTTATTTATTTATTTCTCTATATTCTTCTCACATTTTTTTAAATTTTTTTTTTCTTTATGTTTTATTATTTTTAATGTTTGTTAGTGGTTAGACAAGAGAAAAAGGAAACCTCTGTTGGCTGCCCTTAACAAAATCAAGGAAGGTATGATCCATGCATTTGTTCGTTTCTTATTTTGATTTATTTCTTTGTTAATGTGTTGCAATGTTTTATAATGTCATGTTTCCTTTATTCAAGATTCAAGAATATGGAGAGGAAAAGAATAATTTGTTAATGTTTTATAATTTGTTAATGTTTTTTTTTGTTAATGCATTTGTTTCGTACCATGTATATCAACGTGACTATCTATCAAGATTCAAGAATATGGAGAGGAAAAGATTTGTGACAAACTTATATAAAACTTAAGACGTGTTATGTTAAGGGAGCCTAACATAATTTCTGTCACTGGTTGTGCTTGGCTTATATATACGCCTTTGATAAACCCGACTTAGAAAATTTGATGCATTTCATTTAACAATTGGGATGTAATTCTTTTCTTAATAAAATGTTTTGTAACTTTGTGTTATTATTTTCATGACATTTTATTGCATATGCACCAATTTATTGCTTATAATGAAATTCTTATATACTAATGCATTGCATTTTACACTTGGTTTATGCATGTAGAGCTTGTAGTATTTGGGGTACTGTCCCTTCTTATGGGGCACTTCAGTATTTTTGTGGCCAACATTTGTGTAAAATCATCGGTGTTTAGCACTAGGTTCTACCCATGTATACCGGAAACTGCATCAACTCAACCAGTGGTGATCATTAAACACATCACTAATTCGAATGATTCCATGTATGCTCCTCCTGAACACCGTGATCATGCTATAATTCATGCTAGGCAATACTGTGACGAGGTAATTGCTTCACTTACTAATACATCCCATGTCATATACTCAGTTGATGATCTCAACAATAGAGCGCGAGTTGTTTTTATTAACGTGCAGGGGTACGAGTCTTTTGCTTCATATGAAAGCCTGGAGCAGCTTCATCGTCTGTTGTTTGTTCTTGGTATGACTCATGTTACTTACAGCTCTCTGGCCATTGCACTAGCTGTAATTAAGGTTGGATCTAGAATCTCATTTTTTTCATACATTGGTAAATTTGGGTGTAATTTCTAGCAACTTAAACAAGGCTGATTGTATTCATCATACTTGTTTGAAGATTTATAGCTGGAGGGCATGGGAAGATGAAGCGAAAGCCATGGCTTCACAAACCTCACAAGGTCTAAATCTCTTCCTATCTCTCTTGAACAGGACTACATGCTGTCATTCGATTTTGTACCTTGTTCTTAAAACAATTTGATAACTTGGGTTTGATTGAACCTTTTGAACTAGGCGATACAAAGCTAAAGCGTTTGTGTTCCTTTGTTGTCAACCATGCATATCACCCATGGAGCCATCACAAAGTTTTCGTTTGGCTGGTAAGAAGAATTCTGTAGCTATTTTCTTTTTTATTGGCCTTTCATGCTTTCTAAATCTTCTTTTTTCGCTGTATAATGTGCTTGATATACATACTAATTCCCTAGAAAAAAAAAACTTAAATCGATCAATGTACCATGTAAAAGAGGAACATTGTTTAAAATGTGTAGTATATGGTTGGCAATCTTGAACACCTGTTGTGCAGTCATTTTATAGCTAGAAATGGCTAGAATTATCTCAGTGTGTAGCTTTGTTTCAGCCGCCAATTTTGGAGTTCAATTAGCAAGTCCGATTATAATGCTCTCAGATTTGGGTTTCTTACTGTAAGTTTTTCTAAGAGAGATCATCCTTTATCTGTCTAGAATGAGTAATTTTTACTGACACTAAATGGTCTTGACAACAGACTCATCAACTTCCGTTATCCTATGATTTTTTCAATTACATGGTCAGAAGTATGGATGAAGAATTCAGGGATATCGTTGGTATCAGGTCAATCTTTTTCATAGCTTGCGTTATTTGGAGTTGAAATTTCTGATCATCCTTTCTTTAAATCTGCTGTCATATTTCACTGCTTACTAATTTTACAGAACTTATGTATGCAATATGCAACTGACTTTTGTTTCTTCTTTTACAGCTTGCCTCTTTGGGTCTATGCCATAGTTTGCATTTTCCTTGATTTTCATGGTATTTTTCTTAGCATTAGTTCTTTCTTTGGTTCATGCAGCCGACCCCATCCTATTGGGATTAACTCTGACATTGTTGCTGTAAGCTAGTTTTACTTGTGATATCCAAATCGCTAACCAATGTGATTCTTTACAGGAACTAATGTCTACTTTTGGCTTTCCTTTCTTCCGGCTATTGTAAGCTGTTCAATTCTTTGATTCATTCTATGTTTGTCTAAGATAAACCCCTTTTTTTTTTTTTGGTCCGGCTGAGTTACTCGTTTTATGTTTTTGCTCGTGGAAGATAATTGTTGTAATTGGTACAAAGCTGCACCACGTTGTGGTTAAGCTCGCAGTAGAGATAATTGATTCACAATCATATATCAATGCCCAAGAGTTTAAACTGAGAGATGAGCTCTTCTGGTTTGGGAAGCCATGGCTTTTACTTAGGTTCATACAATTCATATCTTTCCAAGTAAGCAAATCCAAGAAATCGAGCCATTGCTGCTATTAGAGTAGTTTCTAAGCATTTTACCTCAAACATTCTAATACCTACTGTGTTTTTTCAACAGAATGCATTTGAGATGGCAATGTTCCTATGGTCATTGGTAAGAAGTTGATCCATAAATTCGTACGAAAACATTACACTACCTAGCTAGTTAGTGAATTCTGACAGTAATTTCTTTTGCAGTGGGAAATCAATGGAACTTCTTGCTTTATGGACAACCCAAGTTATATAATGATTCGCTTAACATTTGGGTAACTAATGGCCAATATGTCGAATCATCAACCAAAATGTCATATAATTATTATAAACTGATGAAATTGACCTGATTAAACTAATTTCAAGTTACTATATATTGATCGATGCAGGATAGTTTCCCAAGTTTGGTGTAGCTTCATTACATTTCCGCTATATGTGATAATCACACAGGTACATACTGTTAATAAGGTTTTGTTTCTTTTCTGGTGAAAAGAACGAAGCCTAAATGTCATCATCTATTGCTATTGTACAGTTTGCACATTGGTTTTTCTCTTTTTAACTCGGTATCTTCATTTGTATGGTGTGACAGATGGGATCCAGGTTCAAAAGAGCAGTGATCTCTGAGGGGGTGAGAAAATCTCTACATGGTTGGAGGAAAAGAGTGAGGGCAAGGCAACAAAGCAACAGTAATTCTAATAGTGCGCGACTAAGCTCTTCATCATCAATGCCCTTGATTCGTGATATGGACAGATACGGTTCCAGCAGCAATAGAAGCAGCACTGATATTAGTACTAGCAGTGGCAGAAGATCCTGGAGAAATGAAGGGTCTAGGAGGTGGTCATTGATGGATTATGGAGATGTAGGAGCGATATTTACCTCGCAACAACCAAGCTATGAAGACAGAGGAGGGATCAACTGTGATAGTGATACTGGTAGTGACAGTTCTTATAATGAGGAGGACTATAATGTGAGAGATGGTGCTCGTTATTCTCGCATTCCATGATGTTCATCACCTTGCTTGTATGTATGGACATGGCTGAATATATGCATTTATTAAGACAATTTTTTTAGGTTTTTGAAGAGATCACAAGGGTCATGTTCATTTGTATTTCCTATTTGGGTTATGTTCTTGATGCAACCTCTCCTTGTTGGGTGGAGTATTTACTATTCTTGATTTAAACAAGTTTATGGAGGAGTAAATTCCAACTAAAAAATGTAATTGGGTGACTCATTTATCAAAGCCAAGCCCTTGGAGATTTTATATTATTAACGCTAACTATTATAATTGTGTACAACAAGTCAACTACTATACGATTCTAACAAGACTTAAATTAATCAAATTTGCATTGTAAAAACTGTAAAACAACCCTGTAATCAACGCATCATATCTACTCCCATGACCCACAACTATTTATATGATTGTAACCAAAATCACATTAAACTATTTTTTAATAGCCAAACAATTTGAACAAATATTTATGTGAGAACATCCACAAACCATTTGTGAAGTTATATGCTTACCATTGAGGAGCTACATGCTCACCATTGTGGAGCTACAAAGGTTGTACCTAAGGCCATGGAGCTACAAGGTTTTACTCCACCCAATGTACTTATATTGATTTGTTTAAAATTTGTATGTATTTGATTTATGTTAAATTTTTTATTTTGGTTTATTATTATTATTATTCCCAATTATAAAAATAAATAGCTAACCATTGTGAAGGTTATAGCTTAGATATTGTAGCTTATTTTAACTAAGAAAATAATGATGTGGCAATTGCTAGCTATAGCTAGCCATTATAGAGACTCTGATATGTATTTAATGATAGTAATTCGAATAATCAATTCAATAACAATTGCGCATTACACAAGTTCTAAAACTAAAATTGTGTAAAGTAAATTTTAATTGTCTTATCTGTCAAAAAAAAATAAATTATTACTACGTAATTGTCTTTAAAAAAAAAAAAAAAAAAAAGTAAAATTTTAATTTCCCTTTTTTAAGTTTAGGAGGAGCTTAATATAAGTCCTTGCCCCCTGCACAAGTAAAACACCCAATTTTATGTTCGTTCTTGTTCATCTCTAAAACTCCTTCGTCACTGAAATCCTCTTCTTCGATCTCTCAATTATAGGATTTTCTCTCCTCTTCTCAATCATGGTGCTCGAGGTTTGCCTTCTACTCAATCTCATATTGAATTGCTTCCTAAAACGATTTCAAAATTAGGGTTTTCAATTTTTCTGACATTCTTTTATTCCCCCTTTTTTGATTGAAATTTTCAGGCGACTATGATCTGCATTGATAATTCGGAGTGGATGCGTAATGGTGATTACTCGCCCACCAGATTTCAAGCTCTTTCTGATGCTGTTAATCTCATCTGCGGCGCTAAAACTCAGGTTTTCTTTCTCTCTCTTCACTTCTTTTAAACCCTAATTTACAATTTGGGGGTTGAATTTGTTATCAATGGTGTTTGTTTCATGAATTTGGTAGTTAAATGTGGATATTACTTGATGGGTTTTGATGTTATTGATTGATTTCGTGTAGTCTAATCCGGAGAACACTGTCGGAATTCTGACTATGGCTGGAAAAGGTGTTCGTGTTTTGGTCACTCCCACCAGTGATCTTGGAAAGATATTGGCTTGTATGCACGGTTAGTTTTCGATCGATATCTCGTGAATTGATTAACATAAATCTTGATTATGCATGTTATTGAATATGTTGTTGTGAATGCATGATTAGAAAGCATGGCTTTTTTTAAAACTTTTGTAGCATGTAACTTAGCTGACTTGAGGATTATCACATTACGTCTAGTTAGGTTGATTTTAGGGCTAGAAGAAATTGATGGGTTGGATGGCATTTGGTTTTCTGATCGTATTAGAATATGAAAATGCCTGGTGGTTAGGTAAAGTCAGTGGCTATTGAATAGAATCAGTCAGTGGCTAATGTATGTTGATCGATGAAATTGGTACAAGGTGAATGACTATGTTTGGTTGAGTTAGAGGAATAGAGAGACATTGCTTGAATTGAGCTTCCAACCACCTTTTGATATTGTTTATTCAACTGTGTCATAATCGTTCCGTTCATGATGTTATGTTAACTTCTAATAAAGCTACATGATTCTTAGACGTGTCTTGTTCCACTGCCTCCATATGGGTAGGAGAATTGAGCTTCCAATCACCTTTTGATCAGTTTCATTGTTAATACAATAATAGGGTGGATTCAGGGTTTTTTTTTTATTTCCTTTTGTAATCTTCCATTCTCTTTTTGTGGAAGCTTTCTGATTGAATTGCTTATTTGCTACTCTCTGGTCACAGGACTGGAAGTTGGTGGTGAAATGGACTTGGCTGCTGGAATTCAGGTGGCCCAATTGGCTCTTAAACATAGACAAAATAAAAAACAGCAACAAAGGATCATAGTTTTTGCTGGAAGGTTGGTATTTGTCTTCAATATTTTGTTGTCTTTTGATGTAGTGGTTTACATATTATTAATCTAATTATCTGCTGGCAGTCCTGTCAAATATGACAAAAAAGTATTGGAGATGATTGGGAGGAAGTTGAAAAAGAACAGCGTGGCCCTTGATGTTGTTGATTTTGGTGAAGATGAGGAAGGGAAGTCAGAGAAACTTGAGGCCTTAGTTTCTGCAGTAAATAACAACGAAACCAGCCATATTGTCCATGTGCCTCCAGGTGCTAGTGCCCTGTCCGATGTGCTGATAAGGTTAGTGATTAATAAAACTCTATGTGACTTACGTTTGTAGGTTATTGAATATTCTCTTGTTCATGAATGTATCTTGTGACAGTACTCCCATATTTACTGGAGATGGGGAAGGAGGAAGCGGTTTTGCTGCTGCTGCTGCTGCAGCTGCAGCTGGTGGTGTTTCTGGATTTGATTTCGGTGTAGATCCTAATTTGGATCCTGAGCTGGCTCTTGCCCTTAGAGTTTCAATGGAAGAAGAGAGGGCAAGGCAAGAAGCAGCTGCAAAAAGGGCCGCAGAAGAAGAAACTAGACAAGAAAAAGGAGGGGAACAAAGCTCCCAAGATACAATTATGGGGGAAAGTAGCAATGCTGCAAATTCCGAAGCTGATAAGAAAAATGACATGACTGAGGTATGTTGATGTGGTGGCATTGCCTAAGGATATTTTTTTTAAAAAAAATTTGGTTTTGTTGTTGTTTTCCTTCTGTTTCAAGCTATATTATAACTAAATTTAAAAGGAAATTTTTTTATTCTTGGTTTCTTATACTTGGTTGCAAATTGGTTGATTGAACCATTGCAGAAATCGTAGAGGGATAATTTTAAATGCGAGATATCATGGAATATTCTTGGCTTTTTTTTGGAAACTATGTGTCTCTAGCATGTCTTTCTTCGTTATGTTCATTTTCATTGAATGTTTAACTTCTTTTTCATTTGCTTTTGTATATTGCTAACCCATGACATCTACAGGATGATGAGAATGCCCTACTACAGCAAGCACTGGCAATGTCAATGGATGACCCTGCCTCCACTACAGCTGTACGAGATACTGATATGTCAGATGCAGCTGACGACCAGGACTTGCAACTTGGTTTGTTTCTTATGCTTTCTCTAATAAATTGCACTTATTGAGGGTAATATCTTTTTTATAACCCAGCATGGAAAAAGATCTTTCATGATTAATGTGTAAATATATTCATTCAGTGTCTTTGGTAACTCTACTGAATTACACTTTAACAAAAGCAGTTTCATGAGATTGGAAATAAATTGACACACCCTTTGTCAGGCTAGAGAATTAGAGTTTCATTCTTTTTCTGGCACATAAAATAGTCAAAGGATAGAAATGCTGGGCAGCTTGTGTATCAGCGAGTTTGACACGGTCCACATGTTAAATTGCCCACAACATCATACCCAATTCGCTCCACATTTCATGAATATAAGTACAGTATTAAGTATTCCTCTGCTAAGGTAAAAATCTTGAATCTTTCTCAACTCTAATTATATAGGGCTTAATGAAACTAAGGCCTTATTTGTCAATTGAGTGTAAATTAAAAAAGTTAATGAACTGAAAAAGCTGGGTATTTGCTAGGAAGGATTAGGCTTTTTAGAATGGTTAATGTATTAAATAACTATCCTGTTATTATTTTTTGCTTGGGAGACATGAATGTTGTATAGTCTCTCTTAAAAAGAGACTATCCTGTCTTTGATATATTATTTTTGGGAAAGTTACTTTAAATAACTCAATCTTAAAGCTGTGTGAATCAAACTTCTCAATAGCAACTATCAAGCAATCTTTTGATAGCATGTCATTTTTAGGAGACTTGTTAATTTCATGGGGATTTCTATGTTGTAGGGATGTTCATAATTTTTTTTATTTTTTTTATTTTTAACATCAAAGAGCATGTTAAGTATCAATATTTCTAAGAATAGAAACTCTATTTTTTCATCTACCTCCACAATCTTACATCCTAAATCCTTATTTTAACCTTCACAATTCTTATCCAAATTTTCATTATTATTTAGGGTTCTTTATCACTTGATTAGTTTCAAGTTTGCAACCAAGAAACACAGAAGAACTCTAGAAGAAGACACCATCTTAGCCACCACTTGCGGTGAGAGGATGGTGAGGAAGAGCATCATCCTCTTTTTGGTTGTATTTTTGTGTGTGAAGACTGTGGTGGGGCGGGTGGGGGGGGGGTCAAGGTTGTGGCATTTAAGGAAATGCTTAGGGCTTGTTTGACATCATTTTTGGTTTTCAGTTTTCTGTTTTTTTGAAAACTAAAAACCAAAAACATGAAACAAGAAAAAGGTGTTTCCACTTTTTTGTTGTCAGTTTTCAAAATTATTATGATTTTAATAAGTTTAAATAATTTTTGATTCATTATGTGACATATATCATATACTTTTATACAACAAAAAACCAAAAAACAGAAAACCCTTATCAATAGGTTTTATTGTTAAGAATTATTTCCATTGCTCCTTTAGTATTGCAATATGGAGTGCACCAAATTTTAGGTGGGGGAAAAGAGGGAGAGTTAAAATTACAAACTTGCAAGTGTGTGTATATATATATATATATATATATATATATATATATATATATATATATATATATATATATATATATATATATATATATATATATATATATAATGTAAAATGGGTATTCCACAATATATGTGGGACTTCCTAAAGGAATGGAGGAAGTATATTCTTATGCAAGATGATATTTCTATGTAACCATCTTTTGTAAGTTGGTATGTGATTGTTGTTGTGCAGTTAGATTTAAGGAATATTATAACTTGGTCACTAGTTGTAGGCTGTCCTAAGTTTTTGTTATTCTAGACAAATGTTCCTTTTTTTTATAAATTTGTTTGTTAATGTTATGAACCGACCAAGGACAACCAAATTACGGCGAAGTAAGCAATAGAACAGTAAAATAGAGAAGGAAGATTGAGGCTTTGATTAACAAAAACCAATGGTTTACATAGTCGATAGGTTTAGTGGTTTCCCTTGGTTTCCCTAATAAATTTCTGCCTACCTCTTTCATTCCCCTCCCTCTCTAATTATACTAAGGAGTAAGGACTATAAACCTAATAAACTAATATTACTATAATACTCATACTACCCTCCTTAGGTTAGTCCATTACAGTTAACTTCTGATACACTGCAGGACATTAGTAATTACTAACCAACTCTACCATGTTTGTGTGATTCTATTAATCTGGTCCTTTCCAATATTTATCCAGATAGCAGACTTTCCACATTTAGAAACTCTACCAAACTCATGGACCACCATTAGAGGAAATTTGGCTATAACCCTTGCTGTTGCTGCTGCTCAACTATCTCTCTTTTTTTTTTTTTTTTTTTTTTTTTTTTAATTCCCTCGTGCATATGCTTGGCTAAGATTTGTTTTTATGCAAACGCTTTGGGTTAGCTAGGCTGTTGGAGGTTATGGAAGTGGTGGATTTGGGTCACTGAGGTTGTGGTAGCTGTCTATCTGCTTGGTGAGACTGTTATTTGGTTGCTGAGCATGGAAGGGGTGGGATAGTCGATGCCAATGGGGAGAGGAGTATAGGCTGTATCATGCTGGTTTGTATTGAAAGCAGCGCGATGTGATGGTGGGATGATGGGAGATGACAAGGGTTTTTAGTGATTTGGGGCTGGCTGGCTGAGGTGTCAATAGTTCTAAATACAGAATTGAAACCCTAGGGGAGTTGGTGATGAAGAGGACTGCTTTTGGAGTGATCTTATTCAGGAAAAGTACAAGGACTGAAATAAGATAAATAAGCACTAACAGATTAACCAAAGAATTGGGATTACCATTCCTTTCCTTCTTTTGTTTTTTTGTTTTTTTTTTCTCCCCCTAGAAACCTTTACCCAAAAAGGCCCTTGGGAAGTTCTTTCCATAGCAATATCTAGTGTTGCCTTTTTCTAGCACATAATATATTTGCTCAGAAGCATTATCAAGCTGATTTCCCTCTTATGAGACATCATATATGTTTGAGCTATGAGTTAACCCTTTGTGTTATGCATGCAGCTCTTCAGCTCTCGGTAGAGGAGGGTGCCAAAGAATCAACAAGTCAGTCAAGTCAGACAGATATGACTAAATTGCTGGCAGACCAGTCTTTTGTTTCATCCATTCTTGCTTCGGTACGTAACTTGTTCTCCCACTTTTTTGTTTAATCACAGGTCTGAAATTTGTTTGCGTTCTCACCCCCCCCCCCCTCTCTTTTATGAAGCACCAGACAGATTTGACTAAAATCTCATGTTTTTTTGCTGACAGCTTCCTGGAGTTGACCCAAATGATCCCTCGGTGAAGGATTTGTTGGCTTCTATGCACAATCAGTCTGAGGTGAGCTAATTTACTATAGTAAATATTTTATCATCATTGCCACATTGGATGTGAAACAAAAATATTGGCTGTTTCAATTGTTGATAATTGTCGATTTAAATGTCATATTTGTGACTTGTGTGTTAATTTGCAGAAGAAGGATGAGGATAAGCCACCAAGTGAAGAGGAGAAAAAATGATGCAATCTCTTTGTCAAGTCGAATTAATGGTCTCTGGTAGCTTGTAATATGGCTTTGTATTTTTCACTTAAAAAGGGAAGGTCACGTTATGATCTAAAAGTTGCTTATATAGCATGAAGAGCTTCAACAATGTTTTTAGTCCCATGCCAAGTCTGTGAAGCACTGAGACAATGTGCATTTCTTCATTGTTAAAATTATTGTTAAATGAATAGAACTTTGGATTAGTTATTTTGTTGTACTATTGCGTTGATTTAGTTTCACATTTTTTACACAAATTGATGCAGCTGTCTCCAAGACTTATCTTCTAGTACCAAATGGATATCATTCTATAATGATAAGGGTTACGAATTTTTTTCTCTCTTCATATTCTTCTTACGGAGTAGATGATTTTGTGTTCCATTAAAAATGTCAAGTTTGTTTCAATGGTTAACAATTCAAAACTAAATAATTTCGGCAGTTTTTAGTTAAAATCATAAAAAAAAGTTAAATTCAATAAAAGTATGTGTAGTTGAGTAAATTTAGATGAAGGGTTCAAAAAATTCCCCCAGTTAGGGCAGTGAAGAGTTGTGGGCATCCCACGATAGTCCATTTCTTCTTTAATTTTGGGAAAATTTGTAAATTGCAGCCATTTAAAATTCGTATTTTGCAAATTGTAGCAATTTAAATTTTCTTTTGCAAATTGCAGCCCAAAAGTTCGTATAAGTTGTAAATTGCAGCCCGATTCAATTTTTTCATCAGTTTACATGTTAAAAATCTTCAGTTAAGGTTTTAGGGGTCATTTTAGCCCTTAAGAATCCGAATTGAGCTCGAAATTAGCAAAAAAAAATGTAAGTGTCTCATATTTACAGTTTTTCACAAATCGATACATTTTTGTTACGCAAAACGAGATACTTACGTTATTTTTTTGCTATATCCGAGCTCAATTCGGGCCCTTAAATGCTAAAATGGCCCCTAAAACCTCAATCGAAGATTTTACAACTTGTAAACCGATGAAAAAGTTGAATCGGCTGCAATTTACAATTTACTACGTATATGAACTTTTGGGCTGCAATTTGCAAAATTAATTTTAAATGGCTGCAATTTGCAAAATACGAACTTTAAATGGCTACAATTTGCAAATTTTCCTTAATTTTGAAAGCCATTAAGCGAGGTTAACATCAATATTTTAAAAGTTACTTTACGATGTTGATTACAACTGAATGCATTAATGCTAATTCATGTACCTTCAAAAAAAATAAATACGAGTACCAAATTCTAGGTTTAATGTTAAGGTTTTTTTTATTTATTTATGGAAAGTTTGCAAATTGCAGCCATTTAAAGTTCGTATTTTGCAAATTGCAGCCATTTAAATTTTTTTTTGCAAATTGCAGTCCAAAAATTCGTATAAATTGTAAATTGCAGCCCGATTCAATTTTTTCATCGATTTACATGTTGAAAAATCTTCGATTAAGGTTTTAGGGGTCATTTTAGCTCTTAAGGGCCCGAATTGATCTCGGAATTAGCAAAAAAATAACGTAAGTGTCTCATATCTACAGTTTCCCACAAATTGATACATTTTTGTTACGCAAAACGAGATACTTGCGTTATTTGTTTGCTAATTCTGAGCTCAATTCGGACCCCTAAGAACTAAAATGGCCCCTAAAACCTTAATCAAAGATTTTTCAACTTGTAAATCGATGAAAAAGTTAAATCGGGCTGCAATTTACAATGTATATGAACTTTTGGGCTGCAATTTGCAATTTTATTTTTAAATGGCTGCAATTTGCAAAATACGAACTTTAAATGACTGCAATTTGCAAATTTTTCTTTATTTATTTATTTATTTTTTGTAACAATAATGTTAAGTTTTTAAAATTTACATTAGTTTTATTTTTTAAATATAAATAAAATAAAATAAATCGAAAAAATACAAGTTAATCACGAGGGTATAATAATCAATTTACATAATTAATTATGGGCAATTTTGTGATTTCATGTTCGTAGTATAAAAGAAGGATATGAAGACCTTCAGTGGAGATTTCAGCAACTTTAATGGAGAATTCAAGCTCAAGGGTTGCATCAATGGAATCCTTACCTTTCGGGGTGCACCATACCCTTCATTTCTCCTTTTTTTTTTTCTTTAGGGTTTTCGGTTAATTTGACGGCAAAGAAAATTACGGTGGAGAAATTCAGCAGGAAATCAAAAATCAATTCGAAGCATTCTCACGAAATGATGTATGTTCTGTCTTAGTCTATAAAGACAATAATACTAATCAAAACAAGAATTTTTAGAGATAAAAAAGCATTACAAAGTACATTACCTATTTAAGATGGTTCACCTTAAAATGTAAATGTTTGTTTTTGTTTTTTGCTACTATTTTTAATCACATGGGAATGTTCAATTGATTCTTTACTGTTTGCTGCATAATTCATGATACATGAGTGTAAATTCTAACGCATTTGATTTATTTATTAGGGAAGATAATGAATTAGTCAATTTTGAAACAAAAGTGGCACATTTTGATGCGAATAAATACAAACAAATACTACGTATTAATCAGAATTGTACTTCGTATATAATTGAATGGCCCTGTCTCTTTGTTTCTGATGATATTTTGATTTTCCTTTTTTACTTAATTTTTTTTTTTTTTTTTTTAGTGTTATCCTTAACTGACAAGAAGTAATAATTGAGTCAGAGTACATAACAATTGGAAAAAAAAAAAAAAAAAAATCTTGGCTGTGGGAGTGTGGGGGTTGATTTAATAGTTTTGTTGTTCATGTGTACGCAATTGATAAATTTCGGAAAAAAGCTAATTATAGTATTTGAATGAATTTTCTGGTCCTTATAATGTGGTAATTGTTTCCTTCAATGTACTTGCGTATTCATTTGACATAGATTTGATTTGGAATGTTAAAGTGGAGTATGAACTGTGAATGTGTTAATAAAACGGACTCTTATGCCCTTTTGTTTGTACCACTTTCCTTTTTGGCCGGTCCCTTTGAAATCACCCTCTACTATGTATAACTATAAAGCATCACCACTTTACTCTCACAGTCACTACATTTGGTCCCACTAATGTCACGGAGGAAATAGAAGCAATGTTGTCTAGTGCTATAATTAGATGGTTGAACTAAGTAGTCTCTTTGAGGGGCCTAGCTCTTTTAATGGCGGGCGGGGAGAAAGATGTGTATAAATTAAACAAATGGGTGGGTGGCCTGGTGGTCCTACTACTAGTTCTAATAGTGTACTGTGAGTTAGTGACTAATGTCAAATGTCCCAATTCATTTAGATACTCTGATAAAAGGTTGCTAAATTTTTTTTCACTCTATTGATCAATCTTTTGGTGTACTGGATATGGGGAAACCTGCTATGAGTATATCTGTTGTTCTTTTTGTATTAGCTGTTTTCGGGTCATTCGAGTTAATCTGTTGCATCAAGTACAAAACCGGTGCTGGTGTTGTAAATGGTAAATTGAATGTTCATTTGGTTGCACATTCACATGATGATGTTGGGTGGTTAAAGACAGTTGATCAATACTATGTTGGATCAAATAATAGCATTCAGGTTATAAAGTGATTTTAGTTTTCTTGTTTACTGTGGTCAGAACTCAGAAGGGGTTGTGTAGTAGCTTGTTTTGGCTGCTGGATTGTTGTAGTACAATTGACATTGTTTTTCGCTTTGTAGGGTGCTTGTGTTGAAAATGTTTTGGACTCGGTTGTGGAAGCATTGCGGCGTGATCCTAATCGGAAGTTTATTTTTGCTGAACAGGTTAGTGTTTTGAATAATTGATTCTTTGGAATATTTAGTTAGTTGTTACTGGTATAATGTTTGTATAGGATTATAGATTGCTTGAATGTTTGATTATTGTCATATTATTCCAATTGCTTTGCAACACACAGTTACAAACTCAGGTGCTGATGGTTTTAGGCTCCTGTAGTCCTGAATGAGCTTTGTCAACTTTTGTCCAGTTTAATTAAGCTACCTGCAGGGTATCTGCTCTATGGTTTTGTACAATAAACTAGGCTCGTGATGTGTAATTATTACCTTCAATTTTGGGGTGATAATTGTCCTAGTGTTACTTAATAAAAATTGAAGAAAATTATTCATTTAAATGCTCAAGATTTCAAGAGATCTGCACTGTTTTGGGGCATTTATTAACAAAATGTAGAGAGGACTATTAGGTGTAGCTACCTCAGTGTTAAAGCGTGTGAATTTATTGTAAAATGCTTTCAGCTAATGGATTGAAAATAATGTAGTAAAACTAGTAATTTTCAGTAATATAGTAAATGATTGGACCTAGATGATGTACAAATGTAAGAATAACTACTTACGAACTTTTCAGTAGTAACCTGACATAATTAACACATTGGGTTTGACTGCTGCTGTTTATTGAAAGTTGTTCACATGAATGGAAGTGGCTAAGTTTGGTGCCAATATGTTCAATGCTATTGTTGACTGAAGTAGAGCTTTTGATATAAGTTGAGACCAGTCGTAATAGGAAGAATCTCTGTAACATAATGGAAGCACTTTATATTTGTATCAGGCTTTCTTTCAGCGATGGTGGGTGACCCAAGAAAAGGAAATACAAGAGGAAGTGAGAAAGTTGGTGGATGCTGGACAGTTGGAATTCATGTAAGTCAGTAAGTGGCACTGTGGCAGCATTGTGGTTTATATTTTGTGATTTTGGTGCTGAAAAAACTATGTGATCAAGGCACATCTCATTCTGTTATGTAGTAATGGTGGCTGGGTCATGCATGATGAAGCAGCAAGCCATTATGTAGATATGATTGATCAAACAACACTGGGTCATTACGCTATAAAGAAACAGTTTAATAGCATACCTCGTGCTGGATGGCAGATTGACCCTTTTGGACATTCTG
Source organism: Chenopodium quinoa (assembly GCF_001683475.1). Classification (NCBI taxonomy): domain Eukaryota; kingdom Viridiplantae; phylum Streptophyta; class Magnoliopsida; order Caryophyllales; family Amaranthaceae; genus Chenopodium; species Chenopodium quinoa. Next base: position 23,184,890 of record NW_018742204.1, on the reverse strand, counting down.
CTGTACAGGCTTACCTCCTTGGAGCTGAGGTATGATATTACTCTGCCTGAATCCTCTTTTTTTCGGACTATGATATTTCATGATCTTTGTATATGGGATATACATTTACTGTTTGACTATAACTTTGCATGGCTCTCAGTGATGTATTATATTTATGTAGCTTGGTTTCGACTCAGTGCATTTTGCAAGGATTGATTATCAGGACAGGGCTGTACGCAAAGATCATAAATCTCTAGAAACTTTATGGCGTGGATCAAAGACGTTTGGTAGCTCATCTCAGGTTGACTTGAATTTTATATATAGAATTCTACACTACTGTTGCTTTTTTTAAAAATAAAAATAAAAATTTTGACTCATTGCATCTATTTTTTTTTTTTTTTGCTCATTTGAACCTTTCAGATATTTTCAAATGCATTTCCTGTTCACTATAGTCCGCCAGATTCATTTCATTTTGAAGTGAAAGATGAGCGTTCCATCCCTGTCCAGGTTTTTTTTTTTTTTTTTTTTTCACCATAGAGTGATGTGGCATGAAATCATTTTTCTGCTTATTCTCTTTCCTCTTATTTGTTTCGTGATGCAATTGTAGGATAATCCCCATTTATATGATTATAATGTTGCTGACCGAGTCAATGATTTTGTTCATGCTGCCATTACGCAGGTAAAGTTTTTAACTTTATACACTCTTTGATAATTCTGTTTCTGAAGAAGTTGATTACTGCTAATCAGTCACATGATAATTAAATTGTAGCTGATAACTTGTTACCCTATAGGCCAATGTGACTCAAACAAATCACATTATGTGGACAATGGGCGATGACTTTCAGTATCAGGATGCTGAGACTTGGTTCAAGCAAATGGACAAGTTGATCCATTATGTTAACAAGGTAGTGTCCTAATGACTTCTTCTTATCTCTTGTTAATGGAGGTTTTACAAGTCAAAGACCAAATGTTTGATACCTATAAATGCTCGCTGGTTGTCCTGGTTCTGTACTCAATCTATTGGAGTTGGTTTTTTCTACAATTTTATGGGTGTTAAGATCTCATTGATGCATATTGTAGGATGGACGAGTGAATGCTCTCTATTCAACTCCTTCTATCTATACGGATGCTAAACATGCTGCCAATGAGTCTTGGCCTCTCAAATCTCATGACTATTTCCCGTAAGTGATAGCTGACCTTCTGTAATCTCTATATTCACCTTAACCCCTTTGTTTTTGTCTGTCTATTGTAACCACATTGTCAGTTTGTCACACAAGCATGCACTCACACACACTGTTCAAATGCTTTGGATGATTGGATCTCAAAAATTGTAGTAATATGGACTTTCTTCAGTGGTGCTATTTCTGATTTTCGAATTTTCTTACAGTTATGCGGATGGTGATCATGCTTACTGGACTGGATATTTCACTAGTCGACCATCCTTCAAGCGTTATGTTCGGGCTCTCAGTGGATATAATCTGGTAGTGCATTTGATATTTCTGTCGTATAGACCTTTCTTGATTCAAAATAAAGAGGGTCTTCTTCTTACAATTCTCTCTTGAAATAATTAGCTTCATGAAACCTAATAAATGTGAGCTATTCAACATATAAATTTTCCTTTGTTCCATACTTGTTTTCTGCTGTCTGAATTAGACTTCCTTTATATCGCTTTGACATGCAGCATTTAGTGATATGTTTAGATGTGCTAACTTTGTGTCTGTAATAGGCAGCACGGCAACTTGAATTTCTTTCTGGAAGGAGAACTGCAGGCCCAAACACATATAATTTAGGGGAAGCATTAGGAATCGCACAGCATCATGATGCAATTACTGGTACTGCTAAGCAACACACTACAGATGACTACATGAAGCGCCTGGCAGCAGGGGTTTCTGAGGTGAATAAATATATTTCTTATGATTCTTAACCTTTTATTTTTACTTTTCTACTAATAAGGAAGCTTTAAGATTGGGCCATCTCATGTTACCTCCTTATGTAACTTCTAATATATAGTGATTTGTATTTTAGGCAGAAGCTGTTACAAACTCAGCACTAGATTGCCTACTGGATAAGAAATCAAAAGGTCTTTGCAATACATCCACATTTACTTTTGACCAGGTAAAGTTTGATGATAGCAATGTTCATACATCATAATATTCAAGCTTTTTGTGTACTTTATCTTTGGCAGCAGGAGGGGTGACTTCATAATTTGGGAGAATTGAGACTGCTTTTCCTGTTTGTTTTTTTTGATATCAAATTAGCATAAACTCCATAAAGAATTGAAATGCCACTAACAAACCCAACTGATTTTTTCATTGTTATCTGACATGCCAATTATGCATGTATTGGTTAATTTTTGTCCATTCTCCCTTATATTTCTACTGAAACCTCTCAACAGTGTCAACTTCTCAACATAAGCTACTGCCCCTCAACTGAGCAAGAGATTCCAAAGGGGAAAAGTTTGGTAATACATCATTTATCTCTACTTATTGTTATTAAGTAGCTGCTTGCTAAAAAGATATAATCTATTTCTTTGCTTCAGGTCGTAGTTGCATATAATCCACTTGGATGGAATCGAACTGATGTCATCAGAATCCCAGTGAGCCCTCCTTATTTTACTCCTGTGTTTTTTATTGGTCTGAAGATTTTGGGAGAAAATGTTTTTCACTTGTTTAGTGTGAATCTTCTTAGGTGATTATCATTTGTTTAAATAGCGCAAACTTTTGTAGTTGACATGGTCATCATCAATGAAACAGAATGTAGAGGCAGAAAAGCTACTTAATAAGATAAATAGTCTATTTAAAAGCCTAATAACAAGCATCAACATTGCCTGTTTGAGGCTGCAGAACAGGGTAGAATTTGTGCAGCCCGTAAAAAGTTTTTGGCTGATAATCAAGGTGCAATAGTCTTTCTAAAGGATTGTTCTGGGGAAGGTGCACTCAAGGAATGTATTGTTTTTTTCTAGGAAACCTGGTGAATAAAAAACATAAATATACATATATATATATATATATATATATATATATATATATATATATATATATATGTATATATATATATATATATTTATATATAATAAAATAAAAAAATTTGCCTTATCATGGATTACATACTAATAGAATTTGCCAAAATATTCCAATGGGTGGTTGAAATTTATGTGAGCAGCAGTTGGAGAAATTTCTCAATTCAGTTATTTCAGGAAGTACTTTATCTCAACTAATTATGGGAGGACATAATGGATTTGATTGAGAGTAAAACAAATATTCCTGGGCCTCAACCAAAAGCTTAAGCTGATGTTTGAGGGCCCAAGAATATGTTTTATACTGCTTTGATACAATGTTAGAGGACCATTTCAACCAAAAGCTTAAGTTGATGATCGAAGCCCAGGAATATGTTTTATACTCTATCAGGGTTTTTTTTAGAAGTTGTAAGCAAGTGGTGGTAATTCTTTTTCCTGATACATTCATTGGCCTGATATTGCTAATGCGAGGCACTACTAGGGACTAGGGAGTAGGGACGATTATAAAGCTTCATAAATTATTTGATACAAACTTGCTTACACTGCACATTGTTATTCAAAAATGACTTTGCGTTTGATGCATTGTAAATTATCTTTTGGCCAGGTTGATAATGCTAATCTTGTTGTCCAAGATTCCTTGGGCAGTGTGATTGAATCCCAGTATCTTGATATGGATAATGTGACCATAAACTTGAGGAACTTATATACCAAGGCCTACCTGGGAAAATCATCAAAAAAGGTCCCCAAGTTCTGGCTTGCTTTTGGAGTCTCTTTGCCACCATTGGGTTGGAATACATATTTTATTACGGAGAGAAAAGGAAAGGGTAAACATCTTTTTGTTTTAAAAATTTTGGATCAGTTTCTTAGCTCACAATATCTGTGTGTTTTTTTTAATCATCTCTTTTTGTTTTGTATGCATCTTAGGACGGATCAATAGAAGCAGTGTAACTGTTGTGGACAGAAAAAAGGACCAGATAGTTGATATTGGTCCAGGAAATGTGAAGATGTCATTTTCTTCATCTGGTCAACTACTAAAGATGTCCAATTCTGAAAGTGGGGTGAGGCATCTGAAATTTAAACTGTAGTACATTATATTGCAGACTGGAATAATTGTTAATTAGCTGACTTGATTTCTTGACTATGGAGGCTTTTACGCATAGGGAGCTTTGAGTTTAGCTATCATGAGCTGAAAGTCAATCTAATTACTACTCAGGAATAATTACTAAAATTTATCATTGTATAAAAACTTTACACATCCAAAGAAATGTCACTGTGATGATTGAGCCTGCCTAATATCTCATGAAAATAAACATTTTTGAGATTTTAATGGGTTTTTTTTAACCATTCATGGTGTCGCTTAAAACTGGAAATGAAGTCCAAACTTTATGAAGGTTCATCATATAAATTCTGTTTCTGGGCATCACTACATCAACATTTGCTTAGTTTCTTTCATCTATCTACATTTTAGTTCAAATCATCAGTAATAAGTAATTGTGGATTTTGTCATATTTTTTCCAGGTTGATGTACCATTACAGCAAAGCTTTCTTTATTATACAAGTATGGGTGGCGAGGATGGTCAGGTATGAATCTCATTACTGAATTAAGTGATTAGTACTGAATTAACTGATAGGTACATTGTTTAATTCTTATTGGCAGGCATCTGGTGCATATATTTTCCGACCTTCTGGTGATCCAACTGTCATCCACAATAAAGTATGCTCATTTCTTTTGTTAGTATCTTACTTATCTTATAAGCCTGAATGGGTATAGCAACAAGCCTACACAGTTGATTAAGTTAACTTTGCTTAGAATTTTTCACGCTTCTCTTTTCTTTGGCATCCACAAAGTTATTGATTGGAATCAATATAAGAGGGAAGGGCACATTAGGTAGTAGTGTTATGATTCAGTTATTGGTGTCTTGAAGAATGAGATAGTTACTTAAAGGAAAAGCTCTATAAATAGAGCATATTAGAGAGAGGGAATTCATGTTGAATATTGATGAGAGTACTGCTAATTTTGTTTTTGCTAATGGGAGATAGCAAGCCTCTCAAATGCCTGTAAGGCTAACTATCCTATTTTATTGCTGATTTCCAGATACGATGTCAGATTGAGCATTGTCTTCTTTCCTTAGTTTATCTATTTAAAATCAGTCCAAAGCTCTGCTGATTCTTTGGAGCTATAATTTGAGCAATATTTGTGTTTTTTTATTGATAATGTTTTGATGTGAGGGTGTATTCTATTCACTTGATTTTCATTAATCTGAATTTGTTAGAACTTATTTGAACGTAACTTATCTGAACTTATTAGACAGAACTTATATTAGCTGTAAAGTGAGCTTGGGTAGCCCTTATTTACCCTTACTAGAATTTATTTATCCCAAACTTATCTTATTTGAACTCATTAACCTCATTTCAACTTATTTTTCATGAAATGAGTGGAAATAAAGTAAACAAAACACGGCCTAAGTATTTACTTCATTATGCTTCCAAATTCCAATATACTAGTGGAGGCCAGACAAAAGCTTTGCATATGTGCATATAGAAAGATCCCTATTATTACTATCTGGATATAATATCACTTCTGATTTCTGGTTATAAAGTATTATGCGTACTTCTATTTTATTTGTTGTCAAGTTTTACTTATTTCAGCAAGCACTGCTATAACCCTGTTGTAAAAGAAGAATTCATTCACAGTTGGAATATTTTTAAATCCTCTTAGTGAAAAATGTACCATGCATGTGTTGGTAAGATATAGGGCTGTCTAATTTTGTTTATTTACTCACTGGTGATTAAAATTTGGATGATAGATTGAGAGCTATATGCCTGACTTATTTCTATCCTTTTTTCTTATAGGAGCGTATGGTAGTTGTTCGTGGAGTACTTGTGGATGAAATTCACCAACAGTTTGACTCGTGGATTTACCAGGTTCTGATCTCATACTATGTCTCATTGCGAGAAAATAGTGATGATGTGCAATAAACAATGCATTTGGTTTTTTTAAATCCTCTCTTGAGAAAACTATTGGATCATGCATGCTCTATGAATCCTGCATGATGAAAGATCTTCTTTAGTATAAAGGATGTTGACCCTTTACAATCAGAATATCAATTGGGGCAGTTTGGTATGATATATTGCTCCTCTTCCAGTTAAAATCTGATCACAATTTTATGTGTCTCCTAGGTGACTCGCCTATATAGGGACAAGGATCATGCTGAGGTAGAATTTACGGTAAGTTCTTCACCTTTGCCTCTCCTTGTAAACTTTTTATGGAATAGAGTAATAAACAGTTTATTTGGGAACTTGGATTAAATGAGGAAAACTTAGCAGAACTCTACAAACTAAGGAAACTGTTAGTCTGTAGAAATACAATATAGTTTTCTGTATTTGCATTTCTTCAAAACTAAAATAAAAATTGTGGAAAACTAAAGAAATGTATTATGAAAGGCAGTTTCAGCTATACATTTCCATTTTTCCTCTCATTTATACACCAATCAATGAAGTACTACGTGAGTTACTGTACGATAGTTTTTCACATCAATAGCAAATAACAAAACTATTGAAAAGTAGAAATATCTACACTTTTTGTAAGTAATACTTTTCCATGAATAACTACAATACTATGAAACTGCTTTACATGTTTGTATATGTGATTTCTGACAAGTTTTTGATTGAAGATTGGTCCCATCCCCGTTGATTTCATTGGCAAAGAGGTGATCACACGGATGGAAACAAAATTTGCCACAAATAATGAGTTCTACACTGACTCCAATGGAAGGGATTTTCTGAAACGGGCAAGTCTTTTTCTATTTGTTGCCTTTTATATCCAGGACCTTATTCCTCCTTGGAGTGGAACCCCTTAACTAGTTATTTCATTTTAATTTTCTGTTTTCCATACCTGGTAGCAGTATTGTCCTCAAATCTTTCTCCTTGAAAGTTCAGTTTCTGTTAGGTAGCCTTCATGTGTTCTTCAAATCTCGGGTCTCAAATCTCAAGCAGCAAAGAGTGAACTGCAATAATTGTCCCTGTGGCAGCAATCATCTAAAGTGCTTTTCATTTTCTTAGTTGTGATAGTCTATCCTTTGTGCTATAATGATTCAACAGTTTTTGTTGCATAATTCTGCAGATTCGGAATTACAGGGAGGACTGGAAACTTTCAGTGAATGAACCTGTGGCTGGAAACTACTATCCGGTAAAATACTTTCTTTTTTAATTCCAAATAAAGATTCATTTTTCTGGTTTTTGCATACTCACCTGTAATTTTATTCTTAACAAGAAAGTAGTATATTCACCTATCTGGCTACTGCAGAGAATGAACTTATGGAATTCAGTATATTAGATGGGGTGTTTATCATTTACTCCTCTGTGTCTCTAGACTTTTACTTCATGCAAAGCAAATCAGCAGTAAACCCTGATTCTGCTTATACTGTTCCATGATAGATTGGAGTAAAATTTGCAGATGAAGCTTTAATAAGATAGATGCTTGTGCTGCTTTTTATCTGTTTTTTCTGGGAATGCAAGTGTTCCACCATAGCCATACTATAATATTAGGTTGATTTTAAGCCTCTAGGTTCAGTTACTGTTGAGATACTTGTAAACTCTGGAGCATTTTATAATCCTATTTTGCATTCATCTACTTGATTGATTTTGATATTAATATTCAAGTTTACTTCATGCTTACTTTGCTTCATGTGTTTTCAGATTAATCTTGGGATATATGCTAATGACAGCAGCTACGAGTTCTCAGTTTTGGTGGATCGTGCCACTGGAGGAGCCAGCATTAAAGATGGTCAAATTGAACTAATGCTCCATAGGTTTGGCATCTTTTGACTTGTATATATTGTTTTTCTTAATTGAAGTTGTTATAATCACGTAGGTATAACCTGGTGCAGTATGACGTTTTTCCCCTTCTTTATTATGGCTTCTCTGTTTTTGTGAATTAAGGCGTCTACTAGCTGATGATTCTAGAGGAGTAGGGGAGCCCCTTAATGAAGAAGTTTGTGTTGAAGACTCATGCAGTGGACTTACAGTATGATGCTCTGCAGTAATAACTGTGTTTTCTCATTCCCTTATGTTTTCAAGATTGCAATAAAAGTTTTTCAGTCTTGTGTCCGTCTTCTCCTTGTGCCTATGTACATGTTTTTACATTTGTTTAAACTATTTGTTTACTCTATTACTAAACAAAAACACCTGATTATGCCTGAACTGAACTGATCTAAATTTGAAACTGAACAGAATTCGAAATAGACCCAATTTAACCCTGTGGTAACCCAACTAAAATCTCTTGAAGTGGTTTATTTTCCAGGTCATAAATCTGAATTGAGATAACAAAGTGCATGATTTATCGAGTGACTTTAACTCTAGTTGTGAGATATCATGGTATGCAAACAAGTTGATTTCTCCTGCTGTCCTGCATAACCTCTGTATGCTTCTGAAAGCTCTGTTGGGGAAGGCGGGAAGTGAAGTGATTCCTCTAATCATTTTGTTATTAATTATATCATATTTTCACTGTTTCATGTATTTACCATGTGTATGTGTATAACTGTATACGACAACTTATTGCATCAATAGCGGAATGCATCATTGAGCTTGCCATTCTTGGCCAGATTCGCGGACACTATTATGTGAACATCCACAAGTTAGGAGCTGGTGCTCAGTGGCGCAGAACCACTGGTCAAGAAGTCTACTCTCCTCTACTTTTGGCTTTCACACATGAGGTATGGCTTAAATATTAGCAGATAACTAAAGCAAATTGCTATCTACGTGATTTTAATATGGTCAATCACCACGTACAGAACCTAGACAGTTGGAAGGCTTCTCGGTCAACAAAGGCAACCTCTATGGATTCAAATTACAACTTACCTCTTAATGTTGCTTTGATAACTCTTCAGGTACCTGTTAATTCATTATGATTCTGGCTAAGCAACTTCTTGTTTCGAAATTGATTCTCAAAAGCTGCTCCCAATGAAAGTATGTGTATTTTCATGCTTGCCTTTCAAGACTTGTCTAACTGATCAATGCTCAACTTTACAGGAATTGGAAGATAAATATGTACTACTCCGCTTAGCACATCTTTATGAGGTAAAACCTTTGTTTCCCTTTGCCCTTAATTCTTCATTTACTTTCATTTGAATCAGACCGAGGCTTTTTTTTTTTTAGTTCTATAATATCTCTGAACATATAGGTATCTCAAGTTTGCATACGGAGATCTTCTAGTGTGGACCTTATCTAAAGAGAAGTGCAGACACTTACTGCAACGATATTGCACACAAAAATCTTGAGATTATTAGATACACTCCTGAGGGTAGGGAAACTATGACATCTACAATCGACCTATTGCAAAAAATTTAAATTTCACTTGCACAAGAGAGCATAAACTGGCTAGCAATATGGTGCACATCAATATTGTTTTGGGACTTTCCCTTTGAAATAGCAGTCATATATTGACATCCTAAATCCCACTGAACTGAATCTTTCTGTATATTATTCAGCTCATAATTTGCAGAAAAGGGCACCCTCAAAATAGAGTTAAAAGTTAATATAGAATTTCTGGGCTAGTCTGACATATCCGATCCCCTTGATTATTGGATACAGAACAACTTGGTATATTATCTACCATATACGGAAAACCATTATTTGAAGTTGCACTTTGGTGCAGAAAACATCTTAAGGAGTTTTGAAAGTGCTGATAATCTAATTTATTGTGTCCTTGTGCTACATCATATAGTTTTCTATAATAACTTGATCTAAATGTTCTTATGCTATTACAGTTGTAGTAAGCTATATTTTGTCTTTCCATTCTTATTATTTATGGTTCTAATGTGTTTAGGCTGGTGAAGATGCTGAATACTCGGGAATGGCCATCGTTGAACTAAGAAAGATTTTCTCTGGAAAACAGGTTTGATTCATTAGCTACTCAAGACTTCATGGTCTAGGATTACAATCATATTTCTTTCCTTCCTTATCATCGACATTAGTAACTCTTAGCGACTTGCATTCTGCTGCACACAATATGTTTTCAGATAAAAGAAGTAAAAGAGATGAGCTTATCAGCAAACCAGGAGAAGTCAGAGATGAAAAGGCTAAAATGGAGAGTTGAAGGAGAAGACACGAGTAACGTGGGAGCACGAGAGCACATCCCTCTTAGAGGAAGTCCTGTTGATGGTTCCACCCTTGTGGTTGAGCTTGGTCCTATGGAAATCCGTACGTTTTTGTTGAAATTCTAAATCATAAGTTCCTCATTTCAAAGTTACTAGGCTTAAAATTATGAGCAATAAATGTATTTAAGTTTTAACACCAAGAAATTACTTGTATAAATGTACTACTTCGTACTTGTATGTTTTATTAAACAAAATTCATGTAAAAGCACCGACCCTATTTTATACAATTACTCGGATAGTGAAAAGTATAGTTTTAAATTGCTCAGGACATGTGGTTGGTCTTTCCAAAGATGAAGTTTTTATCAATATCAAGACTCAAAGAATAAATCAAATAAAATATAATAATTATCTCCCTCCAATTCTCATTGTCAATTTAGTCAAATTGAAAATAAAGTAATTCTTTTAATAAAATGATCTAATAGTTGTATACTTAACTCATCAAGAAAAGATATACATACAAGTAATTAGATGTGAGAGTAAATTTATTATGCTTTCAACTAAAAACCTTTTCGACCGTAGTTTAATGCTAAAGGTCATATGTTTTGGTATAGAAAAAGCTTATATATACAAGTTTGTTAGTTAATTATTTAATTTAATGTTATTGACTAAGTTTTTTAATAGGAGTGTCTATTTGGTGTTTAGTTTGAATATAGCGGTCACATTCAATCCCATCCAAATTTAAATCCGATTTGGAAAAGTTGAGTCCAATCAATATGATTTGATTAATTTTGTTTCCTTTCCAAAATTCAATTCGTTCCAACTCAAGTTAGATTTTGATAGTTTGGATCCAATTTCAAATCTGAATTATAATGAACTGCCATTTTTTTCGAGCCAAATGATTTGCAAACTAGCCTACATTGGTCCATATTCCCGAAATATGTCTTAGAGTAGATTCAAGTTTAGATATGGTACTCTTTCCAGCTCATAATAACTGACACAGTTTCTATTTTCACCCGTCTCAGTATAACTGACACATTACTAAACACAATATTGGACCACTAATTAAAAACTATTTTCCTCTACTCTTTCATGACCCATTGATTTTTGGGAAACAATTTCTTAAAAGGATTCTTATTTTTTTTAAAAGGAATCTTTTTATAGTATTTCACTCAAAGTTTTCTTAGGCTATGTGTCCATCCTAACGTCCTAGATATTTTTGGATGGAGGGAGTAGTTTATTGTGCTTCCTACAATTTTTTTTTTTTTTTAATCCTATTTAAAAATTCAATCAAATTTAATCCTATTTTTAAAAAATTGATTCAAATTCCTTATTCAATTTAGTTAAAATTTAATCACATTCTACGTTAACCAATGAAAGTAGTAATAACTAAGGGGCTGTTTTCATTGTCTGAACTCATCTGAACTGAGCTGAACTGAAATGAATATTTTATAAGAGAAGGAAATTATGAGCTGAACTGAGCTGAAGTGAAATGAATATTTTATAAGAGAAGGAAATTAGGAGCTGAACTGAACTGAATATTTTATAAGAGAAGGAAATTAGGAGCTGAACTGAACTGAGCTGAGCTGAGATGAGTTGAACTGAACTGAGCTGAGCTGAGCTGAACTGAACTAAAATGAATTTCAACATATGAGAACAAGCCCTAATACTCTATTTAGAGTTAATTAACAATAACCCTAAAATCCATTGTAGCCAATCTAACCCAAATCTAATTTGGTCTAAATCTTGATAAATAAATATCCAAACTACCAACTCGACCCGATCCCATTGCCATCTCTACTCGACAGGTCGGTAACTCAAACAACTCGGTTAAGGGTAAATCTTAACGGTGCGAGCGCGGGAGTTGCACAATTCCCAACAATAAATCAAACCCAAAAAGACTGTCTCCCTTCCGCGGACTTCCCACGTCAACTGTATTTTCTCTCTCCTCTGCAACTTCGCCATTAAGCTTTCTTCTTCCTTCATCTTCCTTTATATACCTCACCATTTTCACTTTTCTCTCACTTTCTTCTTCATCACAACAACAATGGCGTCTCAAGAACTCCCTAATCGTCGATCTTCATTGTATTCTGATATTGATCAATCTAACCCCAATTCTTCATCCCCTTTTTTGTACAATCAAACTCCTAACCCTAACCCTAACCCTAACCCTAATTCCCAATCTTCTAATTCTCTTTACCCTACTCTTCATATGTCAGATCTCGTCGATAATCTATTTCCCGATGATTATCATCGAAACCCTAATCCTAATCCTAATCCTAACCCTAACCCTGATTCTGTTCCTGGTACTCCATCTGCTCCACCAGAGCTCGAACCTGAACCTATTGAAGAAACCCTAATCACTGTTCCAGGTGCGGTTGTTCATCTAATTGATAAGAAGTACAGTGTTGAGCTCGGAATCGGCGATTTCACGGTTCGCCGCATTCGTCAGGGGGTGAATACTGTGGCTGTTTTCGCTTGTGTTTCAGAGGAGGTGCAATGGCCGTTAGTGAAGGAAGAAGCGATTGTCAAAGTTGATGATTCGCATTATTTCTTCTCTCTATCTGATTCGGATTCGGGTTCCAAAGAAAAATCAGATGATGTTTTGAATTATGGACTGAGTTTTGCTTCAAAGGGGCAAGAGAGTTTGCTGAGGGAATTAGATGCTATTTTCGATGGTTTCGGGAATTTTACGGTGCAAAGCGTTTCGGAGAAGAGTAGGGGAGATTTGGCGGGAGTGGGTGTCGCTGGTGAGATTTCGCCGCAGGAATTGAAGTGTGATGAGAAAAAGAAAGCGGTGATGGAGCGGAGTTGTGGGGCGTATTGGACGACATTGGCTCCCAATGTGGAGGAGTATAGTGGGTCTGCTGCCAAGTTTATTGCGGCCGGGTCAGGGCATGTGATCAAGGGGATTTTGTGGTGTGGGGATATCACTGTTGATCGGTTGAAATGGGGGCATGAAGTGATGAAGAAGAGGCTTGATCCTGCTGAGAAGAAGGAGGTTGATAAGAATACTTTGAAGAGGATCAAAAGGTTTGATTTTTTGAATTAAGCTATTTTTTTTTTTTTTGTTAACTTCTTATGCCTAACAATTTTGTCTATATTACCTGTTTGTACTGTTCTAAGAGTTCTATGTATTGTTTATATACAATTATGGTTGACATATTAATTCAGTTTTCTGTTATTTATTTTATATCTTTGATTCTTAGTTTAGTTGATGACATGTTGAATTGTCTTCATTTGAAACTGTTTTTTAGAAAGTTCCTTTACTAGATTACAGGATTAGGTATCGAAAAAATAATCAATGTTGACATTATTTTTTAACTATAGGATGGTCAGTGCAAGAAAGTAGCTTTAAATGTAGAAGACTAGAAGGGTGATGCCGTGATGGGGCTATTTCCTCTTTTATTTAGGATGCTGCTAATTGAAGAACTTTTATATGTTTTGTGTATGCACTATGGAACAATGAGTACGGAGTAATATAAAATGTTTTACCTTGCATGGAAATTATATCAGTGGAAATTGACTTTCAAGCTTCACTCTACTTCTTTCTTTTTTTTTTTTTTTTTTTTTTTTTTTTTTTTTTGTGGGGGGGGGGGTGTGGGAAAATAGAGGAGGAAAGTAAGAAATGAGGTTTGAAATGTGACGTATGTTCCGAAAATGAGAAGAAGTTTGGCAAAAAACATTTTCAACACAAGAAATCTATGTGTAAAATGCAACCCACAATTAACCTAACAGGGCTATGTAGGAAAACATGCAATTATGATAGTCAACCCAAGTCTGGCATGGATTGTGTGTTTGTGTGTGTTGTATTTTTCAAAAAATGAATTAAAGGTGCAAGCTTTAATTGTTACTGTTCAGTTCAATATACCTAAGTTTTGGTTTTATTAAATGAAGATTTCTGATACCTATTTTTCAACTTTAGGTCATTAGTGGTATCTGACAATCTAACATAGTCAATGAATATGCTTTGCTTGTCTTATAGGGTGAAGAGGATGACAAAAATGACCAAGCAGGTGGCAACTGGAGTGCTGTCTGGGGTTGTTAAAGTATCTGGATTTTTCACAAGTTCAGTTGCAAACTCAAAAGTAGGAAAGAAATTCTTCAGTCTATTGCCTGGAGAAATGGTCTTGGCCTCTTTGGATGGATTCAGTAAGTTCCCTTGCCTGTTTTAGTTTTTGCCTGTTTTTATTCTTTGACATTACTCTGTTCCTTCAGTAAATTTCTAGTATAATTCTACAGAATTTTTGTTGACTGAATGTAACATCATGATCTGTGTTTAATGCAAATTTTCTGTAGAAAATGCTTCTTGAAATTGTTTTTAAAGCCTTATAGTGTGTTTGGATTGAAGAAAATGGAGGGATAGGAAGGGAAGGGAAATGGAGAGATGAGGTATCATTCATTTGGGACTTTGGGTAACAAATGAGGAAGGAAGGGAAGTGGAGGGGAGAGAAATGAAGGGATTAAATTGCAAGAAATTTATCCCTCCAACAAGGGAGAGATTTGGAAGGAAAACTCACCATTCTTCCTTCCCCTCCCTTTCCCTCCCATCCTCTTCTCCTCCCTCCCCTTCTTTTCCTTCCCCTTTAATTATCCAAACACAGTATAGTCATAGTTTTCCACTGTTTGCAGCAGTGCAGGTTCTCCTGTTGATTATTAAAGCCATTGTAGCAATGTAGCATCAATGGCTCAAAATATGTCTCACAATTTCTATTCTGTTTGCTGATATTGCATCTCTTATGTGCTTGATGAAAATTTATTCCGGTGATAATACTTTTTTTTTTTTTCCAATGTTGTCTTTTTATGTCAGTTGAAGCATTCATGTTTTATGCCAATTCTAGATCAATCATTGCGGTGTGTTTTCTTCTCTGTTTCATCTGGAGTAATAGAATTATTTACGTAGGTCATTGTTCAGTCTTACTGGTCTGAATGTTTACTGGCACATATGATATACTTTTTGTTTATTTGAGGGGTGGGACTGTTTAAGACTTTAAGCTGTCAATGCAAACTATTTCTCCATTGAACTTACCATTCTTGCTGCGTGTTAAGATGACTTAATAATAATGACTTTGGGCTTGTTTTGATAGTAGTGTGTATTTAATTAAGTCGTATATTTTGTTTTCTTAACAGATAGAATATGTGATGCCGTTGAAGTAGCTGGAAAAAATGTCATGTCAACATCATCTACTGTGACAACTGGACTAGTGACACACAAGTAAGTGCTCACTTTTTCCCCCCTGACTAATCTGATAAATTTTCATACAGTTTTTAGCTTTTCAAAACCTCTTTATCTCGGGATTCCTTTGTCATGTTCTCATCTTCTTAGTTTGAATTGACCTTGGTATACTTTCTGAGCCTCTGAGGATTCACTTATTCTTTATAATGTGATGCACATGACAACTGGTTGCTTGTGAAGTATGCATGCTATTAGGAGCAAGACACTCTTTAACCGGAGAATATGAGTGGCCATGTACTAAGTAGAGAAGGCTAATTGCTGAATCCTGATAGAACTAATTGTTGGAAAGAACACATGTATGTTTCATTCACTTAGTGTCATCTAATTAGACATCTCTGATGGAGGCATGTCAATCCTTACTGATTAAAAATGCTTCCCTTAATCGCCTAATTCTTTTGTGTTGCTGGAGCCTGGAGATAAGGAGCAAACTATAGCTGGTTGAGTTGAGTTAAAGTGCGAGACTGACTAGAAGGGAACTCATTCAATTTACATACTTGGCTTTTGTTTGTGAAGAACCATACATAGACCACTTCCCCCCCCCCCTCTTGCGGTCCCAACTAAATAAGTTAAAGCCCTTAAAGAGAAAGAAAGAAGGTAGGGAGGGAGGTCAAATGTCAGTTTAGCTTTTTAGCTGTCCTTCGTCTATGGACTTCAATGAAATATTATATAAGCTAAAAATAATCCACCTCTTGGTCGTTAGAATATATATGGGGGAGAAATAGTTGTAAATGATGCCTTTTGTGTTTCAATGCAGATATGGAGAGGAAGCTGGTAATGCAACACATGAAGGGCTTGGTGCAGCTGGGCATGCCATTGGTACTGCTTGGACTGTGTTCAAGATCCGGAAAGCCTTGAATCCTAAGAGTGTCCTTAAACCTACCACTCTAGCCAAAACTGCTGTTAAAGAAGCTGCTCGTGAAATGAAATCTCAAAAGGGCTCGAAATGATTCCTGCTTTGCTTGGGAGATCCTTTATCCACTTATGTATGGAACTGAGTTGTATACTTGTATCTGTAACATAGTCCTTGAGTTTTGAAGCTCTGTTTTTGTTATAAACTAGCTTATTCTTGTAGCTTTGTATTCATGGCTTGATCCATTGGTTTTAACAGAACATCATCTTGAAATTGGTGCTTGCAAGTGATTACTGTAATTAAAATTTTACTTGCTGATTATTTTTCTTGTATATGAGGTCCTGCACTGAGGAATTTCACTTGTTTTGTTTTTTATGTTGCTGAATTATGAGGTACCTAAAATTTTCTCTGGTTCATATTTGCAGTGGTATTACATGCATCAGAGATCAACAGCTCGATTATATATGGTTGTACTTGTGTGGATGTAAACTAGCTTAGTTGGTTATGTCTTGGAGGTAATATACTTGGCTTGGGATCGAATCTTGTCTATGTTTGTGGCTCTCTTTAATTTACACCAAAAATAGTACTCGTGTTTCGTATTTATTGTACGTGGGGAACTTTTTGTGACTCTTGTTAGGTTTTAGAGACAGGGCAATATGGGGCTCAGACATAGAAGAGCACCTCTGCTTCATAGACATGTATTAAATGTCACCCACCAACATGAAGCATGGGATAAGATCACACCACTTTAATTTTTATTATGGTGTATTTTGATTGGTATTATAGATCCAATTGGGAACTTTTAAGGATTTGTTTGGTAGAAACCAATAAATTGTTTTGTTTTTCTTTTTTGAACTACTAGAAACCAATAAAATTTGATCATGCATTTTCCTCCCAGACAATTGGACGACTGTGATTGATTTTTCAAAGACAGCTGCACCCAGTTACCTTCAGTTGTGGACATCTACTGTGCAGTTGCTTGGCTTTCATAAATTGGTTTGAATAATGACACTAGTTATCTAGTGATTAGGAATCGTTAATGCAATAATAGACGAGATTTGACCTTCTATTGTTAGAATGCTGGGTAATGTATTACAGAGTACTGTACTAGTTAAGCTAGTTGATAATCACATAATTAAATAATTGTTCTTAAAAGTGAATAAGTTATTTTTTTTCATGTAGTGGCGCACTAGGGATGATATTTGTTGGTCATACAGTAGGAAATTTCAGATTCCAATTTAATCTAAGGCACATAAAAGTTGCTTTGTTACGTGTAATCTGTCAATAATTCATTTATTCTTGTATGTACTTTGGCTCGTATTGTATAGTTTTGTATTTTAATCTAAGGCACATAAAAGGCACACAAAACTCGTTTAATATCTTTCTTTGCTCTACTTGAGTTGAGCGAGTTTGATTGGGATAAAAAGGCAATTTACCACGTTTATTGGTTCTAAAGGAGTATGAAATGAACTGTTTAAAGCTCACTAGAATATATTATGTAGATAATATTTGTAGAAGTAGAACATATTCTATGTCATATTAAGGATAAGTTTGACTCTTTAATGAGAAGATAATAGTATAGGAATATTGTGGAGATCTATTAGAACCCCATTTAGGAAGCTTCACAAGTAAACAATTTCTGCAGTTGCAATACTTAATCATACATTTGATGGGTTAGTTTCTCATGCTGTAGGTTCACTGGATTTGTCATCGTCGTGGCGTCGATAATGTTACTTGACATACCCAGGGCCTATGGAGTCATACACTTACATGCCTTGGCCTGTCGATTTCCATAAGCCGCCCCACTAGTCTTAAATTATAATCCTAATTATATAACATGGATGTCATCTAATCCTGTCCTACCTCTGTGTTCTTTCATCGGATGTCTTTATCTCTTTAGTGAAATGAGAAAAAGGTGATTTGGTCTTCTTACCTAAGTTTTACCTGTCTTGTTTTTACTAAAGCTTGCTTCTTTTTGTTTTTTTACTAAAGCTTGTTTCTTTTTACACCTTATTGTAAAACATATGTGCACTTTCATCTCTTCATAATAAATAAAAGCAGGGCAGGGCATCCAAGAGGATTTTCTCCCATTACTGGACCATCTAATAACTACGGAGTAGAATTATTTTTTGTTTTTTTTTTAAAAAAAAAAACCCGCTTTAATTTAAATAGACCGTCCAATTACTGGAGAGAATCCCGATCTTGGGGACCCATTATATATAATTCAAGTTACCCAAGTGTTTATTACATATTATAGTACATGATTTACTACCAGCTTTGGAGAAGAATAATTGACAGATAGGGTACTTTTCACTACTTTTAGTCTGTTCTAAAAAATGTAAAATCAGTCTCTATCTAAAAGTTTGGTCTCTTCATTAAGACAAAGTTCTATAGCCACTAATTTTTGGACCTTTTTCATCTATAATATTCAATCATGAAAATATTTTTATATATTTAATTATATCTTGTTATGAATTTTGTTGTTTTACTGAAATTTCTGTACAATATGGTGCAATGGTCATATTATAATGGAAGGAATTCTGATTGTGGATGAGTAAGATAGCCACCATTTTTAGCTCTCCACTTCAGAAGCAACAGCTTATGTCATCTTCCAGGCAGAAAAAAAAGGATAAGAAATAAATTTTTGTACTCAATTATTCTAAGTACAATTCTAAAACCTTTAATGGGCTGAGTTTAGTGTTTTTCTTAGTGAGTGTACAAGAATTTTCAATTTCAATGGCGGAAAATTCAAACAAAGCTTCATCAGAACCGTCTTCACCAAAGACACCACCGGTTGAATCTCCTAGGAAAAATAATGCATTCATTAGTAGATTCTTATGTTTTGGCACCACTTGTAAAGGAAGTCCGACTCTGAGACTAAGAAGGCGTCTTAGAGGTGATGTTGAGGAGGAGTTTCAGTATGCTAGCTCTGATTGCTTGTCATCATATTATAGTGTTTTTGTGGTCCGCCTTGCTATTATGGTATGTAAAAGCTTGATATTCACCTTTTTATCACATTCATGAAAGTTGTCAGATTTTACAAGGCATTTTATTAGTCTTGGTAATATTGGTTTATTTCTTGTGTTTTGTCTCTTGCAGGCTCTTCTGGCAATTTTGATAGGGATGCTAACTATACTAACATGGCACTTTACTCGCGTCTACACTACAAAATCCTTGGATAACCTTGCTTCTGGACTTCGTTATGAGCTCCTTCAACGTCCCTTGTTACGAATGTGGAATATAGTTAACTCCACAGTTGAGGTAACAACAGCACAGGTTAACCTCTCAGAGCTTATCTTCAAAAAGTACAACACCAAGCCAGTAGTTCAAGAAAATCAAGTTGAGGTTGACTGTCAAACTTTTCCCTTTTATCTCTTCTTCCTCTTTGTAATGTTTGAGTTTGTCAAATCTTGCTACTAATTTTTGCAAAAAATAACCTGTAATCTGCAGTTATATCAAATGATGAAGGATGTAATGTGGGCGCTATTTGCAAGTCACAAAGCACTTAATTCAATGACAATAAATTATAGGAACGGGTTTATCCAGGCTTTCCATAGAGATCATAGAAACAACAAAACTTTCTACATCTATTCTGATCTTGCAAATTATTCAATAAGTGCTGCCTCCTATGAAGTGAGCAAGGTTTCTTCTCATCAGCTTTGGAATGATCAGTCAATACAAGGAAACCTTTCTGCAATCTGGTATCGTGAGCTACTTGATCCTGTCAGTGGTGAGAAGATAGGAAAGCAAGAGCAAATTCCTCCTGACGACTTGATAAATGTTGCTGGACCTTCACAAGTACCTGATGGAGTTGCTTCGTGGCATGTATCAGTGAGCAAGCATACAGGTTCACCTTTGCTTTCTGCTGCACTGCCTGTATGGGACCCTTCCAATGAGAGTATAGTTGCTGTTGTGGGTGTTACGACTGCACTGTATAGTGTCGGACAGTTGATGAAGGAGCTTGTTGAGGCGCATAGTGGTCACATATACCTTACCTCTCAAGAGGGTTTTTTGCTTGCCACTTCTACTAATGCCCCTCTCTTGAATAATTCAACAAAAGGCCCTAAGCTCGTAAGGGCTGTTGAGTCAGAGGATGATATCATACGGCAAGGTGCTCAGTGGTTACAAAAGGAGTATTCAAACAAGTTTCCTCCGAGCTATGGAGTTCATGAAGAGGATATCAAGCTTGGAGGCAAGAAATATTACATCGACTCCTTTTTCTTAAATTTGAAACGACTTCCTATGGTAAGAACTCGGTAACAGTTGAGACTTTGAGCCATTGATTGTTCCAATACGATTTAAGTGCAACATAAAATTTTGTCTGCAGGTGGGTGTAATTCTCATCCCTAGGGAATATATAATGGGGAAGGTGGATCACAGAGCTTATAAAACATTGGTGATACTTATATGTGCTTCCGTCTGTATCCTGGTAATCGGATGTATTTGCATATTGATATTGACTAATGGAGTATCCAAGGAAATGAAACTAAGAGAAGAACTAATAAACCAACTAGATGCAAGAAGACGGGCAGAAGCATCAAGCAATTACAAAAGCCAGTTTCTAGCAAACATGAGGCAAGTACTAGTACTTGTATTTGAAACCTTCTTATTTCACTGCAAAGTTTATAAGTCAAATGTGTTTCCATTACTTGATTTTAAATTTATAGTATTTTGTGACATGTAACATGTGACATGTAAATGTCTTTGTGGTTGTTGATTTGTTTGTATATCTTGGAAAGTAAAAGTTTGGCTCCGTGTGTAACAGCCATGAGCTGCGAACCCCTATGGCTGCAGTGATTGGATTGCTGGATATTCTAATTTCTGATGATTGCCTCACAAATGAGCAACATGCAACTGTTTCTCAGATTCGTAAATGTTCAAATGCACTTCTCCGTCTTCTTAACAACATTTTGGACCTCAGTAAGGTACCATACATTCAAGCAGCTTGCCTATCTGATAGTTGAAATCTGTTATGCATAGCATTTGTCTTAGATACTGAACTTCTGAAAATATTAGAATATCTGTAAAGTTAGTTCAGGATGTAATACATGATGCTTGAGCCCAATTTCTGAAATTTGTAATTTTGTAAAATAAAAAAAACAGGTTGAATCTGGGAAACTGGTACTTGAAGAAGCAGAATTCAATTTGGGTAGAGAACTTGAAGGACTTATTGACATATTTTCGGTTCAGTGTATCAACCACCATGTAGAGACTCTTTTAGATCTCTCGGGTATGTATGTACAACTAGTCAATCTTCCCTTTGTGTTGAAGTAAAATGTGTTGCCTTCTTGCATGAACAATTGGTTTTACAGTCAGTATAATGTTATCAGAACATCCTGATTTTCTGAAGGATACTTTGTTAAACTGTTGCTTTTCAGATGACATGCCTAAGTTGCTTCGAGGAGATTCTGCACGGGTGGTTCAAATATTTGCAAATCTTATCAGCAATTCTATCAAGTTCACAACCTGTAAGTACAACTTTGTTTCATGATGGTATTAATAGCTCTTTTAAGCAGAGGAGGATTAGATGGTATAGTATTACAACTCAATTGTTTTGTCCTTGCAGCTGGCTACATAATCTTAAGAGGATGGTGCGAAAAACCTGGTAGCTGCAGCAACACCGGAAGGCTTCCTCTCAATCAAGGCTCTTCTCCAATGGTGAAGTCAAAGCAATTAGGATCTTTCATGAAAAATCCATACAGAAAAGAAAACAAAGTGAGACTTTGGTTTGAAGTCGAAGACACTGGCTGTGGTACGTACCCAGTAACCCAATGATCTACTAGAAAGTCTATACCATTATAATCTTACTCTATATCTACTGGTCTTTCTTTAATTAATCACATTAATTTAACTCTCCTTTGATCAGGTATCAATCCAAATAAGTGGGAGTCTGTATTTGAAAGCTTTGAGCAAGCTGACCCATCAACTACAAGAATGTGAGCAATTTACTTGATCCTCCTACCAAGTCTTGACATTTAATCATTTGTATGATACTATATAATCTAAATTTTGCTATGTTAACTGATCAAGTCTCTAATGTAGAACATCGATTTTCTTTTTTGTTCTCCTATTTAGGCATGGTGGCACTGGTTTGGGCCTTTGCATAGTACGAACCTTGGTGAGTGCTCCTCCCTCCTCCCCCAATCCCCCTGTCCCGATTTTACAAAGCAATGAAGAGAAGTACAATGACTTTCTGAGAACATTAGTGGCTTTACAAATCTCTGTGCTATACTTTATGAGATGCTGTCAAGATTAAAACTGCAACCTCGGTATTCTATTGTGTCCACCCACCTCCTGATGACTTGTAAATATGACAGGTTCGTAAGATGGGAGGAGATATAAAGATAGTTGAGAAGAATGGGCCTGGGACATTGATGCAAATATCCTTGGTTCTTGGCTCTTCCTCGAATATACTTGAACAGCACATTCAAGTAGAACTCGCTGACCATAACTTGATGGTCAGTATTCCTAGAGCTTCATTAGTGTTTTTGATAAAAGTATTTGTTAATGATAATAATTGATCATACTATACACTTTATTAAGATGGCATTGCTTTTATAAATGAAATTATGCTGAATGTAGTTTTCCATGAAATATTGAAAATTTTCTGTATGTAGGTACTACTTGCACTAAGTGGCAGTACAGGAAGGTTAATTATGTCCCAGTGGCTAGATGAAAAGGGGGTTTCTACATTACAAGCGTCTGATTGGAATGAACTAACACAGATGCTTAGAAGGATTTTTAAAGACAAAGGTCCACCTGGTGACAATTTCATTGACATACAAAACCAGATAGAACCATTCACTGCTAAGGATGTTAAACGGTCACAGATTATTATAGTCGTTGATATTGGTTTGCTTGACTTGAGTACCAATATCTGGAAGGAGCAGCTGAACTGCCTCAATAGATATGCAGACAAAGCAAAGTTTGCATGGATATTAAATCATGATACGCCTAGTTCAATCAAGAAAGAGCTTCGAAGAAAGAGACACTTTTTGATGGTTAACAGACCGTTGTACAAGTCAAAAATGATTCAAATTTTGGAAGCTGTCATTAAGCAAAGGGATATTGAAGTACAGTTAAAAAGTGAAAGTGCTTCTGATTCAACAGAAGGGGAAATGCATGAATGTCTCGAGGTGGATCCCATTCATTATGATGCCTCTAGCTCTGAGGATTCTGATAAAGGCGATGTTGGACATTTGAGCTCTGGAAGTGCAAGTCAAACTGAGGCAACGAAAAGGCAGAGAGGTGTAAAACCATCATTCTCACAATTATCAGCAGCAAACAACTATCTGCTTGAGTTTGATGAAGATGGCTTTCCTGAAGGTAACCGTGACAGTCAGAGAGATTTTGATGACAACAGAAACACTTTGATCAGCAGCAGCTCTGAAGAAAGGAAGGATGTGCATTTTGCAAAGAATTCGAGTGATCAGAAATCACTAGAAGGAATTAAAATCCTCCTTGCAGAAGATACACCAGTTCTTCAGAGAGTGGCTACAATAATGCTGGAAAAAGTAGGAGCTAGAGTGATGGCTGTCGGAGATGGATTACAGGCAGTAAACACTCTCAAATCCTCTCTAAACGCAGAAGGATGCTGCACAACATCTCCCTTACCCGAAGGAGCAGCAAGTATTATAACTCCAACTCTAAGCCGGAATTTCCCTCCATTTGACTTAATTCTGATGGACTGTCAGGTAATACACTTCATTGAATTATACTGATTATCCAATGTAATCAGAATAGTTAATAAGTTCCTGATTTCCTACAATATACTGTCTTGTGACTATGCAGATGCCACAGATGGACGGTTATGAAGCAACAAAAGAGATTCGAAGATTGGAATCAGGAACAAGTGTCCACATTCCAATTGTTGCACTGACAGCCCACGCAATGTCGTCTGATGAGGCCAAATGCTTGGAGGTGGGCATGGATGCTTATCTAACAAAGCCAATTGACTACAAGCTTATGGTATCTACCATTCTATCACTAACCCGCAAAGCGGCTTGAGCTTTTTTTTGTACCCCATCATTTCTGATGATTCGCGTTAGCCTATAGCAAGCACAGGTTTATACAGTCATACTAGTAAAATAATAACAGTAGTGACTGAGCTTATTAGCATGTTTTGTAGAAAGCAAAAGTTGTACATAATTGATCCTTCATACCTCCTGTAAATGTTGTAACTGTAATGCGATATACTGGTAAGTATGCATTACTAGCACAGTTGAATGTTAACTGATGTAAAATGTAAATAATGCATTTGACCTGTATACATATGTAATCTCATTTCAATACCTTGTTTGCATTAGGCCTTTAATTGAGGAACATCCATTGGACCTGTGTGGGTCGGGTCGCAACCCATTAGATACTGGCCCATTTTATTATTAAGGGTAAAGATTCTATTATTCTAAAGTGAGTACAAAATTTGAATTACAGTTATAAATTGAACTATGTATGTTTTGTTTGGTTGCTTACTAGTTGTAGAGGAAAGGAAAATGTTTAGTACCATTTAAAATACCAATCAAAGGAAAATAAAAAAATCATTTTTATTATTCATCTTAATGTGTGATTTCACACTACTTATTCAATAGGCATATTAATGGTTAGAAAATCATTTTCGTCGCAGGAACGGATATGATGCGGATTGTGTCACAGTTTTCCCAATGTTAATTTAATTTTGAAGTCTTGTAGAAAATTATACTCATACTTGGTAACACTTTTACACTTTTCGAATAGTTAAGAGTAAAATTGTACTGTAGAGGATTAGAGCCATTAGAGGAGAGACATGCATGAATCTTTCACTGTATCTTTAAATAAAAAGTAACTACTTTTGAGTGAAACAAGAGAGATAAGTAACGCAAAGTGATTTGGGGTTGGAATGTTTAATTCGCCCAAGATTGTGGTTTTTCAAAGCTTATTATTGATACAAATGATTTTGATCAATTGAAAATTTACAATACAACCCAGTCAAAATGATGCAGCTTGGTTTAATACGATGTGGGCTTATCAGTGTTCACACAGTCACACATACACATATTAGACATTACATCATGGCATGCCGACGTACGTATGTAACACACAATATAAAGTGTCAAATTATATTGCACTCATTGGGCATGAAGACACATACTAAATTACTAAGTAGAGGAGGAGAGGACACATTACACATGTAACTAAATAAGCTACATTTATAATCACTTGCTGTAGTTTACATCTTTTCGTTCTTTTTCCATTCAATAAGATTCAAAACTAATCCACAAACCTCAATTTATGTGATTATGTCTTTTACTACTACCCTAATCATTTATAATGAGGCATTGAGGGCTTGAGGCTCACCGTCGCCCTCAATTTGTGTAGCATAGCTTTATTTATGTATTCAAATGTTGTTACTCGTACAACTTACAAGGTTTAAATAACTTTTAAATAATCCTCCATACTACTTTTGTAAAAGATAGTACATGTGTTGTTTTTCATATGAACATAATCTCCTACTCCATATTAATGAATTCATTATTACTCATATTATATTTGTTTTATCCGTATCAGTATCCATCTTAGTGCAACCTAACATATCATATTTTTATAAAGCACAAGCACAACTAAATATATTTATATTTACACTTGTCCATTGATAATTTAATTTTTACAAATTCTAACAAACAAATTCACTAAGTAGTGATTAATATTAATATTAAAAAGGAAAAGGAAAAAAAAAAAAAAAGCAAAAGTAGAGTATGAAAAGGGTGTCTTGTTGCCCAAGTTCTGAAAAAGCATTTCGATTAACACCGGAGACGAACCCTCCTTCATCTCTCCCAACACTCAACTCACTCGATCAACTTCCATTTTCAGAGGAGAGAGAAAGTGAACCAAACTCAGTTCTACAACAATGGCGAGATACGACAGAGCCATTACAGTCTTCTCACCTGACGGTCATCTCTTTCAGGTCGAATACGCTCTTGAAGCCGTCCGTAAGGGTAACGCTGCCGTCGGTGTTCGTGGTACCGATACTGTTGTTCTTGGGGTTGAGAAGAAATCTGCTGCTAAACTTCAGGATTCCAGGTTTTCTTTTGCTTTCTCTCTTCGATTTTGATTGTTTTTTTGTTTTAGGGTTTGTGATTTGTTGCGGAAGGGGCTTTGATTTATATGATTTCAGATTTCTGACCTAATTTTGGGGAATTTACGATTTAATTAATGATTTGTGCTTGCTTGTGTGATTTTGATTGCTTAATTTTGTGTTCACTGGAAATTATTGATTGATTGTATCATAGCAATGAGAATTTTCCAGATTAGGTTAACTTGATTGATTGTACATGAATTGATTAACAATTGTAAACTGTAATTGAGGAAGATCTTTACTTAGGTTTTGTTTAAGTAATTTGGATTGTTTGAAGGACAAAGGCAACAACTTGGTAAGATGCATATATTGATGTATTCTTGTATCTTCGTTGGTGCCTAAACACGGAATCACGAGTGCCAAGCATATAGATCACTATAAAGCTCATTTCATGAATGTATGAATTTGATTTCATTTATGTTTGTGTCTTCGTTTGTGCTAAGAATTGAATCACTGGTATCTTGGATATCATCAGGTCACTATATAGCTTTGTTCCATAGATGGTGGAGTGATTCGATTGAATACATTTGAATAGATTTTGATGTGTTAGCTAGCAGGTTAAACTCATATTATGTGCAGCGAGGCTCTCATAAAAGGCAAAAAAACCTGAACCATGAAACGTTCAATGTTGTACATGATGACTAGTATGCTCCAGATATTGGCTTTCTTGCTTTCCATTTGGATATAATGTCCAATACTCTACATTTTCTTGTACATTTTGCCTCCTGTTGTGTGATCAAAGCCTCAGAGGCAATAAAGTTTTAGTTTATCAGAGTATTGGCTCTTAGGGGGTGTTTGGTATGAATATTGAAAACGGAGTGGAAAGGAAACAAATAAGAGTAAGGAAAGAATTTTTGTTTGGTTTAACCATGTAAAGGTATCACTTAAGCCTAACTCCCTTTCTTTTTGTTTGAGGAGTGTAAGGGTAATTGTTACCTTAGGTTTGATCGAGGTAACAAATGTGTGGAAACCATGGTAATTGTTATCCAAACCT
Organism: Chenopodium quinoa; assembly: GCF_001683475.1. Lineage (NCBI taxonomy): Eukaryota > Viridiplantae > Streptophyta > Magnoliopsida > Caryophyllales > Amaranthaceae > Chenopodium > Chenopodium quinoa. Next base: position 23,157,610 of record NW_018742204.1, on the reverse strand, counting down.
TCTAATCAAACACTTGGTAATGGTTATAGTTGAATTGAATTTGTGTCCAACTCATTAAAAACTCTTACCAAACATGCTCTTATTGTCATCATATCTGTTCTCCAGTGTTTTAGAGTTCCTTACTCACTGTAATTGTTCTAGCATCATATATCAGAGCTCTGTTTCTTCTTTCTCTTCTTTTTTTTGTTTTGAAAGTGCGAGAGGCATGAGTTCGCGCCTTCTGTGTTATATATAAAACACCGTGTTCTTCTCATTTGCAGGTCGGTCAGAAAAATTGTAAACCTCGACGATCATATTGCTTTAGCTTGTGCTGGTCTTAAAGCAGATGCTCGTGTTCTAATAAACAGGGCACGTATTGAGTGTCAAAGCCACAAGCTGACCTTGGAAGATCCAGTAACAGTTGAGTATATAACTCGTTACATTGCTGGACTTCAGCAGAAGTATACCCAAAGTGGTGGTGTTAGACCATTTGGGCTGTCCACCTTGATTGTGGGATTCGACCCGCACACTAATGTACCAGCACTGTACCAGACAGATCCATCTGGTACCTTTTCAGCTTGGAAGGCTAATGCAACTGGAAGAAACTCTAACTCAATAAGAGAATTTCTAGAGAAAAATTATAAAGAAACTTCTGGGCAAGAAACTGTCAAGCTGGCTATTCGTGCACTGCTTGAAGTAAGTTGTCTTGAAATTTTTATGTTTATTTTCAAGTAGTGACATTATTATGAACTTCAACCGGTTAGATCTTGCTTCACAACTTCAACCGGTTAGATCTTGCTTCAGCTTAGCTGTAAAATCTTTACATCTATGATCTATGTGTCCCATCACTTAGAGGTATTCCTTTGAACATATCTGTCAAATATTTGGTAAAGCTGCCCAAAATGTCATGGTCTGAATTATAATTTGGGGAACTGACGTGTGATGATTATAGTTTGATCACTACATTCTTAATCCTTAGAGCATGTTTAAATCAATTAGTTAATACTGTAATACTCATACTTTGAAATTGGTAGTTCTTATTCTTCTTAAGCCTGGCCTTGATGTTGTACATTGTTTAGACATTGTTACTTTGCTACCATCTTGTACAATCTGTTTTAAGTTTTGAAGGTGGATGTGATAATAGATACGAATATATGCTTTTCAGTCTGGAGGTCTGTATCATTGCTACCATATTAGCGACTGACTTTGCTCCAAAAATTTATCAGGTTGTTGAAAGTGGAGGAAAGAACTTGGAAGTTGCTGTGATGACGAAAAAAGGTTTGCATCAGCTTGAGGAATCTGAGATTGATGCCATAGTTGCAGAGATTGAAGAAGAAAAGGCAGCAGCTGAGGCCGCAAAGAAGGGTCCTTCTAGTTCTTAACTTGCAGACTTGTGAATTAGGCTGTTCCTTTCGAGTTTTAATCTATTCCTATTTCTGCTTCTTGTTTAGCTCTAAACTTCTAAAGTGTTGACGAGTCAGACTTGGATTTCATGTATGTGCTGCTAGCTTGGTTTATTAGCCCCGTGATATCATCTGAAAAGCCATCAATCAGTGGTAGATTTGTTGAATCTTTTGGTATTTTGCTTCATTATGCCTTAGTAAAAGTACCTTGTTGACTCTGGCAATTATTTTTAGTTTCGATTAATTGGATGGTGTGAATTGTGAAGGTCAGTCGCGACGATGAATTTTTGCATAGTTGGGTACTACTATTTGCATAGTCAATTACACAATGATGGACACTAGGGGTGAGCAAAAATTCTGGGTACCCGGAATTGGAACCGGAGGCGGTTAGAAAATGGCGGGTCCGGAACTAGAATTGGACCCGGTGGTTCCAATTCTGGGTAATAAATTAAGGACCCGATTATAACCAATTCAAATTCCAATTCTAAACTTTTTGAAACCGGAACCGGTGGGGTACCTGGTTACCTAGTATATGCTAAACTAAATGAATTTTAAATAATAAAAATATGTTAAATGTATCTAATTTGTAAATTAAAAAAGTATTATTAATACCTAACATAAATACAAATAGCTTAATGCATATATAAGTTTAAGTATTAAACGCTAAAAATGAACCTAACTAGAATAAGAATTATAATTTGTATTATATTTTAACAATTACATACATAAGTGGGTATCCGGAGCCGGTTTTCGATGGTTCCAATACCGATTGCTAAATTTTAGGACCTGGTTGAACCAATTTCAATTCAGGATTCGAATTTTAGGACCCGGTTTCAACCAATTTCAAGTCCGGGTCCTAAAATTTTGACCAGGTACCTGGTTTGCTTACCCCTAATGGACACTCTTATTCAACTAGAGAGGAAATAATGGCTCCAATGTTTATTTTGGTCTTTTAATTGCTTCAATTAGAACTAGTCTTTTGACCCGTGCAATGCACGGGTTAGTTTATAGATATACAATACAAATTTTTATTGTAAAATAAATAGTTTATAAAGGAGAAGATGGGGTGAAAATTGAATGTAATTGTAGAAGATATTAAGGTCTTGTTTGGTTGGCTAAATATTTTGTGGGGAGTCAAAAATTCCATGAATTTCATTTTCACCCTCTTGTTTGGTTGACACAAAAAAGTGAAAATGGGGGTAATGAGAATTCATGGGAATTTTGACTTCCCACAAAACATGGGAATTCACTTACCTTATCCACCCTTGGTAAGTTGAAATTCCCATAGGAATTTACTTCCTCTATTCTTAACCAAACAAATTTGTTAAATTCCCACGATTTAGATGATAGGAATTTATTTCCCATAAATTGAAATTTCATGGGAATTTACTTCCCATAAATTGAAATGTCATGGGAATTTACACTTTCCTAATGAACCAAAAAATCCCTAAGTTTTTCTGTTAGATTCACTAAGTTTAGGGATTAACCTCCCTTTTTCTAGCTATCAAAAAAAAAAAAAAAAAAAAAAAAAAAAAAAAAAAACCCTAAGTTGGGGAAAGTGAACCATGCCAGCAACATTCATTTTTTTTTTTATACATGTACTTAATTAAAGTGTTTTTAAAAAAAATTGAGAAAGGGGATTAAAAAATAAAAATAAAAAAAGGTTAAATGAGGTGACATGTGGCATTGGTGAAAAATAAAATTAACATGTGGCTTGATGGGGATGGTTTGTGTTTTTAAATACTAAATATAGATATAGATTATTCGTAAATGCTCTATGCTCAGTACAATATTTTGCATTGGTTAATCTAGGGGCTGCAAAACATATCAGGATTCAGTAATTCATTTGCAGGTTATTATAGAATTCACCTCTTTTTTCATAGTCGAGTATTCTAAATGGGTATTTGATTTGCATGGGTAAATAAACTGTGTATAATCGCTATTAAACAAATACATTATTGAAAAAAAAAAGTTGAATTTGATTATTATGAAAGCAATAGAAATTCATTCATTTGCAGATTATTGTAGAAATCAATTTACTCCCTCCATTAATAGTTATGTATAACTTTGGAGCACATAACGGATACTAATGCAAAAGACGGGGGACAAAGATTAGAGGAAAATAAGGGAGTGACTAATAGGAGTGGAGAGAGAAAATTGGACCACCCCCCCCCCTCCCCCCACCCACTTGCAATTTTGGAGGGGAAGTCTGGTTTTTTTGGAGGGGTATGTTTTTCCCCCTAAATTTTCACCCAAAAATTCAAATTTGGGGATTTCAATATTCCCTCTAAAAAATAAAAATAAATAAAATGTAATACCCCGTATTTTTTAAAATATTTTATAAATGGAATTTTATTTTATTTATAATATTTATTTGTCATTTTTCGGAATTTAATTTCAAAAGTTTCAAATTATTAATCTAGGTCAAAAATTATTTGAATAAATTATTTTATGCACCTTTATTCTACAATTTATGTCCAATCAAACAATCCTAACCCATTTGTTTACTTAATTGACCCATTATTTTTATGAGGCCCATCTTCCGATTTACCCTACAATTGTCTCCTATAAATACCCCATGAATCCCCAAAAATTTCCCACACAAAAAGGTTAGTCTTATTTTCTCTCTCCTTTATTTTATTAATTTGTATAATTATAATTATTGATTTATGGATTTTGATTTTATTGTTTGAAAGTAATTTAATTAGTATCAAGTTGTATTTTGATGATTAAACTTTATAATTTCAGATTTTATAATGTCATTATTTTCAGATTTTGTAAATTTTATAACCTAGGGTTTTTAATTATTGAAAATCATGATTTTAGGGTTTTTATGAACAATTGATTTAGGGCTTTTATAGTAATGATGTTTTGAAATTTTGGTGATTATAACTACTGATTAGTTTAACTTAATTCCAGATTATTTTAAACACTTAAATTCGTGTTTTAATTTTAAGATTTCCGTTCATTAATATTAATCCCGTTTTAATCCCGATCAGGTTATGAACTCATCCGATTTTGATGAAAAAGTAGGGTTTTTCATGTGGAAACAACGTTTTAAGAAAGACTCGTGAGCACCACCCTCCCGTGGCCAAATTCAGCCTCTAAATATGATTTTCGGGCAGTTTTTGATTTTAACGAAGTTTTTTATACTTAAAATATTATCCTTGAGTTTGATTAATAAAATTAATTATGTTTAAAGTTAATTAAGCATAAATATATGTTTTTATTGAATTTTTAAGTGTTGGAAATAGTTTCTAAGTACTACTTTTGATGTTTTATAAAGAGGGTTTAATCACCCATTAAAAAGGGAGATTATTAGGGGTTTTTAAATAATTTTCTGATTTTTATTAGACTTTTAACTTGCTGTAATTTCATGTATAAGAGTGTATTTTAAGGTTTTTATGAAGAAAATTTAAAGAACTATATATAAGCCTTTAATTTTAACTAAAGGGAAGATTTTAAAGTGTTGTTTGATTTGGATTTCGAAGGTTTTAAAGTAAGTTAGTATTGCTGTAAATTTGATTGATTGGGTATTGATTGAGATGTTATTATTTGGTTTAGGAGAGGAGTTTATTGAAGGTGATTTCTAGTTAGTAAAGTTCCACAAAGGATTGTTTACACGGTGTACGTACATGTCTATTTCGTTGTAAGTAGTATCATGTTTAGGTATCAAAGAAAAGAACTTAGTTTCATGATTAGAGAACACTTGGATGAAAATTGTTTGGTTATACATTTAATTAATTCATGTGCTTATGTTTATGAAACATGTTTTGGTGAATTGATTATGTTTGTATGAAATTATGTTTGTATGGAATGTTGATACAAGCATATTTTTATTGGATCGGTTTGTTAACCACATTTGGATTATTAAAGGATTGAAATTGAATGGTTTAAGTGGAATGAATTTATTAATTATTCCACAAGGTTGTTATTTATTTTATTAATCAATCATGAATTGTTAGTATGTTGAGTAAAGGTGGATTAAGCCGAAATGGCTAGGTGAGTTGACTATGTTCAACAATTTAGATAATTTGGAAGTTTAATGAAATTAAAAGTCAATTTGTGATGTGATCACCCTTGTCCTAAATAAGATTAAAAGTAAATTGATGTATGATTTTTAGGTATGGTCTATTTGATTGAGTCGGCTATTAATTAAAATTGTAATCACGTAAAGTGAAACATGGATGAGCAATAAAACTCTAGAAAGCGTGCACTTCTAGAGTATTGACAATTATGGGTTGGGGTACACGGTGGTAGCCCGTGGCTTTCCGAGGCTTGTTTGATCAACATGTCCTCTTTTCTTTTGGTATTTACATTTTATTTTATAATGAAAGTTAGATGGGATCCTAGACTAACTTTGTGAGAATGGAGTCGCGCCTATTCTTGCATCCCGCTAAACTTTTATTTTAAATGGTCATTTGGGACCTAAATGATTTGGTGGATTGGACAACCTCGTCTATTGCTTACTCCAAACTAAATTAATTAAATTAAATATAAAGAGTCAAGTGTTTGGAATTGATTAGCAAGTATGTTGAGTCGAGTGAATTGTTTAAGTGTGGAGTCTTGATTAATGAATTCGTGTTGTATGTTTATTTACTTTAATTAGTTGAGCATGCTAGGTTTGGTACGTTGTAGCTTGTATGTACTCAACTTTGCTGATTGCGTGCTTTTGTGTGTTTACTGTTGGTCATGGCCTTCGCCTTTCAATGACCCTGTGATGATCCAATTATTACCCTTGTATTATTGGGGAGCAGTATTGCACAGGTTAGTTTGATGATGTGAAGTTTGGGGATTTGACATACGCATTGTCAAAGGATTTGTGTGATTGAGAGTATTCGTTCTTTGTGTTGAACTTATTTATGTTTTACTACTTTAATTATGTTTTGGGACTTTGATTATTGGTTTGGTTTTAATAAGGGCCTTTATGGTTCCAATTTGTAAGCTTTGACTTATTGGTTTTCTAAATTATATTATTTTAAGATTTAAGTTGGATTTCCGCTGCAATACTTTGATAAAGACTTAACGTTTTAACACGTGGCAGTAACATGCTAATGGTTCTCCTCTATTTTTATTTAAAGTAAGTGGTTGAAAAAGGGAGAATTATTGGGGTGTTATATAAAACATCAAAGATTCAAACATAACATGATTCATTCACCATTAAAGCCATGCTTATAAATACCATCCTTCCTCTTAGCACGAACCTTAGGGGTGGCCTTTCCCTCTTAGATCTAGGTTTTTTTGGAGCCACAACACTCGCCTCGCCACTCTCGGCAACCAGATCTACACCACCCTCAAAGAAATCAAACGATTTCTTTAGGGACTCACCTTGACCCTCCTCCCTTTTGATTCTTTCTTCCTCCTCAATACTTTTAAGGACTTGACCCAAAACTCTGTAAGTGTACAAAGTACAGTAGGGACCGGTTTTACTTGACTCCTAAAATTGACGAGGGAAAGGAGAACCCGTCTCAAAGCAGTGGATGAGGTTTTGGATCAGATTCTCCTCACCCGCATCATTTGTAGCCATGTAAGCATCCTTTAAAGGATCTAGGTTCACCATTGTTGTGGGGGACTTTTTTGTGAAAGATTGAAGAAAAGAAGAGTAGATATGGAGGGGGAAGTGAGAAAATCACAAGTGAAGATGAGAGAGAAAAACCCAGAAGATGAACTAGGGTTCATCTTATGAACTCTCCAAAAAATATAGAGAGAACCAACCATTTTGGTGATTGGAAATGTGAGTAAATGAGGAGAGAAGGGGGGAATTGGGAAGATAAAAGGAGGAAATCATTAAATTAGGAGAACTTGATTAGTTTTAGGTTAATTTGATTAGTATATAATGAGGGTAATAATTAAGAAATTAAATTTTTTAAGTAAGGTAATATTGTAATTTCCAACCTTTTTCTTTACTAAAAATAGGAAGAAAATGAAAAATTGCACATAATCCTAATCATCCCAAAATGGCAAAAGTTGCACATAACTATTAACGGAGGTAGTATTAATATTCTGATACATATAATTTGTGTATAATCGTTATTAAACAAATCCATTACTAACCATAAAAGTCAAACTTTAGCATATAGAAAAGCAACAAAGCGTAGGTGTTTTTCATAATTTCAATATGAAGTAGTACAAATTTTGAAAGAAAGGGCTAGAGGGGAATTACTGGAGTATGTTGTTGGGGTCTAGTAGCTATCACAACCAAGAGGTTATGCGATCAAACTCTACGAGTGTTACTTTAGGTGGGTTGTGAAAAAATACTACCTCTGGTTCATTTTACTTGCAACAAAGTACAAGTTTTCGGAAACCAAGGCAAAAGATTGAAAACATGATTATGGAAAAATAAGGGTATGTGGTTAACTATTAATCTAACCCAAAAAAAAAAAAAATTCAAACTTAATTAAATTAAATAGCCCACCACCACCAACACCACCAAGCACCAAGCATCACCCAGCAAACCCCGACGCACCACCACCACCTCACACACCCAGCAAACCGTCGAACGCACCCCACCACCTCACGCACCCAACAACCTGCCGACGCACCACCACCATCCCACGAACCCAGGCAGTACCCAGCAACCCACGAACCCCAGCACCCCACGAACCCAGCGACCCGCCGACCCACCACCACCACCCCACGCACCCAGCATTGTCGATCCACCAACCCACCAAACCAATGAAACCATACCCACGAAACCAACCCACGAAACCCGCCAATCTGAAACCACGAAACCCGACCCACGAATCAAACCCAGGACGCCGCCGTTCTGCAACCCGCTGCCGCCGATCTGCAACCACGAACCTAGCACTGCTGATTCACCAACCCCCAAACCCACGAAACTAACCCACAAAATCCGCCGATCTGAAACCACGAAATCCAACCCACTGCAACCCCCCGCCACTCGTAAAACTATGAAGCCACCATGAAAATGGGGTTGGAGGAGGAAAGAAAAATCAGATTTGTAATTAATTAAGGTTGGGGTTTAATTTAATGAAATCGGGATGAGAGTTTAATTAATTAAGGTTGGGGTTTAATTTAATGAAATCAGATTTGTAATTTAATAAGGGTGTAAGAAAAAAAGTAAGGGCATATATGTCATTTTATAGGCCAAAAGTTACCAAATAAGGAAAAAAAATAAAAAATAAAAAATTGAACCACCACAAAATAAAAATTGTTGCAAGTAAAATGAACCGAAGGTAGTAAATAAAAATTGAAAAAGTTAACCAATTGAAAATAAAAAGAAGGATCACAAGGGAAAAATAGATCAAAGAAAGAACGTATTAATTTGAGTAAGAAGATTCAATCTGAAGATGAAAGAAGATTACGAGGTTCAGTACTCCAATCTTTAATTTTCCTATATGCTACGTATTAATTAATTTATCTATGAAATTTTCATTTCTGTAATTCAACTTCATCGCAAATAATAATACTCTATATTTCCCAGTTCTTCTGAAATTTCCTTCAAAATCAAAACCCTAACTCTGCTCTGTAATCAATCTAGTTACTCTCATACTTCATTTTGTGAGCTAAATTATTTATTCACTTGTTTAATTGCAATTTATTTAGTAATAATCGAATTGATTTCAATTCCAATTTTTAATTTTTGGGTAATTTGCAGACAGAAGAGAGAAAACAAGCTGCTGCAGATGTTTTGTTCAATTACTCCAAATTTGTAGCGGCCTGTATTGGAAATCGTGTTCGTCCCGGTGATTTGAGAATGCATCTTATGAAGGTAGTACATCAGATGATTAATTTATGTTTTTGTTGTTTTTACTCCGTATTTTGGTCTCAAAGGTGCCACAAAGAGCAATGATGTAGACGGGTTGTTTTTGTCTTTACGACTTTAACCAACTAAGCTAATTGACGTCTTTAATAATTTCATTATTGATTGCAGGTTTGTGTGATTGATTCTAATAGTCTTTTAGATGAAAATTTATGCCATGAATTTTGTGGGATGACTCATTAGAGAGACAGATTATCATTCTTATCAACCATAAACAAAAACACTGGAAAAAAAAAGGATTACTAAAACTCGTAAATAATGCGCTATCTTTAGTTCAGAGGAAGTAATTCTTGGCTTCAAGGCAGATATAATGTAAAACTATTTTGTGCTCCATTCTTGTTTTGATATTATTCCGAATCGAGCATTTAGTGAAATGATTGGGGGAAGGTTGTTGCTATGCCATTTAGGTTTTGATTCTGAACAAATAAGTATGCAATGTTGTCAATTTATGTCAAAGATGCTAATCTTACATGAACTATTGACCTATATCACTTGAACTCGACTGCTAGAATAATGGTGTTTGTTCTCTGTATAAAATTTTGCCTTTTTTTTTGGTCCAAAAGGAGTGTTAAGCTATACATGCCTTGTTGGAGTTTTAAGTACTTGGCACTGGTATTTAGATGAAAGGAAGAGTTCGAGTAATTTAGAAATTGGATTAGATAACAATTAGCAGCTTTATTGTCTTGATGTATCTACATAAAACTGAATTCCAATTCTACTTGATACTCAAGTCTTGTTTAAACTGGCTTATATTGTTACAAGAACTGTTTGTTTTGCGGTATTTTTACCAAATCCTAGTTTCCTTTTGTGGAATCATGCTTCTCTATGTATAATTGTATCTTAATGATGTTGATGTAAAGGATACAGGTAGTGAAACTGTTGATTACATGGAGAAGTTAAAGCAGTTTATAATTAAGTGCTCAACTGCTCATAAACAAGCAAGCATGCCTTCCAATTTTGTGCAAATAAATTGACTTACCTAAAGTGCTATCTTGCCCACTGGTTGTGTGCTCTATTGAACTTAGACTTGAATAAAATTTTAGGATTAGATTTATCTTATGATGATATATTGCAAGTTTCTACTCTCCAGGAAATATCTGGAATACCAACATCTCTGAAGCGGGAGTCATTTCCAGTTGCAGCTTCTCCAGATGCAATGGGCGAATCTTCAAGTTCTGGTACAGCTAGACTCGATAAATCAGATAGCTTTCGTGCACTATGAAACTCATGGACCGAAAGATGTGGACCTATATGTGCACTAGGAACTGGTCATGGGTACTTGCTATCTTTTGGTTTTGTTTTCTTTGGGATGATGGGAATATGTATAATACCAGCTAGTGTATACACATCTGATATGATTGTATGAATTGTATCTCTGTCAAATGGGCAGAAACATTATATTGTGGCTGTGATGTGTGTGAAATTCTCATCGTTTTTGTACATGTCTACCATGAGCTTTCGTGAAGTCATGAATGTTGTGTCCAAATCTAGAAAATCTAGTTATACAAAGTACGTACTCCGTAGTTAGTAAAAATAATTTTCTACCACCTAAACCCGAATGTCATTTAATGACTCTTTCTCCTTTCATTTTTCTCTCTTGATGATGCCAACCCAAAATCGATATTGGTTGTTTTTACTCTTAAACCTCGGTATACAGATCTTGTTTTAGGTTCAGACCAAAAACGTGAATACAAATGACTAACCGATTTTAATTGAAAAAAAAAATTCGTAAAAAATTCAATACCGATTCATAAATGAGTATATAATAATCCAATTAAAAAAAGCATTATTCAATCGTTCAAAATTAATTCCCCATTTGTTTCTAAATAATTTTATCACTTGTTTCTGACTCATGACTAGTAGAGCTGTCAATTCGGGTAGTTAAGTCGATTAGGTCTCGAGTTAAATCAAGATCAGGTTATGTCGGATCAATCTAGCTTCAGATCAGGTTCAGGTTGGGTCAATTTCAGTTCAAGTTATAACGGGTCGTTCACCTTTTCGAATATAAGTCGGGTTCAATTCGAGTTAAAATCAGATCGGGTTCAATTTCAGGTTCGAGTTGTGTTGAGTCGGGTTTGAATGGGTTAACAAGATGGTACATTCAGGTTCGGGTTAGTGTTGAGTCGGGTTTTGGTTCAAGTTCAATTCTAATAATATCGATGTGGCCAAGTTGAACTATATAATTACCCCTTCCATAATTTGATCAAGCATCATCAAAATTTTATTAAACCTATATATGAGTAGTAGAGAACAAAAGTTATATAAGCTGAACAAAAGATTTTATTAAATCGGATTGAGGGTTTACAGAATTATACCAGTATATAAGCTGAATAAAAGGTATATAAAATTTTATTAAACCTTCTATGACTCGGGTTCATCTTTGTCCGTTAAGGTTGGGTTCTCGGGTCGGGTCAGTTTTTGACAACTCTAGCTATAATCCACACTTTTTGAGGAAATTTTGAGGTTTCGGGGCCCGGTGGCAAAACGTGTTGAGTCCCTAGGGGATATAAATCGGGGTCATATAATGCCGTTTGAAACCATATATGACCATTATATATTTTCATAAACGTACGTGGTAGGCTTGAGTTTACGAAATCAATGCAAGTTGTGAACGGGTAAAATGACCGTTTAAGGGCATATTGGATGGTTCCACCGACCCAATTAGACACTCGGAGGGTATTAAGGACCATGGTAAACATCTCGACAATTTTTTTTTTTCGGACGAAAAATGGTTAAAAAATTACAAAATTGAAGGATATAATAATCCACGCTTTTGAGGAAATTTTGAGGTTTAGGGACCCGGTAGCAAAAAGCCTTGAGACCCTATGGGATACATCTCGGGTTCATATAATGCCGTTTGAAACCATATATGATCATTATATGTTGTCATAAACGTCCGTGGTAGGCTTGAGTTTACGAAATCGATGCAAGTTGCGAACGGGTAAAATGACCGTTTCAGGACATATTGGATGGTTCCACCGATCCATTTGGACTCCCGGAGGTTATTAGGAAACATGGTAAACATCTTGGAAATTTTTATTTCCTGGCGAAAAAAGTTCAAAAAATTACAAAATTGAAGGCTATAATCCACGCTTTTTGATGAAATTTTGAAGTTTCGGGGCTCGGTGGCAAAACGTGTTGAGACCCTAGGGGATATAAATCGGGGTCATTTAATGCCGTTTGAAACCATATATGACCATTATATATTGTCATAAACGTACGTGGTAGGCTTGAGTTTACGAAATCAATGCAAGTTGTGAACGGGTAAAATGACCGTTTAAGGGCATATTGGATGGTTCCACCGACCCAATTAAACACCCAGAGGGTATTAAGGACCATGGTAAACATCTCGACAATTTTTTTTTCCGGACGAAAAATGGTTAAAAAATTACAAAATTGAAGGATATAATCCACGCTTTTTGAGGAAATTTTGAGGTTTCGAGGCCCAGTGGTGAAAAGTGTTGAGATCCTAGGGTATATATCTCGGGGTCAATTAATGTCGTTTTAAACCATATATGATCATTATATTTTGTCATAAACGTACGTGGTAGCATTGAGTTTATGAAATCACTACAAGTTGTGAACGGGTAAAATGACCGTTTAAGGGCATATTCGATGGTTCCACCGACCCAATTTGACTCTCGAAGGATATAAGGGACCATGGTAAACATCTCAGCAATTTTTATTTCAGAGATAAAAAAGGTCAAAAAATTACAACATTTAATCCACGCTTTTTTAGGAAATTTTGAGGTTTCAAGGCCCGGTGGCGAACAACCTTGAGAACCTAAGGTATACATCTCAGGGTCATATAATGTCGTTTAAAACCACATAATATCATTAAATGGTGTCATAAACGTCCGTGGTAGGCTTGAGTTTACGAAATCACTGTAAGTTGTGACCGGGTAAAATGACCGTTTAAGATCATATTGGATGGTTCCACCAACCCAATTGGACTCCTGGAGGTTATTAGGGACCATGGTAAACATCTAGGTAATTTTTATTACCAGGAGAAAAAAGGTCAAAAAATTACAAAATTGAAGGCTATAATCCGCGCTTTTTAAGGAAATTTTGAGGTTTAGGGGCCTGTGGGAAAAAGCCTTGAGATCATAAGGGATACATCTCGGGGTCATATAATGCCGTTTGAAAGCATATATGATCATTATATGTTGTCATAAACGTCCGTGGTAGACTTGAGTTTACAAAATCGGTGCAAGTTGTGAACGGGTAAAATGACTGTTTAAGGGCATATTGGTTGGTTCCACCGACCCAATTGGACTCTTGGAGGGTATTAGGGACCATGGTTAGCTTCTCAACAATTTTTATTTTCGGACGAAAAAATGTCAAAAAATTACAATATTGAAGGCTAATCCACGCTTTTTAGGAAATTTTGAGGTTTTGGGGTCCGGTGGCGAAAAATGTTGAGACCCTAGGGAAAATATCTCGATGTCATATAATGCCGTTTGAAACCATATATGATCATTATATGTTGTCATAAACGTAAATGATAGGCTTGAGTTTACGAAATTACGACAAGTTGTGAAGGGGTATAATTACCGTTTAAGGGCATATTGGATGGTTCCATCGACCCAATTGGACTCCTGGATATAAGGGACCATGGTAAACATCTCGACAATTTTTATTTCCGGGCGAAAAAGGTCAAAAAATTACAAAATTGAAGGCTATAATCCATGCTTTTTGAGAAAAATTTGAGGTTTCGGGGCTGGGTGGCGAAAAGCCTTGAAATCCTAAGGAATACATCTTGGGGTCATATAACACTGTTTGAAACCATATATGATCATTATTTGTTTTCATAAACGTCCGTGGTAGGCTTGAGTTTAAGAAATCACTTCAAGTTGTGAACGGGTAAAATAACCGTTTAAGGGCATATTGGATGGTTCCACCGTCCCAATTGGACTCTTGGAGGGTATTAGGAACCATGGTTAACATCTTGACAATTTTTATTTACGAGCGAAAAAAGGTCAAAAATTACAAAATAGAAGGCTATAATAATCCATGCTTTTTGAGGAAATTTTGAGGTTTCGGGGCTTGGCAGCGATAATCCTTGAGACCCCTAAGGGTACATCTCGGGGTCATATAATGTCGTTTGAAACCATATACGATCATTATATGTTGTCATAAACGTCCGTGGTAGGCTTGAGTTTACGAAATCACTACAAGTTGTGATCGGGGAAAATGATCGTTTAAGGGCATATTGGATGTTTCCATTGACCCAATTGTACTCCCAGAGGGAATTAGGGACCATGGTAAACATCTTGGTAATTTTTAGTTTCGGGCGAAAGAAGGTCAAAAAATTACAAATTTGAAGGCTATATCCACGCTTTTTGAGGAAATTTTGAGGTTTAGGGACCCGGTAGCGAAAAGCCTTGAGACCCTGAGGGATACATCTTGGGGTCATATAATACCGTTTGAAACCACATATGATCATTATATGTTGTCATAAACGTCCGTGGTAAGCTTGAGTTTACGAAATCACTTCAAGTTGTGAACGGGTAAAATAACCGTTTTAAGGGCATATTGGATGGTTCCACCGACCCAGTTGGACTCTTGGAGGGTATTAGGGACCATGGTTAACATCTCGACAATTTTTATTTACGGGCGAAAAAAGGTCAAAAATTACAAAATTGAAGGCTATAATCCACGCTTTTTGAGGAATTTTTAGGTTTCAGGCACGGTGGCAAAAAGCCTTGAAACCCTAAGGGATACATCTCGGGGTCATATAATGCCGTTTGAAACCACATATGATCATTATATGTTGTCATAAACATCCATGGTAGGCTTGAGTTTACGAAATCACTGCAAGTTGTGATCGGGTAAAATGACCGTTTAAGGGCATATTGGAAGGTTCCATTGACCCAATTGTACTCCCGAAGAGTAATAGAACCATGGTAAACATCTTGGCAATTTTTAGTTCTGGGCGAAAGAAAGTCAAAAAATTACAAAATTGAAGGATATAATCCACGCTTTTTGAGGAAATTTTGAGGTTTCGGGGCCCGGTGGCGAATAACCTTGAGACCCTAAGGGATACATCTCGGGGTCATATAATTCCGTTTGAAACCACGTATGATCATTATATGTTGTCATAAACGTCCGAAGTAGGCTTGATTTTACGAAATCACTTCAAGTTGTGAACGGGTAAAATGACCGTTTAAGGGCATATTGGATGGTTCCACCTAGCCAATTGGACTCTTTGAGGCTATTAGCTAGGGACCATGGTAAACATCTCGGAAATTTTTATTTTCGGGCGAAAAAAGTTCAAAAAATTACACAATTGAAGGCTATAATAATCCACGTTTTTAAGGAAATTTTAGGTTTTGGGGCCTGGTGGCGAAAAGTGGCAAAATTGAAGGCTATAATCCACCTCATTGTACGAGTATAGGCTAGGTTAAGATCATTGTCGGTTAGACAGTCCTCGGGTCGGGTCAATTTTTAACAGCTTTAGGGTCACAATACTTTTCGTCACCAGGCCCCGAAACCTCAAAAATTCCTCAAAAACTGTGGATTATATATCCTTCAATTTGTAATTTTTTGACCGGAAATAAAAATTGTCGAGATGTTTAACATGGTCCCTAATACCCTCCGAGAGTTTAATTGGGTTGGTGTAACTATCCAATTTGCCTTTAAATGGTCATTTTACCTGTTTTCGTACAAGTCTCTTGTATTGGCTATAAGCTCTCACGGGGCCTTTATGTTGCCGGATAATGTTCATATATGGGTCCACACAATATTATATGATCCCGGGATTCATCCCGTAGTGTTCCCTGAAATTCCAACACCAGCTCCCGACACCTCCTAAATCGCTCCGATTTCGTGTATTATATTAGAGTTTTCGATTCGGGTAATCAAGTCGGATTTGGGTTGGGTCAAATCATGTCTCGGGTTGAATTAGGATCTGGTTATGTCGGGTCAATCTAGCCTCATATCAGGTTCAAGTTCGGGTAGGTCAATTTCAGTTGAGTTTATTTTGGGTTGTTCACCTTTTCGGATATATGTTGGGTTCAATTCGAGCCAAATTCAGATCGGATTCAATTTCAGGTTCGGGTTGTGTGTGAGTCAGGTTTGAGTTGGTTAATAGATGTTACATTTGGGTTTGAGTTAGTGTTGAGTTGGGTTTTGGTTCAAGTTCAATTCCAATAAATATAGATGTGCTCAAGTTGAACTTATATAATTACGTCTTCCATAATTTGATTGGCATCAGGATTTTATTAAACCTATATATGAGTAATAGAGAACAAAAGGTATATAACCTGAATCGGATTGTGGGTTTACAGATTTGTACCAGTATATAAGTTGAACAAAAGACATATAAATTTTATTAAACCTTCCATGACTCGGGTAAAGGTTCTAATTGGGTCAGGTACTAGTTCGGGTACAAATTGTTTTTGGATCGGATTAAATCGGTTGACGGTTAACATATGGTTAGGTTCAGGTCAGGTTACAGGTCTCTAGTTTCACCCCATTGTTCAGGTACAGGTTGGGTTCAGATCATTGCCGGTTCAGATCGAGTTCTCAAGTCGTGTTAGTTCTTGGCTCTACTCACGAGTTTAATACTTTAATCTTGTCTTGACATATAATCCAAGAAATCTCACCCCAAATCGATCTATTCCCTTTTCTATAATTCTATTCCCATTACTCCATTAGGTAGATTAATGGGCTGATCCAGGCCCAATCACCTTAACAATAGTACAATACACCACCGTATATCTGTAACGGCTACTTGAACAATCAATTATAAAAAAAAATAAAAATAAATAAATAAACAAACATAGTACCGTTGCTCAACGGTAGAATTTCAAACCAAATATCTACCTTGCCCTTTCCCCTCTTCATCTCCGCTCCCCTTCCTTCTGCCTCCTCCTCATATCTCTCTCTCTCCTCTGCTTAAACTGCACTTGAGAGTCTGATTATCTACATTTTTATCTAATCCCTCTAATTATTTAACTTAATTTAATCTTCATTACTAATAATTCATAATCATACCTTAAAAAAAAAATCAGAAAAAATGCAAGAAATGTGGAATGGTCCTCCTGGGTTTAGGCCATCAAAATCAGCTTCAGCACCTTGTTCTCCAGCAAAGCCGCTTTCGATGCCTCGAACCCGGTCCGAGTCCTTCCACATTACCCATAAAGTTCCTGTTGGTGATACTCCTTATGTTAGAGCCAAACATGTTCAGGTTTGTGTATAATTCAGTACTAATGTCAAATTTTTTTTTTTTTTTGGGTTGTGAAATATTGAATTTTGGTTTTGGTTTTTGGGTTGATTTGATCAGTTGGTGGATAAAGATCCAGAGAAGGCGATTCCTCTATTTTGGGCTGCAATTAATGCTGGAGATAGAGTTGATAGTGCTCTTAAAGATATGGCTATTGTTATGAAGCAGCAAAATCGGGCTGATGAAGCGATTGAGGCTATTAAATCGTTGCGAAGCCGGTGTTCGGAGCAGGCTCAGGAGTCTCTTGATAACATTCTCTTGGATCTCTATAAGGTAGTTTAATAGAGCTTTGACAATTGACTTGAAAAATAATTGGTGTACATTTTATTGGTAATTGATCAATTGGGGTGTTTGTTGTTGCAGAGATGTGGGAGATTGGATGATCAAATTGCACTTTTGAAGCATAAATTGTATTTGATTCAACAAGGGTTAGCATTCAATGGGAAACGGACGAAAACAGCGCGATCTCAAGGGAAAAAATTTCAGGTCTCAGTGGAGCAAGAAGCCACTCGTTTGCTGGTAAGAAATTAGTCCATAAAATCATTCAATTGTTCAGTTGGTAATAAATTTATTAATATTTTAAATCACAACAAATTCTAGCGTGATACGGTCTCATGTTACATAACATCACCCCTATATCTTACTTTATCCGAAAAAACTGTTACATTTTACCTTTTTACGTGTGCCAATTAACATTAACTGTCCGTAAAGTCGTTCAATTGTTCAATGGTACGGAGTAATAATTTATTAATGAATACGACAAATTCTAGCATGATACGGTCTCACTAGGTAAATTCACCCCTCTATCCTACTTTAACCGAAACAACGGTTACATCTTACCTTTATAATTGTGTCAATGTAACATTAATACGGTGTATGTCTAATTAAATGTTCGGAAATTTATCACATATTATGTTAAATAACTCCTACATCCTACTTCATCCGAAACAATTGTTACATTAAACCATTCTACATATGCCGTGTAATATTAACACGGAAGACGTATAAATGTATAATTGTATGTTCGGAAACATTTATTATATTTATAATAAGGTCCCACATTATTATATGTACATAAGTTACAAATGAGGGTCAAAATGGTGTTTGTGGATGGTGACAAAAGTCAAAGTGTAACACTTGCAAAATTATTATTTCAGGGAAATCTAGGATGGGCACTGATGCAGCAAAACAACTATGTAGAAGCAGAGGATGCATACAGGAGAGCATTGTCTATTGCACCAGATAACAACAAGATGTGCAATCTAGGCATCTGCCTAATGAAACAGGGGAGAATCGTCGAGGCGAAACAGACTCTCCGGCGAGTGAAGCCGGCAGTAGCGGACGGGCCGAGAGGGATGGACTCCCACCTCAAGGCTTATGAAAGGGCACAACAAATGCTGGCAGACTTGGAATCAGAAATGATGCAAAAAGCAGGGGACTCTGTTTCAGAACAGAGCAGGCTGTTTAATACTTTCTTGGGATCATCCTCACTTTGGCAGCCTCAACCTTGCAGAGAAACATATACCTGCCAACCAACCAGCAAAATCCCAGATGAATTTCCTGATGAAAACACAAATTCCAACATTTTATCAAACAATAATCAGAATTACCCACCAAAACCAAATGGGTTTTTACCAATGGGAAATTCTTGGAATATTGATGCTCCCCCATTTTATTCCTCCAAATTGGGGGGAACCCAATTCAATGAGACCCTTAAGAGGACGAGGTCTGGGAGCGCGGCGAGTTTCGGAAATGAGAATAACAATCCAGCAGTGGAGGAGGAGACTATCAAGATTAGTAGTAAAAATGGTAATCAAGAAAGGGAAAATAAGATTTTGAGGAGGTCATTGGAGGAACCACTTAATAAAGTGGCTGATTTTTTGCCTGACGACAAAGATTTTGAGGATGCTATAATATCTGCAGTTCTGAATACAATTGATACAGAAAATTCTGCTGCTGAAGTTAAGAAAATCTCACAGAAGTTTGAGGTGAAGAAGGCTGCTGCAGTTGACAGAAGGCTGAAAGTTTTTCAGGATATAACTTTGTCTTTGAGTCCTAGGGCTTAACAAAAAAAAAAAAAAAATTATAAAAAAAAAAAATTGAGTCTTGGATTGATTTAATTTAATTCACTCAATTTATGCTAATTTAATTAATTTAGTATAATAGGAGATGCACTTATTCTCCTTTTTCTTGATTTTCTTACAATGTTTAACTTTCAGCCTGCTGCTGCATATTGGTAGTAGTTTTGGGGATTAAGAAATAGTTTTAATTGTTTAACCAAGGAAATATTTATATCACATGAAGATAATAAAGTTTTTATTGTCATTTATCTCAATCTCATCTTACCTTGTATATGCTATTTGTCCTTGTTGCCATTATTTGGCCTTTATAGCATTGATTAAGCAAAAAATTATCATTTAGCTAACCGTATGCATTTTAGTTATGGTTTCTCTTTATTCCGTACATTGTTATTAGTTAGAATGTAACACTATTATCGTTTAGCTAACCTTAGGGTTTTCTCTTTATTCAGTACATATTTAGAATGTAGCGCCGTAACAGTTACGTATCTAAAGTTTTTGTTTACATTCGTGCATTCTTAGAATTTAACGCATAATTGACATAATTAATGCAACATTTCAAATGAGATGGAATTCATTTCCTTTATTGCTTAAATTAGGGAACAGTAAAGAAATTCTCAGGTTTTATTTGGTACAGTAGTATATATCAGCATTTGTATTTGTATTCTCTATTCATTCTTGTTTAATTCATACAAGATAATTACAGTAACAGAGACAATAACACCAAGTGCAGCCTTAGAAACTATCTTCTTCCAAGGAAGGGGTGGATTGAACCCCAACTCTGAGAGCTTCTTGTGTGATTCTGCATAATCTCTGAAGAACGCGTATTCATCCTGATATTTTAAACGATCTCTTCAGTTAATTCAGTAGCTAATTTACATGCTCAGAACTGTAAATACACTGTGTTGAAAGCAGTAGATTACCTTAGCATAGAGCTCAACATAGCGTCGAAATCTAGGATCATCTACAAGGGCCTTATCAGTAGGAAGTTTCAATAGCCCCCGTCGTTCACCTCTCAACAACTCTCTGATAATATTACAAGTGTAAGTTGTTTGTTACATCAATGGCTAAATGACATTTTATGATTTTGAACTTACACATAATAGGAATTGTCGAATTTCATAGGGTCTTTAGTCCAAAAGCCTTCGTAACCTGATATTTCCTTATGCGCTACACCCTAGATGTTGTACCAGTGGCAAAAAATGAGCAGATCAGCAAAATATCAACCAGTTTGGTTTATAAAAAATCAGGTGGAAAGAACAAAGTTGTAACATTGTGCTAAGGTCTAATATAGTCTACCAGTGTGTGGCCTCCTGATAGCGCGACAATATCCTTGTCAGTAAATCCCATTCTGTTAAATACTTCTCTCAAATGTTCAGCACCTGTAATCAAATAGATGGTCTTAGTAACATGTCCTTCATACAAACATGTTACCAGAAGATTACTCATATTACTTATGAGATAGTTCATAGTTGTAGAACACACACCGAAATCTGCATTAGGAAGGCGTCCTTCCTCTGGAGATTCTGTGGAGTCCTGTTATTAACATCGATAATAGATAAGAAGTACTACTATATATAACAGATAAAGTGTTCTTGTAACATGTATGTACTGTCTTACCACTCGTCCAGGAACAAAGTCGATGGTTGGGCCGCCTGTGACTTCAACTGCAACAACTCCAGCTAGCTGAAAGAAACAAGGGATGTTTGAGAATGAGCTTAAACAGATTGCAGTGGCTTAATTGATTTAGTTATGATAAAGAACATTGTTGAGCATCTAACACTAGTCTAACCAATGTAATAGGTTAAGAAAGTGAAATTAAGCTAGGTACTTGTTTAATTATTAAAGTTGACATCTAAATTTGTTGACTTATTAGCAAAGGAAGGAATGATTAGAGAAATTCCTTTCTTCTAGATTAGGAAAACTGGTTACATACATTAAATCACAAAAAGAACAGCTCATATGTAGATATTTACGTGTATGATCATAGTTAACTATCATGTTGTCTCAACCCGGCTTCTGAATAGAGGGGTCATTTTGAAAATAATAAATCAAACATTTCAAAAAAGTATACGTGACTGATTATTCTACCTGATAAAGATCCGCATAAGTGATCTTTGGGTGTTTAGCCTTTATTTCTTCTGAAATGAACAACAACAAAAATTTATTAGAGGAAGTTTAATTACTGTTGCTAGAAATTCTTATCCAGTGTTAGAAATAATTAGTTAAAGCTCACCACAAAGAGCAACAGCTGTTTTGAGGCCACGGTTGGCTCTGTGCTCCATTTCTTCCTCGTTTCTGATTGAGCCATTCGGGCCTCCTGTTTTCGTCTTTTCATCATATGTACCTGCATCATGCCATCTACGGCACCAGAAGAAAACATGAAGTAAGAAAACATTGAATAAAAAAAATATTTTTTTTTATAAAAAAAACACATTAGTACATATTAGTGGAAAATTTGATGCAAGAGATATTACATACGCTAAGCGAAGCATGCTAGGAGCACATTGCTTAGTAGAGATGAGAGCGCGAAGGTCTCTTCGAGCTCTCTCAATTTCCTTCAAATATTCGCCATCCACCAACTGTTTTTTTCCTCTTCCTATCATGTTTAATTTGTAAAACTAAGAGAAAATGAAAGTGTAGTCTTGGACTAATGGTAAAATATTGGCTATCAATATATAAGGAGACTCATTCGAATATGAAGAGTTCAATTCAAGTTAAGTGAGGGAATTAACAAAGGCAAAGGATTGAATTAATTACTAGAACAGCCCAAGTAAGGGATTGCTTTAATACTTTTGCTTGCATAGGAGGGAACAGTAAAAATTTGGAATGAGTTTATTCAATTCCCAAGCAAATACTTTAGGTATATATTTCAATTTTTAGGAATATCGTTGTTTAATTGTAAGATTGATCAAATATCCAATTATTCAATTCGTGTTAATCATTTGTCCTTTACGTCTTTCTTTTGAACCAAAAGAAACGTCAAGGGGTGCTATACGTTAATTGCAGTCACCTTGTTATGAAATGACTTATCACTTATGCATAGTAATGGCATAATTTTACAAAGTCACCACCTCAATGCGCCAAAATAATCCAAAGATAGATAGAAAATCATTGCTAAGGCATAAAATGTCACCTAGTGATCACAGAACATGATATCAATAAAACTTGGCAACAAGCCGAGTTTTTCTCAGTACATGAGGTAGGGGACTGGGGACTGTACCAGTTTCGAGCAAGTGAACTCGTGCACATACAATTTTCCCCATTATTAGCACTCCTTAATATTACATATATAATACTAGTACATTACTAGGGAAAGTTTATGATTCCACATTTAATTCAAAATAACAACATAGAGTATTAGATCACAGCCTACAGGAACATCCACTACATATCAGTCTAGGCTGCCATCCATTCATGCATCTTCTACCTTTCAGGCTTTCTTAGAGTGGCAGCATGGGTGCCCTGGGTGAAACCCGAGCTCTGACATCTTCTTGTGTGAGTCCGCGTAGTGTGCAAAGAAGACCTTTTCATCCTGCCAATTCGAAACAGAATGAATATTGATCAGTTCATAATCTGACAAAATAATTCAGAACTCAATTAGCTGCTGTCCATGTCATAAGAGCCTGCAAATCAGAGCCTTGCATAGCTCATTCTTTCGTCCTGCCTGATAATTTACGCAGAATACTCTCTATCACTATTCAGAGCCTGCAGATTAAGCCTTATTGCATAGTTAATACTTAGCACTAGTATTCAGAGCCATATTACAGAGTAATATAGTACTAAAACAGTAAGAAATGGATATGCTGTATTACCTTAGCATACAGTTGAACATATTTACGGAAATCAGGGTCCTCAGCAAGAACTTTGTCTGTAGGGAATTGCACCAGTCCAGGAGTTTCACCCTTCCTCAAGTTTCTGATCACAAAAAGAAACTAAATCTCTTAGTAAACATTGTTAAGACAAATAATTCATATATGGAAATTCTACATATTTACATGAATATGTATCTTGTTAATGTAATAACGTAACTTCCATTGAAAATACAATATAATCTTACACATAATAGGAATTGTCAAACTTCAAAGGATCTTTGGTGAAAGGACCATCAAAACCCGATATATCCTTATGTGCTCGACCCTGTAAGTTAAGTAAATTTAGAATAAGCTAAGGTTTGTACAAAATAAACGATCATAAGCTCATAATTAGGAATAATCATTTTTCCCATGAAAAAAAAAAAAAAAAGTTGTACAGATTGTCAGAGGATTATAGAAAAATTAGCTTACCAAAGTGTGAGCTCCAGATAGAACCACAATATCCCTATTGTTCAAGCCCATTCGATAAAATATATCCTTCAAATGCTGGGAACCTACAATGATACATAGAATCCATACAATTATCAACTATACATGTAAAAGATAGGAATGATACAAAAATAAACCACATAAGATCTCATACGCGAATCTAGCTAGATTAAATCATGGCTTTCAATGCTTGAAAAAAGATCAAAGTGTTTTTATTTACCTCCATTAGGGTTTGGAAGGTCTCCGCGGTCTTGTTGATCCAGAGCATCCTATTTGAACGAACCACAATATATATATTTGTAAGGTACAGTTATGATAATCAATTAATAAGGATGATTTTGAGATACACTCTTTCAAATTTGATGTTGATGTGTCACTTACTGGTCGACCAGGGATAAAAGGAATAACAGGACCTCCAGTAACTTCAACAGCAACAACACCAGCAAGCTGAAACAACAAAAATACAGTAGATGCATGCTGAGAAGTTAGATCATAGTACATGCAGTTTCACCGGCAAAATTATGTAGGTACACTACTTTGTGTTTCATGATTGTTGTCACGTTACTAATTCAAATTGCACAAGTTGACAGACTCTAGCTCTAATTAATAGCTCTAATTAATTCTATCCAAAAAGCAGTAATCTTATCACTTTAAACTCTAAGTGTAAAGATAGATAGCACAATAATAACTCATTATCAACATCTTTTTTTTTTTCTCAATTAGAAATTTACCTGGTAAAGGTCAGCATATGTGACCTTGGGGTGCTTAACCTTCACTTGTTCTGAGACAACAGATGGCCGAAACTTGTGTTAGAACTTAGAAAAGTAACTTGAATACCTCCATACCCATACTTAGGGCCTGTTCTCATCCGTTTATTTTCAGTTCAGTTCAGCTCAGTTGAGTTCAGCTGAGTTCAGTATATGAGAACAGGCCCTTACACACACGCACATATGTAGGAGAAAGGAGAAAACAGAAAGCACAAAGTAGGTCTCACCGCAGAAATCAATTCCATTCTTAATACCGCCGTTGGGAGGGTTGTTCAGTTCATTCCTAATCGAACCATTTACGCCTCCGGTTTTTGTTTTGGCATCATAAGTACCTGCATCATGGAATCTAATACACCAAAACCAACAAATTAAACAAGAATGTTTAGAGGGTGAATGGGGAGGATTAAATCAAAGAAGAAAGATTACGCTAATCGAAGAACAATGGGAGCAAATTTCTTGTTGTTCTGAAGAAGATGATGAAGGTCTTTACGAGCCCCTTCAATTTGTTTCAAGTATTCGGCATCCACAATGTGCCCGGCTCGCGATTGTTGTTGATGTGCCATGGTGCAACACAATTTCTATTGAAACACTTAGTAATGAAAATTAATTAATTAAGCAGATTACTGGAACATGTATACAAATTTGGATTGTCAAGGTTTATATTTATACAAGGTTTGTATAATGCAAAGAAAATTCGCAAATTATTAAACTTATTCCAAGTATTCACGTGCCAATATATTTAAGAGTAATTTATTAATATTGTATAGAACTATTTAAAAATTGTACGAAATGTTTCATTTTCATGGGTGACATCTGATTTTTTTATTAGAAGCATCCAATTCTGTGAAAAAAAAAAGTATGAAGTTGATCCTCATCTATATAATCTAGAAAGAATAAGATTCAATAATCTAATTAGTTATGAAAATAAGATACAATAATGGAAGTACATACCACATGATTGGAGCAATTTACGATCAACTAGAAATTTTCACCACTCATTTATTATGTTATAAGATAGCATCACAAATTGATAAAATGGTGAAATTAATAATTAAGGATACAAATTTGATTAAAATTTTTCACCTACTTTATTTATTTATTTATTTTTTTCGTATATAGTCGTGTTTGGTAAAAAGTTAAAAGATTAAATGTGAAGTTGATTGTGATGTTATTAGTTGATCTTGACTATTTGATTGTATTAGCTAATTTGACCAATTGATTGTACTAGTTGATTCTATAAAAGTGTTAGACTTTTTAAAGTTGTTTGAGTAAGTAATGTGAATGTAACTATTAGGGCCTATATATATTTAGTGTGCAGATTAGATAGCTAACGGGACTAGTTCATGAGCCCTAATCTCTTGTATATATACACTACTCATACTCTAATACAAACTATGGAAAATCATTTCGTGACATGGTATCAGAGCCAAAATCATTCTAATCCCTAAAATCAATTTATATTTTGTACACTCTAATCCCTAAATTAATTTCTATTATAACCAATAAGCTAAGGACATTAACATATTTCATTGTGGTAGGATTTTGGGTTAATTAAATGAGGGTATAATTGTTATTTCACCTTATAGTACTTGAATAAGTTAATGAAAAAGCTCCTTTAAACAATTATTGAAAATGAGCTTATTTGGTGAAATAAAGTCTTTGAATCAGCTTACCACTAAACACCTTAAATCACATGACAATAATTTTATTAGACTATGTAAAATGATGCTTGCAAAGGTGCAATTGATTATAAAAAATTATTGTAGAGTGTACATAAACAGGTTGCAATTGATTGTTGTCTATTTAACACAATAGATTTTTCTAATCTAATTGCACAATAAATAAACAAGATCATGATTAGAATACAAATCTCAGATTAAAGGATATTTGATAATTCATATATTAAGAGAATTAAATTCTATCAAACATTCAAATTTAGTCTTGTCAAGGAACCGAATTCAATTTTGTCAAAAAACTTTGCCAAAGATCAAAGAAAAAGGGAGTTTCGATTCTTTCACTCTCAATCTGAAGACTATACACCCCAATATGAAAGAATTGGGACCAAAATTCATTAATATAATGCTACTTGATCATACCCAATATGGAAGTATCTAATACCATTCGACGTTACACTAGCTTTAGAGTATGGCCAATTGAAGGTCAATTGAGTTTCCACTCAATCTTTTATTTATTTATTTATTAGCAATATTAAGATTCTAAAACACTCACAATTAAGGCATTTTTTATGTACACATAAGTTAAATTTATAGTGTTTTATCTCTTAAAATTGAAGTACAACTTGATGAAATCCCATTGTAATCAACTTCTGAGTTATTTCACACTGGAAAAATAAACTAGAAAACATCGTTTTAAAAGTCGAAAGAATTGGCCTATGCATGGTACAATGTCTTACAAGTGTTTATAGGCTTTTAACAATAGGAACAAACTTAGAGTACAACAGAAATTCATATTTTGTGCACAATGCACATACCATAAATTAGATGATTGTTTAGCGACATCACATATAAGCCACTAATTGAATATTAAGGGTTATAACGTAACGCGGATGGGTAACCGTAATGAGAAAATGGTATTAGTATTACTTTTATAAACAAGTAGAATTTTTTTTTTTTTTTTTTTAATATTCAAACAAAAGAAAAGGGGTTACTCCCTCAATTGAACAAATAAATTGGCGTTCTTATAGATAAAATAAGGTTACCCTCATGAATAATTAAGATTACTCATATTTTTGGATACAAGTGACATGTTATATGAACAAATGTGACCACATCATGGATATGATCAACATCTCAATTATTTTTATCACCTTAAACTTTATTTAACATGGTTTTCAAATAATTCTAATTAATCATTTAAAGTTACCTTAAAATTTCAACACTTTATCATTTCAGGTGCCTAAAATATATCACGAAACAAATTTAACGTTTTTTTTTTTAACCAAATTAGTATTACGTTGTCTCAAACGAACTCTCAAATCAAATTTTAAAAAAAAAAATAAATAAATAAAAATTACACTGGCTAATGACTACTCCAGCAACATATTATTGCATGCTATCTCCAGCAACATATTGTTGTAGACTTTTCTCTGATCTCTTCCGTTTAACTATCTCCAACATTCCAGCAACATATTGCATGCTATGCTAATAAGTAGTTCCGAACAATTCTATAATATTGTATACAAGTTTTTTTTTTTTTTTTTTTTTTTATCATATACAGATGAATGAATAGGTTGGGACTAATTGTACCAATTTCAATTAAGAAATAAAGAAATCTCAAATAAAACTTTGAAACACTAGAAGTTATAATTAGCATTAAGTAATAGTAGTACATCCTAGCTAGTACATCTGGACGTGCTACCATTTATATAAAATAGTAGTAGTACATAATACTAGTACAACTTTAAGGGAATTATTCTAATTAAACTTGAAATCTCAAATACAACATCAACACCATTAATTAATAAGGATACATACTACATACAACCAAACCATAGTACGTACTACAGATATATTAACATATACGAACATCCATATATAAGACATATCAGTCTAGCTTATTAATTAGGTTGCCATATCATGCATGAATATGCAATGACTTCAAGCTTTAGCACCAGCTGGGCTGGGTGGGTGAAACCCGAGCTCCGACATCTTCTTGTGTGATTCAGCATAGTGCGCGAAGAAAGCTTGTTCATCCTGCCATTGTTAAACAAATTATTCTTGATCAGTTCATTTGACAAATTACCAAGTATCATACAACTAGCAAATACTAAGATCCATGAATTTGCAAGTAATGTCGACAGTCTCAGCTCAACTCAGCTTAAAAGAACAGGGTCTTAGACTTTTTTTTTTTTTTTAACAGAAATAGGGTCTTAGACTTCACAGCCTTACATTACATAATTTAATCGAATAATACTACCACGAACCCAATAATATTGAAATAAATCTAATAAATAATGTTCTTTAATTTATGAGAGTGTATTACCTTAGCATATAGTTGGACATATTTATTAAAAGCAGGATCCTCGACGAGAACTTTGTCCGTGGGAAATTTCACCAATCCAGGTTTGTCAGCCTTCCTCAAGTTTCTAACATATATAAATTTAATAAAAAAAACCTTATGAGGGTAACATAAATTAAGCAATCAAAATATATAATGTTGTAATTTAATTGGAACTAATTAACTCTTGTAATATAATACGTATAATCTTACACAAAATAGGAATTGTCGAATTTGAAAGGTTCCTCCGTGAAAGGACCATCAAAGCCAGATCTATCTCTGTTTGCTCGACCCTGTGATTAAATACGTACAACATAATTAAAGTTTAAAATTGCTTGAACTAGTTATAGTATGTAGGAATTAAATAGTTAAATGTTCTCTTCATCTCATGTAAAAAAGGTGTAGGAATTAGCGTACCAATGTGTGAGCCCCCGATAAGACCACGATATCCCTATCTTTAAAACCCATTCGATTAAATATATCTCTTAGATGTTTGGCATCTGACAAAAATAAAAATAAATACATTTATCAATTATTAGTCACAAATTCACAACAAGTATGATGTATAAAAAAAAATTAAAAAAAAAAAAAAAAAAGTTGAGATCTAATCTCAACATATAAGGGTATGTTCACTTCAGTTTAATTTCAGCTCAGTTCAGTTAAGCTCCAATTAGTTCAGTTCAGCTCTAATCAGTTCAGTTCAGCTCCTAATTTCCTTCTCTCATAAATATTCATTTCACTTAGTTCAACTCCAATCAGTTCAAGTCAGTTAAGTTCAGCTCCTATCAATTCAATTCAGTTCAGTTCAGCTCAGTAAATGCAATTACTTCACATTTTTTGCTAGCTAGAACAATGGTTTTATTGAATCAACTTGTATTAGTGAGGTTTGATTCGATGACCTTTGAATTGAAGCAATATTTATACTTTAGTACTAATAGTCTTATTTCAAAGAATAAAAATAAAAAAATAATAGTCTAGACTCTAGAACTAGTATAAAGATATCCATAAAGATGACGAACTAGTGTTGCTATGTACCTCCATTAGGTTGTGGAAGAGCACCACTGTCTTGTTGATCCTTAGAATCCTATTTGGAAAAGTCATAAAAATAAATTGTAGAGTGAGATAATTGTAATAAAAATGGATATTTAATAGAAAAATAAAAGTACACAAATCATTGAAAAAAAAATTGAAGTTAATGTTCCATGTAACACGACTTACAGGACGACCAGGAACAAAGGCATAGGTCCTCCGGTTACTTCAACCGCGAGCATACCAGCAAGCTACGTCAAGAACAATACAATTAATGAAAAGTGAATTGTACTATATATGTACACCCATTCGTTACCTTTTCTCAAAATAATAATAATAATAATAATAATAATAATAATAAAATAAATTAAAATAAAGAAATAAAAATCGTTACTAATTCAAACGACAAATATTTGGGAATGGAGAGGTAATAATCAAATTTTAAATTTATTGTAGTCAATTAATAAGAAATTTTACCTGGTAAAAATCAGCATAAGTAACCTTTGGGTATTTAGTCTTCACTTGCTCTAATATAAGAAAGTAACAAAATATGTTAATTAGTCAAGTGATAAAAGTATGTATAAGGTAAACGCATACATCCATAAAATAGCATTCTATGTGAGGAGATTTCAAGTAATGAGCTTACCCAAAAAATCAACAGCAACTTTGAGACCATTGTTGGGAGGGTTGTTCAACTCACGTCTAATTGAACCATTTGGACCCCCTGTCTTCTTTTTAGCGTCATAAGTTCCTGCTTCGTGAAATCTGTAACACCAGAAGTAAATTAGAGGCCTTAATTAAGATGGGTTCGTTGTTTGTTTTAAGCTATACTATGTATTAATTACCTCATATTAATTAAAGTGTGCACAAAAGGTTTATTTATTATTATTGTATTGACACTCCATATTTTAAATTAATCAAATTAATTATACAGAATAACATTAAGTTAAACAAATTTTCACACGTACAACGCAAATGTGTAATATCTATCACTAACACAAGGTATTGAGTGTTCCACAATATATAATGCAATATTCGACCAACATATTGTATCCTACTTCATTATTTATTAGTTACTCAATTCAACTAAACTAGTATGTATCCATCCACACAAAATAAGTGCGAGACAATTATAAGTAAAATTGACTGAATAATACTAATGCAAATTGAAGTATATATTACGGAGAAAGTATATATATTATTATGAGACAAAAGAGAAGAAGGATGATTACGCTAAGCGAAGCAAAATGGGAGAGAACTTCTTGTTCTTCTGAAGAAGATCAAGGAGATCTTTACGAGCACCCTCAATTTGTTTCAAATATTCTACATCAACAACGCTCTTTGTGGTAGCTGCCATGGTACCTTGTTAATAACTTCAAATTTCTTTTAAGTGGAAAAATATATAATAGGATTGATATAAGCTAAGATATACAAATATGAGTTCATGGATAGGCTATTTATAGAAGTTCCAAAGTACGTAGGAAGACCATAAAATAATAAAAGTTCGTTAAATTTTATTCCAAGTTGTTACATGCATCGCAATTTGCAATCGTTTTTTTTTTTTTTTTTTTTTGAGAATAGATATTCCAAGTTGTGACAATAGTAGTTAAATAATGCAAGATATGTTACATTTTCATGGGCGGCTCTCGATTAAAGCATTTTATTCTATATTGAAAAAAACAAAAAAAAAAAAAAGATAGGAAATTTAAATAGAGTTTAGCCTCGTCTATATTTACTATAATACTCCATTTTAAATATCTCTCACTTTAATCGTACATGTTTGTCAACGTAAAACTTTGGCCATAAATATTTTTAAGTGAATATTATAATATATAAAACAATTGAATTGTAATAAACTACTCATTAAGACGAATCAAACAAGACCTAACATGACTATATATTTACAGAATATTTAATATAATATGGAGTATATATTAAGAGTAACTTAAAAGATTATCTTATGAATCGAATAATATCAAGATTTTTTAGTGAGAAACATTTATAAAATAAAAAAAGTACTTGTATTATTTAATTTAGGCACCACCTATCATTTTGGATTAACACAAGTATACAACTTAAGGTTGGTGAATGGTGACCATGTGGCATGCACTATTGCGAAGTTCCCTCGCCTACCTTGGGTTAAAATTTTTGTGTGAGATTAAAATGTAATTCTCTTGTCACAAAAATAAAAATAATTACACAAAACGAGAGTATAATCTATTACCAATTCACTCTTTATACAACACAAACCAGTATACACTCCGTAATTTTTGCTATGTTTTGTAGATTTTATTGTTTAATTTGCCATCTAAAATTAACAATAATTTTCCTTTGTCATCATAATGCTTCAATTCACTGCCAAATTTTAAATCGAATTATCAACAAGTACAGATATTCTTGGAAGTTCATGGATAGAAGACGGAGCCCATGGAGGTAACCTAGTCAAGTAAAACTCATCATGAAGTATCAAGGAATTTTGTTTATGGTAAAAGATCATAATTTTAATTTACACTTATATTAATTATAAATAAATAAATAAATAATAATAAAAATAACACTATTATTAGTGTACATCGAGCAGTATAAAGATAACTTTAAGCCAATGTAGGATAACTTTTTGCCCTTTTTTGGGTAACTTTGAACATAATATATGGGTAATAAAATTACTTTCAATCACAAATCTCGCTCTTGTGGCTCTCTAAACACAAAAAAAAAAAAAGTCATTTAAAATACGATTTTTTACCAATAAAGCGTAGATTATTTTTATTTGAATTGGGTTACTTTTATACCTATTTAGAATCTTTTATTCATTTCAAGGGTAATTTTTTTTATCACTTGAGTTTTTTTTCTTAGGGGTTACTTGATTTTTTCAGTTTGGGGTTACTTGAGGTCAGGAGTTACTTGAATTACTCGGTCAAAGGTTACTTGAGGGGTTCGGACAGAGGTTACTCAGTTAGGGGTTACTCGATTTTCTCAGTCAAGGGTTACTCGAGTTATTCGGTCAGGCCGCATACAATAAATTGTGATTCGAGTAACCCTTGACCAAGAAACTCGAGCAACCCCTGTAACTCGAGTAACCCTGACAAAAAAACTCGAGTAACCCCGGTAATTCGAGTAACCCATGACTGAGAAACTCAATTAACCCCATAAACTCGAGCAACCCCTGACCGAGAAACTCAAGTAACCTCAAAAAAACTCAAGTAATTATTTTCATAGATAATTTTCATAGTTCGATAATTATTTAACCTATAGCATTGTCAATAAGATAATTTTCATAGATCGATTAGCATTGGTAACTAGAATATGTATCATTGATAAAAATTACTCTTTAGCCTGAGTTTTCATAAATCGTTCACCGACCGTCATTTTATTTAGGCCTTATTTGGCAAATGGTTGTTGGCGGTTGGCTGTTGGCTGGTTCACTTGGCTTGTTTGACCAGCTGGAATATTTGACTTTTTATAATGACTTTTGAAATTGGCTGTTTAAGCTGGCTGTTTATAAAAGTGTTTGAAAAATTAATTGTTGGTTGTTGGCTGTTTATTAGATAATTTGTGGGCCAATAAGCCAAAAGCCAACAAAAAAGCTACTCAAAGCAGCTTTTTCATTTTGGCTTAAAAGCCAACTTTTTCGCTGACTAAAAAGCCAATTACCAAACACATTTTTTGGCTGTTTGACCACCTGAAAAAGCCAAAAGCCAAAAGCTAACCAAAAAGCCAATTACCAAACATGGCCTTAACTTTAAAATATAGTAGTAGGTGTAAATCATTGTAAACTGTGTGTTCATTATTTTTTGTACGGAATATTGCTTTAATAAAATTAACCTAACCGGTTCTAGATTTAGCACAAATTAAAAAACGAAAAGATGTTAATCACTAAGATTTAGCAAGTGGTACACTATAATAGAACATTAGTAGCATAAGTAGGATAATGATTTAATAATTTGAGCATCTTGACCTCAAGTCTTCAAGCACCATGTGTCTCATAAATTCAATTCAACTATTAAATATTCAAATATTCCCTTTGAATTACTATTTATTGAGTACAATTCTAAACACTTTATCCACTTTGTTTGGATAGAAAGAAATAAAAGGAAGAGAAGAGAAGAAGGGGGACAAATTCTCTTATTTAGGTAAAAGATTGGGGGAAGGATGGGAAAAGATTGGAAAAGATCCTTTTTCCTTCTCTTTTATAATCATAATCCCTTCTATATTGGAGAGATTTGGAGAGAAAATAATGGAGCTCACCTCTTCCTCCTTTTCTTTTCCTTTCCCTTCCTTTCCTCCTTTTTTTCTCGCCTTCCTTTCCTTCCTTCTTTGATATCCAAAACAAACTAAAGTGTTAAGGTGCCTAAAATGTGTTATGAAATAAATTTGCTTAAGTATTGTATGTTGTCTCAAACTAGAGCTGGGCATCGTGCTGTGTCGGGCCGTGAAGGTGGCTTGTGTCGTGTCAGGCCACCAAATGGCATACCCAGCTGTAGGGAATAATTTCAAGCCTTAAAAATCCCGCTAGCTCGAACCCCACTGTGATCATACACTAAAGTACGGTAGCGTCCAAAAGGGAAGAAGATAGAGCAAAAGAGTCGCCAACAAGTTTTTTTAAGGAAATTGTAAACCGTTCACGAGGTGAAGGTTACACCCCTTAACGATCCAAGAGATCATCAACTCCATAAGGTCATGAACCAAATAAGGGTTCAGGGATGATGGTACAAATCCAACCTAAAAGAGATTGAACCTGCCCTAATAATAGGCCTCTACTTTATTCTGCTCGTATTCATGTGCGCTTTCTGACTAACATACAATCAATAGGATTAACCCTAAACCTGTTTAATCTATGTTGGTTGAATTTAATGCACAAACAAACTATTATTGGTGATCACTTGAATTATAATCAAAGTTAACCCTAAATAAGATTATTAATTATCTTATTAAGCGTGATTGCAAGTACAAATTTCCTTTAAACATGCAATAAAGGTGATCAAGCAATAACAATAAATATCAAGCAACATAATAAATAATAATCAACATCATTAATAATAATAATATCAAATTATAACAAATAATAATCATGTTAAAGCACAGCAAGATCCTAGGCATGATACTAACAAGATTAATAACAAATCCTAGCATGCCACTAAGCAATAAAAATCAAATCTTTAGCCCTAACATGATACTAACAATCATAAATATTAGGAATAGAATAGAAAGCATCGTACTTTTAATCATACTTAATATTAAAGTTACCCTAGACATGATACTAGGAATCAAAATAACAATGTAAGCATGATTTCTACATCATAATATCAATTAAACCGTTAAAGTACTTACTTGGATGCCTCGTACCTCTTTCTAATAACAAAATACACACGTTAGTAACTTCAAGGAAAGTAATAATCAAAACAATTAAATTAAATAATTGAAAGAGAGATTTGGGACCAAACCCTCAGAAATTAAAACCTTTCACGTCTAGGGCGAAGGCAACTTCGAATATGGCTAGGTGTTTCTAGATTTTGTGAATGCGGAATTATTTATTTAAAAACAAGGTTTTGAAAAGAATACTAAAGAATTAATATTATTGAAAGTTGATGAATGAATGAAAAGAATTGATGAATGAAGAGAGTTGATGAGAATATGATTAATAGATGTAGATGGTGAATCGTGAATGAAAACGGAGTTTTTAATACGATATTTATAAAGAAAATCAGCCAAAAAAGATAATTTAACAAAACAGAGTCTGAAGATCACAAAAAAACATTGGCGTCAACCCTGGCTAACTGGCGCCAGGCACCAGTGGCTAGCGCCAGGCGCCAATGGCTAGCGTCTGGCGCCAAGCCTGGTTCCAGGCGCCAAGGCCTGGGGTTGGACGCCAAAGTGGTTTTCAACGCGTTTTCGAAAATCTGATAAATTTCCTGTACTGGAAGATAAAATAATATAATTCCAATCGAAAATGCTATTTGATCTTGATTAAAATTCTGAAGAGTCCTAATTGAATTAGGAATGATAAGAACCTTCTAGGATGTTCAAGAAGACTAAAACCATTCCTAATTACATTAGGAATGATAAATTATATTAGGCCC
Organism: Chenopodium quinoa; assembly: GCF_001683475.1. Classification (NCBI taxonomy): domain Eukaryota; kingdom Viridiplantae; phylum Streptophyta; class Magnoliopsida; order Caryophyllales; family Amaranthaceae; genus Chenopodium; species Chenopodium quinoa. Next base: position 23,121,946 of record NW_018742204.1, on the reverse strand, counting down.
TCCCCTAGATCATTGGGCCGTACATAAAGCTCAAACCGGACCCAGTTTGGTAAATTGGCCATAACTTCCTCAATATTCATCGGAATTGGGCTTATAATATATCGTTGGAAAGGTCTTTGCAACCCCATCCAACTACACCACTATTGGATCCATATCATGGACCAACCAAAATGGATTGGCTGTTTTCTTAAAATAAAGTTTTCAAAATCAGGGAGAAGAGAAAAGAAATAAAACTTCCTGCAACACTAGACCTTTCCACACTTTCGTTTCATTCGATTATAATTCGACGTGAAAGGCACTCATCACCGGGTTTGGTTTTGGGGAGACACAATTGGGTGTCTACACCAGCCCACGGCACATTATTGACTTGAACCGAACCCGACTATAACCCGAGAATGACCCGACCTGATTCTAACCCGCAAATTATTGACTTGAACCGAACCTGACTCAAACTCGAGAATTACCCTAACCCGTGAAAACCTGAATTAAACCCGACCTATTGTTCACCCGACCCAAATCTAATCCGACCTGTTATTAACCTGAACTAAACCCGGCCCAAACCCGATAAGAAGTATGACCCAACATGATCCAACTCAAGCATGACCCAACCTGCATAGGTTATAGAATTAATTAGAATTGACCCGACCCGAGTTGGCCCAACCCATCCTTACCGACCCAAACTCGACCCGTTTACCCGAATTGACAGTTCTACCCGACCTACAAAATTTCTCAAAAAGTGTTGATATTAGCCTTCAATTTTGGAATTTTTTGTCTTTTTTTCATCTAGAAATAAAAATTTACTATAGTCCCTAATACCCTCTAGGAGTCTAATTGGGTGGGTGAAACCATCCAATTTTCCTTTAACGGCCAATTTACCGATTTACAACTTGCACCGATTTCATTAATTCAAGCCTATTACGAACATTTATGACAACATATAGTAATAATAAATGGTTCCAAACAACATTATATATCCCCGAGATGTATCTCCTAAAATCTCAAGCCTTTCGACGCTTGGCCCCGAAATCTCAAAAAGCGTGGATATTAGCCTTCAATTTCGGAATTTTTTAACTATTTTTCGCCGAAAATAAAAATTTTCGAAATGTTTAACATGGTCTTTAATACCCTCCGAGAGTCCAATTGGGTTGGTGGAACCATCCAATTTGCCTTTAAACGACCAATTTACCGATTTACAACTTGCACCGATTTCATTAATTCAAGCCTACCACGAACATTTATGACAACATATAATGATCATAAATGGTTCCAAACGGCATTATATGACCCCGATATGTATCTCCTAAAATCTCAAGCCTTTTGACACCTGGCCCGAAACCTCCAAAATTTCTCAAAAAGCGTGTATATTAGCCTTCAATTTTGGAATTTTTCAACTTTTTTTCGCCCGAAAATAAAATTTCCGAAATGTTTACCATGGTCCTTAATACCCTCCGAGAGTCCAATTGGCTGGGTGGAACCATCCAATTTGCCTTTAAACGACCAATTTACCGGTTTACAACTTGCACCGATTTTATTAACTCAAGCCTACTACGAACATTTATGACAACAAATAATGATCATTTATGGTTCCACACGGCATTATATGACCCCGAGATGTATCCCCTATAATCTCATTTCTTTTCGACAACAGGCCCTGAAACCTTCGAAATTTCTAAAAAAGCATGTATAACCTTTAATTTTTGAATTTTTTGACTTTTTTCGCCCGGGAATAAAAATTGCCGAAATGTTTACCATGGTCCATAATACCCTCCGGGAGTCCAATTGGCTGGGTGGAACCATCCAATTTGCCTTTAAACGACAAATTTACCGATTTATAACTTGCACCGATTTTATTAACTCAAGCTTACCACGAACATTTATAACAACATAAAATGATCATATATGGATCCAAACGGCATTATATGACCCCGAGATGTATCCCCTAAAATCTTAATGCTTTTCGATACCGAGGCCCCAATACATTAGAAATTTCTTAAAAATCGTGGATATTAGCCTTCAATTTTGGAATTTCTTGAATTTTTTTTCGTCCGGATATTAAAATTGCCGAAATGTTTACCATGGTCCCAAATATTCTCCGATCCGGGAGTCCCATTTGGTGGGTGAAACCATCCAATTTGCCTTTTAACGACAAATTTATCGATTTACAACTTGCACCGATTTCATTAACTCAAGTCTACCACGAACATTTATGATAATATATAATAATCATACTCCCTCCGTTTCAAGTTACTCGCAACAAACTTGGTAGTTGCGGACTCCTAGGCAAAAGATTGGAGAAGGATTAATTAAAGGAAGGGGTAAGTAATTAAAGAGAGAGAAAGTGGAGGGAAAGTTAGTGGTCCCAAATAAAGTAGTGGGAACATGTGAGGTAAAGTTGGGTGGGATTTTTTTCCCTCCCTTTTTTTTTTTTGGCTGATCCTTCTAAGGAGCCAAATTGTTTTCCCTCCAATATTTTCATGAAAATTTAAAAAACACATTCAAGTTTCAGATTTTTTCAAATCTGACTATTTTCCAAACAAAAGGCCCTTATAAAAGGCTCATTTCAGATTCATTCCCCCCTATTCAATCAAAAGACAAGTCTGGGAATAGGGGGGAGGGAAAACACTGTTCACCATTACGTACATAGTTCACCATACTTAAATTGTTTCCAAAATTACAAAAACCATCATCAACATTAATTAATCCTAATTCCTAAGCTGAGTTAGTTGCAGTAGCTGTTCTTTGTATATAAATTAGGCTCCACTGAAAGCTTCCAAAAATAAACCAGGCACCTCCACTTCATCACCTACCACCAGATCTGCAAAAAAAAAAAAGGGGACTCATGGAAGAAATCTTTGACGATTTTTTTATATCAATCAAATATTGATGGAGCAACACACAGATGAGTCAAGTGAGACCAACAGCACACAAACAGGGTCAGATTCAAATGAAGGTAATCAGCAACAAGACAATGAAGGCAGTGATGCTGGGGACTCACAGTCAGAATCAGAAGAAGAAAATCAGCAACAACAAAATGGTAGGCAACGCAGAGAGCTCAACATTGAGGAAAAAAGACAGATTGTAGATGATATTCTGCTTAACATGGAAGGGACTCACTTCCAAGAGGTCTACTAACCTCATTAGCAATCAAACACCATGTACACAAATCTACTACAAGTAGATGGTTCAAGGAAATAAAAAAAAACAGATTCTGCTGGGGAATGTTGTTGATGTGAGGAGCAAGAAATTAGGGAAAAAAGGGCCTAAACCAAAACAATACACAGATGAGTGGCTAATGTCTGTCCCACTGTACAAGAGAACAACTAACAGGAGTTATGCTGCTGCATTGAAGGTAGCACATGTTGTCATACATAGATTAAAAAAAAAGGAAGACTAAGGGCAGTCTCAGCAACAAATCACCCAACCCTTAGTGATAATCACAAAGTGGCAAGGTTGAAATGGGTGCTTAATCATGTGAACCCTATTCCAAGTGAAGGTAATCCTAGTTTTATGGATTTTCAGCATCATATTCACATTGATGAGAAATGGTTCTATTTGAACCCAGAGACAAGGACTTTCTACCTCACACCAAATGAGGAAACACCATACAGAGCACAACAGTCAAAGAGGTTCAAACTAAAGGCCATGTTTATGGGAATGATAGGGAAGCCACTATATGATGAGCAAGGGACTATGCTTCACTTTGGGAAATATGGGTTCTTTCCATTTGTGAAGTATCAAATGGCTAAGAAAAAAAGCAAAAACAGAGATGCTGGAACCATGGGAACAAAGGCCATACAAAGTGTAAACAGAGAAGCAATTAGGGACATGATATTACAGCACATCATTCCTACAATTCATGCTCAATGGCCAGCACAACTGTCAAAGAACATAATCATTCAATGGGATAATGCTAGGCCTCATCAAATTCCTAGGGATGAAGATTTTTTGGCAGCAACTCAAGCAAATGGGTTTAATATCCAATTTGTATTTCAACCTGCCCAATCCCCTGACCTAAATGTTTTGGACCTAATACAATCAATACAATATCAATCTTTCCCAAAGAATTTGGATGAACTTTTGGAGAAAGTTGCTGAGGCTTTTGAGGAATTTTAATCCAACACTGAACAGGTATTCATGGATCACTCTACAGTCATGCATGGTAAAAATATTGGAAAAAAAGGGAGGAAACAACTTCAACCCACCACACATGGGTAAAGCAAGGCCAGACAGAGAAGGCACACTACAAGACATACTAGAAGTGGACAGGGAGCTCATCACAGAAACTGTGAACTACCTCAACACTCTTTTTGTTGACACAACAGGGCATCAAGAAGACACACAAGACATGGAAGTGGATGCAGATTAACAAGATGCTGAGACTCATAACAATTTTTTGAACAGGGGATACAACACCTACACAAGATCACTGACTGCCACACATAACCAGTAAACCTTTTAAATTTTATTTATTTTGCCTTATAAATGTATTGGTTATGTGTATTTTGGTAGATAGGATAGGCATATTAGCAAGGCAGTCACTGCAGTGTAGTGTACAAGACTTAGGACTTTTGTAAAGTGTCCATATTATGAATATAAATCACAACAATTAAACACAAATGTTTGTCCATCAGATGGGATTGTCTTAAACAGGGCTAACTCACTAACAAGGGTACCTCAACAACAACCTTGAATTGAGGTTGTTGGAGCCATCCCTTGGGAGTGGTTGCTATCAGATGAGTCCCTTCATCATATGAACACAAAATAAAGGATTGATGCATAGTTTAACAGGGACTCAAAGCACCAACAGAATACACCCACATGTAAGGCATCAGGGACTCATTTGACAGACATCAGCAACCACTTGCCACTTCATGCACCAACACAGACCAACCACAAGGCAGTAGGGACTCAATGACATATACCAGAGCATCATCAACACAAACACTAAGCAACAACAGATACTAGAGCATAATCAACACAAACCCTAACCATCAGAGCATCACCATCAAAAACATGTATCAACAACTAATTCCAGGGCATAACCATCACAAACCCTAACCATCAGAGCATCACCATCAAAAACATGTATCAACAACTAATTCCAGGGCATAACCAACACAAACCCTAACCATCAGACCATCCCCAACAAAAACATGTATCAACAACTAATTCCAGAGCATAAACAACACAAACACATAGCAACAACATATAGCAGAGCATATTCAACACAAACACTAAGCAACATCAGATACCAGAGCATAACCAACACAAACCCTAACCAACATGATATAACACAAACATCAAATCAGCAAAATAACCCAAACCCTAACCACACAAATTCATACAGTAACTCATCAATCAAAAACATCAAATCAACAAACTAAGATTATTATAAGTAAACAGAAAGAGAGAAGAATCGTTACGCTGCGAGATCAGTTACTGGGAGGGAAGTCATGAGGGTATTTCTCTCTCAACCAAGCCATATAATCAGGGTCCCGTTGCTGCAGTCCTCCGTCAACACAGAACGCACCCTTTTGTTCCCTGTAGAAGACCCAGCACCAGCAGTACGCTTCAGGGACTCGGGAAGAACTTCAGTAATGGGTTCAGGGGAATCAGGCACCTCAACCACAACAACTACGACCTCGCTCCTTCTCATAACCACCTGATAAGTCTATTATATATATATTTTTATTCCTGGTCCCACGGTCATATTTGTGCTTATTTGAGCTCTACGGAGCTATTTTTATTACTAATATACGTTTTCTAGTGTTTTTGTAGAGATGATATTATTTTGCAGGAATTTTCATAATTATGACAATTCTCTAGCTTTTTGAGCCACTACAAAGCATTGGAGTCCGATTGTATTTTATGACCGAATATTTAAAGCCCAAGACTAAATTAGAGAAACTGAGTTCGGTGATTACTCTCTCTCTCTCTCTCTCTCTCTCTCTCTCTCTCTCTCTCTCTCTCTCTCTCTCTCTCTCTCTCTTTCCTTTTACTCTTTCTTTACTCTCTTAATAGTTCTCTTAGATTTTCTTTCTCTTAAACCTTTGTTCTTAATCTACTCTTAATTCCAGATTTATTTTGGTAACGATTTCTCTTCTCTTAATCTTAGTTGTTTATTTTATTCCTTTCATCATGACTTATTTTATTGCTTTGATTAGTTTAGTTTTTAATATGTGTGAGTAGTTTTATTTCTAGGGTTTATGGGGATCCATAAATAATATGAAGGGGTAATTTATTGTTGTTAATTATCAATGCTAGATTAATTTCCTATTGATTGATTTAATGCTCTGTGACTAGATTAGGCCTATCTTTTATGCATGAGTTTGACAACATTTATTCGAGATTCGAGAGATGAGAATTGACGTTTAGGTCTAATTTCAATAGGAAGGTTAATTTATAAATGGTTAAGTCGAGATTCGAGAGATGAGATTTAATACCGGTAGATTAATTCTGTGATTGTAATACGCAGCGAAAGCCCTTTACAATCTGGTTAATTGATGCATTGATGATTGACTACTATTGATTTTTGATATTGCATGATAATTTCTTATTGAATTGTTTTAACGCTTTACAATTACGGCTTGTAAAAGTATAGCAATATTGAATTGATGAATCGAGCAGATGTTAATTTGATATTAAAGGCTATTTTCAATAAGAACTTAGATCTAGTAAATTGCGAGAGCCTGTTAGATCTATGTTGATTAATAAATTGCGAGAGCCTGTTAATCATGTTATTTATGCAATGTCAATGATTGATTACTATGTTTTACCCTGGAATATTATTTATTGGTGAACCTATGCCCTAGATAATTTTATATATTGTTTTCTCCCTATTCTCAATCTTAGTAGTTTAGTTTCTTATTCAAATATAAATGTTGGTTACTTCATAATCTAGATTATTTTAATTAATTAGGAATAGAAAGACTTGTTTCCCTATGGAGATCGACCCTACTTCCCTATCTGCTTTAGTTAGAGGATTTAGGTATTTATTTTTTATTAGGGGATACGACTTTACCCTGTCACCACCAGATCTGACTCCTCAGAAGGGTTGTCCTGATCTGCAACCCCTTCATTCACAGCCAAAGAACCACCGGCCCCTAGATCTGGACCAGTTCCAGCCTCATCAGCGTTAGGTTTTGGTGGTTCTTCGACAACAACATCATCCTCGTCATCAATGGAGTATATAGGCTCAATTTTAGCCCTAATTTTCCCCCGATGATAACAAGAAAAGGTGACGGAGCAGCAGCAAACTGGTTTCATGATTCCAGTGCCGCGATGACATTTGTACGACGTAGACTGAGAATCACCGTCTTCTTTTTTGCGACAAGGGGACTTCTTCTCATTTGGGATGGAACTCATTTTGGATTTGGTTAGGGTTTCAGAGAGAGAATCAGAGAAAATCGCAAAATGATAGAGGAGAGAGAAGAGGGAATACGAAAGTAGATCCAGGGTTTATGAGGGAATTCTGGAGAATTCTCCAGTATTTGTTCAAACTGGGCAGCATAATCAAGAACAATTCAATGCAAAATAATGAATGAGGTAGTTGGGGAGTTGGATAAATTCAGAAGAAATAAGTTAGGGGGGTTAATTTTTGGTGGGAATGGTTAGGTTAATTGAATAGATTAAGTACTAAGTAATTGTACTTATAAAATAACAAAACTCATTAGCACAAATATTTAAGGGCAATATGGACATTTCACACAAAAAAACTTACTATAAAAGGAAATAATATAACTTGTTGCAAGTAATGTGAAACGCCCATTTTTAGTAATTGTTGCGAGTAACTTGAAACGGAGGGAGTATATGGTTACAAACGGCATTATATGACACCAAGATGTATTCCCTAAAATTTCAAGACTTTTCGACAACCAGTCCCGAAATCTTCAAAATTTCACAAAATGCGTGGATATTAGTCTTTAATTTTGGAATTTTTTAACCTTTTTCGCTCGGAAATTAAAATTGCCAAAATGTTTACCATGGTCTCTAATACCCTCTGGGAGTTCAATTGGCTGGGTGGAACCATCCAATTTGCCTTTAAACGGCCAACTTACTGGTTTACAACTTACACCGATTTCATTAACTAAAGCCTACTAATAACATTTATGACAACATGTGATGATCATATATGGTTCCAAACGGCATTATATGGCCCTAAGATGTATCTCTTAAAATCTCAAATCTCAAGGATTTTCGATAACGGGTCTCGAAACCTCCAAAATTTCTCAAAAAGCGTGGATATAGATAGCCTTAAATTTTTTATTTTTTTGACTTTTTATCGCCTCTAAATCAAAAATGCCGAAATGTTTACCTTGGTCCCAAATAAAATCCGGGAGTCCAATTAGGTGGGTGGAACCATTCAATTTGCCTTTAAATGGCGAATTTATCGATTTACAACTTACACCGATTTCATTAACTCAAGCCTACTACGAACATTTTTGACAACATATAATGATCATTTATGGTTTAAAAACAGCATTATATGACCCCGATATGTATCCCCAAAAATCTCAAAGCTTTTCGACATCGGGCCCCGAAACCTAAAAAATTTCTCAAAAAGCGTGGATATTAACCTTCAATTTTGGAATTTTTTTTACTTTTTTCGCCCAAAAATAAAAATTGCCGAAATGTTTACCATGATCCCTAATACCCTACGGTAGTTCAATTGGGTGGGTGGAACCATCTTATTTCCATTTAAACGACCTATTTACCGGTTTACGACTTGCACTTATTTCATTAACTCAAGCCTACCACGAATATTTATGACAACATATAATGGTAATTTATGGTTTCAAAAGTCATTATATGACCCCGAGATGTATCTAATAAAATCTCATATCTTTTCGACACCTGGCCTCGAAACATTCGAAATTTCTCAAAAAAGCGTGGATATTAGCCTTCAATTTAGTAATTTTTTGACTTTTTTTCGCCCAGAAATAAAAATTGCCGAAATATATACCATGATCTCCAATACCCTCCGGGAGTCAAATTGGGTGGGTAGAACCATCCAATTTGCCTTTAAACGACCAATTTACCGGTTTACAACTTACACCGATTTCATTTACTTAAGCCTACCACGAACATTTATGACAACAAATAATGATCATATATTGTTCCAAACGGCATTATATGACCCTGAGATGTATACCATAGAATTTCAAGACTTATCGACCCCGGGCCCTGAAACCTCCTAAATTTCTCAAAAAACGTGGATATTAGCCTTCAATTTTGGAATTTTTTGAATTTTTTTTCGCCCGCAAATAAAAATTGGCGAAATATTTACCATGGTCCCTAATACCCTCCAGGATTCCAATTGGGATTGTGGAACCATTCAATTTGCTTTAAACGACAAATTTACCGGTTTACAACTCTCATCGATTTACCGGTTTACAACGGCCAATTTAATTAACTTGCACCGAACCCGACTTGAATCGAAATTGACGACCCAAACCCGTTTTATCCCGTCTAAACCCGAATTTAACCCAACTTTGTAACTAACCTGACCTGAATTCAACCTGACACGCTCCTAACTTGACTCGAATTTAACCCAACCTGTTACAAACCCGGCGATCCGAAATCAACCCGACTTCACTACAAGAAAAACAATTTTGGGCAACGGATTAATAATTTATGGGCGAAAAAATTAATAATCGTCGCCCAAACATCTAATTATGGGACCACAAGGTAAATTTTGTCGCCCAATGTACAATAATAGGCGACGACCAAGATTTGCGTTGCCCTTATTCATAAATGGGCCACGAAATTATTGATAGTTGCCCATTAATATGACTGGGGCGACAAAATAACTTAACCCATTGCCCAAACCAATTAAATTGGGCTGAAAAGGATGTTTAATGTCGTTTCCCATCAATTAAAATTGGGCGGAAATAAAACCCGCTTAATAAAAATCCCAAATATGCCAAAACTTCAAATATTAAACTCCGTACATCATCAGTTTCATTACTTCAGTTCTTCCCTTTCCTCTGTCCCCTATTTGTACCAGAGCTTGCAAAAGCCATTGAAGAGCTATAGTTTTTGCGTGTTTTTGGTCAATTGTGTTTCTTTATACAATATCTAAATCCAAGTTTTTCCTTTCTCAATATTACTTTCTAGTTTGTAATTTTGTCAAACCCTAATTTGTTTGTTAATTTCATAGGTGGTCCGGCGGTGGTTAAGGGAGGCGATAACAACGGCTTCAACGCATCCTCTTAACGGGTCAGTTATATAGTGGTTAATATCAATCGAATTTTGTTTTCTGTAAAAAAAATAAAAAATATTTTGATGCAAAATAATTGTTATTTTATATTTTAATCGAGTGACATTCGAGTTTTGTTTCAATAATGAAATGCAAAATTTGTTCTTGAAAATATTCTATGCTTCTAATTTTCCCAATTTAGATCAATGACGCTATTAGTTTTGGTTAATTTCCCTGATTTTGTTTCGCGTGATGTAAGAAGCTTAGATGACAGATTTGTCCCAAGAAATTGTAAGGATTCTTAGTTGGGTAAGATTAACCCAGAATCTGATTGAATTATAATTGCTCGTGTAATATCAATTATTAGAGAGCATATTAGAGGATATTAGCTCGCTTAATATTCAGTGAGAATTATATTGTCTTTAGGATGTTGAAGGACAATGATATTAGTTTAATTACTTTGATAAGTGGTTTTCTATCGGGTCTGATTTTTTATAATTTCAGTTGTTGTTAGTTTGTTACAGATTTACAATATAGAACTTAACATTCTAATTATTACATGAGTAAATTGACTACATATAGAGAGATTTAATTATAAGAGAACATGTCTTATTTTAAAATATGGCAAACTAGAATCTTTATTTGAACTACCCATGTAATATGAGTGAGCAGAATCAATAGAGTATGATAAATATTGACTTTCATTCTGATTAACTCATGTGCAAATACGAACCTGACTATAATGAACCACGAACTAATTAATTTTTTTGCTTAATTGTAAAGATCCTTCTATTACCCCTTTTGTTCAGGAGCTTAGGAGCTTCAAAGAAGATCTGAACATTAGTGTTTCTTGACCAAGCTACCAATATTCAGGTTGGTGTTTTTTTAAAGCATATAACGGCCGGTAGGTATATAAAAAAGGGCTCGTCGAACTACTATACTAAGCGCTTACCTATAAAAGAAAAAAGGTATATAGTATATTGAATTTTCCAGATTCTATCTACGGAATGAAGATAGGGCAGAGGGGAGAGAGCTCAGTGAGGAAATAAAGAAAGAAGAGCAGGGCAGCTAATTGAATAAGCGCTAGTTCCTTAATTTCTTTGGTTAGTGAGTATCTAAATGATACGAGTCTTCCAAAGATTAACTTTTACAAGTGGTTTGAGAATAGGGTAAGTGAGCACACCTTTTTTTTTCCTATTATATATTTTTTTTCTCTTTTCTTGATTGTTTTCTTTATTACTTATTGTGAAATACAGATTATTAAGCTGTGGAAAGATGGGGATGTAAGGATTACCGAAGAGTTATTTTGTTTAGCAAGAGGACCCATGAAACGTGTTGTGACTTATGATGGATATATCATTAATGGATTTATATTTCACACCAAAAAACGGCAAAGAAATCGAAAAACTCAAAATAGTGATGTGGTGGTTAGAGGCGATGAGGAAAGTGGAGAAAAGAATTTTTATGGGATTTTAGAGGAGGTTATTGTGTTAGAGTATGGTGCCTTAAAAAATCGAACAAGTCCCAAAGTTGTTTGTTTAAGTGTAAGTGGTTTGACGTGTTTAGTGACGGGAAAGGGATTAAAAAAGACAATTTAGAAGCAGTGCCTATCAATGTTACTCGGAGGTTAAGAACCAATGAGTCATTCGCTTTAGCTTCTCAAATTGAACAAGTTTTCTATGTGACTGCTCATAATGAAACAGATTGGATAAGGCAAATCCACGAAACTTCTTTGATTTCCCTAATGATGAAGATACTCATGAAAGCGAATCATTATGGGATCATGTGGCTCCACCGGTTACTAACTATGAAAATGAAAATGATGAAGACATTAATATAGTTAGGGATGATGTTGAAAATGAAGTGGTGTACGCTAATATCAACCAAGGAGATGATTTCATTAATGAGGATGAAGAGGAAGAGGAGGAGGAAGAAGAAGAAGAGGAGGAGGAAGAATTGTCTAATATGGAATCTACATTGCAGGCTCTTAACGATGACCTTGAAGACAATGATGATGACAGTGATAGTTCTAGTGAATAACGTACTTAGCATATGAAAGAGTCATTTATTTATATATTTGAAACTAGTTAAATAATTAAATATGCTCAGATGCTTTATCAAAGCTTTTGCTTTAGTTATAATGTCTATAACCTCTTGGTTTAACTAATTTTCTGTTTTTGTTTATGTATTTGTGCAGAGTAAGTAGTAACTAACTATAACTTTTCTAATTGTTGCTTTTATAATTTAGATTATGTTTTTAGTTCACTTATGCTAATGGATGATAAAAGATTTAAGCAATGAGCTTGGTGATTCTAAATAGTATATATTGAATTCGATATAGGTGAAGAAGTGGCTAATTAAGGAGTTTGTTTTAGTTAACTAACTGGTTGGTTTTTGCAAGGTATAAAGGGGCTGGTACTCTGATCAACAGTAGGTAATATGTGTTTTCTCCTCAATTCTAGCTTAACATGTGGGAATTAAAATGCTCTTTCAGTGAGTTAACATGAATATTGCTTGTTTATTGGCCAAATTTTTTATTTTTGCAAGGCAGTATTCATTAACTCACATAATAGTATGCATATAGACAAGTATAAACCATGTTTCCTAACAACTTTTTTCATGATTTGTGCTTGTTATCTTTGAGGAAATGATCCCTACAATGTTACCAGTTAGTTTCATGCTCATAAGTCACTTCTTTTGAACTACATTTTATGTTGCTCTGAATGCAGAACCATCTCATTTAATGTTGCTCATAATTTATTTAATTATTGATTTTTTTATAGGAAAATGTCAATCATTCCAACTTCATCAGAACAAGATCAACAAGAAAATGAGATTCAACAACCACCACCAAGGTTGACTTATCGTGAAAAGCGAAGGATTGACCAAGCTGAGCTTCGACAAAAATTCCCTGATCGTAAGAGGCGTGGCCCTACTAGGGGTTTAAAATATGCTTCCAAAAGAGCAAGAAATCCAGAAGAAAATATTACGTTAACTTTTATGGATGAGCTTCGACGTGTGGTTGGTGAAAAGGCAAATGAGTTCATATGTGATTGTAGCAATTGGGTTGAAGAGTTTTGTCCTTTGAATGCATTGTATGCCTATTACACTTGATAAAATTACCTTTTATCATTTCCATTTCTTAATGTGTATGTGGATGATTATGATTTAAATATTTTCTTTTTGTCACAGGAATTGGGCTAAAATGGACCCTGATGCGAAGAAAAGTTTATATGACAAGATTTTGGTGAGTTAAAGTATATATAATTCAATTATAAAAGTTATATATAGTTAGATAAATTAGCTTTTTTTTTAAAGCAAGTCGGGAATATTATTAATCAAACCAAATCAACATCCGCCAAGGCTAATATTCCTTGGGGAAAAGAGTCAAGAAAAACAAACTCCGACCCACTAGGGGGAGGGATCATAGCAGCATAATGTGCAACAACATTACCTTATGTTGATCTGCCAACTTTCTGTTGCTTAACAGCAGTAATAACAGCACTTGCATCCCCTTCCAACTCGACTTTAGTAAGGGATAGAGACTTAGCTAATAACAGCCCCATCCTAGCAGCAAGGGCCTCGGCCAGCTTGACAGAAAAATCACCTTGATATCTCTTCACTGCAACAGCAATCAAACGCCCCCTATCATCACGTATAACAGCACCAAGGCCCACCCCATACCCTATAATTATAGCTGCATCAGTGTTTACCTTCAAGCAACCTTCAGGTGGGCGAAGCCAGCTGCTTCGGGAAGTCAGTCCCCCTGCCTGACCACACCCCACAGCCTTGTTGTACTTCCTGTAAATTAGCTTAATAATGATATGTTCTGTCAGATTTAATTTTATTAATAATGATATGTTCTGTCAGATTTATTTTTATATTTAACTTGATGATTTACTGGGCAAAATACAATTTACCTGAAAAGATTGGTGGTTCGGACGCGACTGATGCATTGAGCTTTCAATGTTCTATATTATATAGACATTGGAGGTTTAGACTCAAAGAAAAATACTATAGAGGCAAAACAAAGGCAGAGGCTAGAGACAATAGACCTTCTACTATTGATCCAATACAGTGGGATTGGTTGGTTTATGAGTATTGGAGTTCCCCAAAACAAGAGGTAATGTGCTTCCTTTGTTTAATTTATTGCTAATATGCTAAATATTTTTGCAATTATACTACATTAACTTGCCGGCTCAACTTGTAGGCCATTAGCAAAGTGACCACAGCAAATAAACTGAAGTTAACTGAAACACCGGCTAATGGTGCAAAGTCCACAGCAAGAATTTTCTATGATATGATGTGTAGTTTTGGCCTTTTACTACAAAACGTACAAGTTAGACATTATTTATTGTAAATTCTATGATATGGTGTGTATTTTTTTCATACGTAGATTAACGAGACACAAATTGTTGCCAATCAAGTCGAAGGGTCATCTGAACATGCTGAACTGCAACAAGATCCCATCTATGTGAGATTATATGATGAGAAGACAAAAAAGTATGCGAGATTACAAGGAAATTGCCCAGGAATATTATTGTTGTTCTGTCTTTCATGTTACTATTTAAATAGTTATGCCTACATTAGCCTTATCTCATACTTAATATGCATAATTTTTTAGGATGATTTCATTGAATAGGCATATAAAAAAGGATGGAAGTACTATTTGGGAACCAAATGCTGAAAAGAACTATGAAGAACTCAAAAGGCTTCACGAAACTGAAATCGCAGAACATGGTGAGGACACACTGAGTGTAAAAGATGCTTATATGAAGGTATTAAAACCTAAATCTGGATATGTGAGAGGACTTGTTCCTGGAGCTCGACCACCTACAAAAGTTAGAATCCAAGGAGATGATATGGATAGGGTTCAACTCTCTACTCAAGTTCACACACTAAGTGCGTCAAATGAAGAGCTCAGAGCATCTAATGAACAACTTAAAGCATCAAATGAGGAGCTCAAAGCAGAATTTTCAAGAATGAACAAGGAAGCCATTGAACGTGAAAATAAACTAAGAGAAGATATGCTAAAAATGTTTGAGGAAATGAGGTATGCAATTTTTTCACAAATGATTTAATTTATTTAGGCCAATGAGTTATAAAGTTAGATCATAATGTACTGTGATCAAATTTGGGTTGCATTGTCTTCCGTATAGGAGACTTAACTGTTTCTGGTTTATATGTACTGTGATCAAATTTGGGTTGCTGCCTCAACGCTACTCGATGTTGCTGCAATGCTTCTGCAACGATGTGGGGCTGCCGCAACACAACTGTCTGTGGAAGGAACGCAATGCAGCAGTTGTTGCTGTGGTGCTGCCGCAACGCTGCTGTTGCTGCTGCAGTGCTGCAGCAACGCTGCTGTTGCTACTGCACTGCTGCCACAACGCGCTGCTGTTGCTGCTGCACTGCTGCCACAACTCAGCTGCAATAGTTTTAGGAGCTTTTTCCACGTGCAGCAGTGTATTCACTAAGCTTGATGTGTGTATATCTGATATGTAGATGATTTACATTGCAAGTGATGGAAGCATACATTATTATTAATGTCAAATTTCTCTAATTGACAAAGAACAAACATGCATTACATATCAAACCATTTAGCGTTCATTAGAAAAAAAAAATGCTAATTATGACTTGATACATGGAGAGGTGATTGCCCCTAAATTTCACAATTGTGAGTTTATATTATTTCAAAATGCATTTATCAAGATTTTTGTAAAGATATGTAAAAATATGACCTCCCTTTTATGTGGTGAAAGAAGCAATATTTTGTAGCTTTAATTCTATTTTATTGTATCTTTTTAAATCGTGTATCTAATTTTGGAATATTGTTTTACAGGAAAAAATGATCGTGATATTTTCATGACAAGCCAAGGAATATGATGTATATTTTGAATATATTTTCTCTTATTACAGGTAGTAATTTCTTGGGATTGATAAATTTAACTTATTGCGATCATAGTACTTGTTTCTTAGTAGAAAATTTTAAATTTAGTTGTAATTTTGATTACCTTTGGACCATCAGTTGAACTTGGAGAAAGTCGTAGTACTTTTTGATGATCTTTCAGTTTTTATGAACTATGAAAGGCAATTGTATTGAAATTGTGAGCTATTATGTACTATTGTCCAATGAATACTGTATTGATATATATTATATATATGAAAGAGTGCAGGAGAATGGTAAAAAATTAGTAAGACAACAACAGTAAAGTCACACATAACTTGTTGCCCATGCAATGATTTAGGCAACAACATAATCAAACATAAATCGTTGCCCATTAAAAAATTTAGGATAAAATTCAATGAATATTCAGATTTAAAATTGGCGCTGTATTTTAAAATTGGGCAAAAGATATAATAAGTCGTTGCACAAATTTGTTTGGGCGACGACATAATTATTGCCCATATCTATGTATGCCATGTCACAATTTAACGTTTGGGCGACGAAATACTGTAGTCGTTGCCCAAAAAGCAATAACAAAGGCAACGACAAGCAAGATTCATAGCACAAAGGTATAACTTCGGCAACAACATAATCTGACGCCCATACCCTGCTTTGTGCAACTAAATGAAAGCACGTCGCCCAAACATGAATGGGCGTCGACCCTATGGCGACGAGCCCACGACGAGTTGAAGTTCGTTGCCCAAACTAATGGGCGACGAATAACCAAGTTAGGGCGACGATAATTTTTGTTGCCTAAAATTGTTTTTCTTGTAGTGCTTATTATTGTCCTGACCCAAATTTAACCCGACTTGTTATTGACTCGACCCGAATTTTACCAACCCAAAAATTCAACCTGACCTGATACTAACCCGACTCGAAATTAACATGACTTGTTTTCGACCCGACCTAAATTCAACCCAAATTGATCCTGACCCGATTTCAAATCACCTTAAATGCAATTTTAACCACCTTATTATTGTTGATCAAAGCATTTTGTCTAGGGAGACCAAGTCGGTCCAGGCCAGCATAAGAAAGGAACATCATCCTCAAATTTAAGAGTTAATATAGTATACTTCCTCTGTTCTTTTTTGATTGCACCATGAGGGATTTCACACTTCCCAATGCATTACTTTAGCTATTAATATCTTCAACTTTACTTTTTAAAAATTGTAAAAAATTGATATTTGAAAAGTAAATTTTGAGACGAATCTAACTAGATCCCACATGACTATGTTTTTCCTAATGGATAAATCACAAATTATGATCAAAGAAATTAAGTGAATAGTGTAAAAGTCCTTATGGTGCAATAAAAGAAAAACGGAGGAAGTATGTTTAATCCTCAAATTTAAGAGTTAATATAGTATATGTTTATTATATGGTCAAAGGGGATAATAATTATCTTTCTATATTATAAACTATAGTTCCCTAGTATATTTCCATATATATTATAGTCAAAGGAAATAATTAGCTTGATAAAAATGATAATAATCTATTTATATTTAGTTGAACCCGAATATGACCTGACTTGGAAATGACCCAACCTGATTGTAACCTGCATATTATTGACTTGAACATAACCCGACTTGACTCCGAGAATGACCCGACTTGGATATGCCCCAACCTGATTATAACCCGCAAATTATTGACTTGAACCAAACCCGACTTGAACTCGAGAATGACCCGACTTGAAAATGACCTGACCTGATTATAACCCGCAAATTATTGACATGAATCGAACCCGCCTCAAACCCGAGAATGACCCGACCTGATTCTAACCTGCAAATTATTGACTTGAACCGAACCCGACTCGAATTGAATCCGAGAATTACCCTAACCCGTGAAAAACCGAATTAAACCCGACCTATTGTTCACTCGACCCTAATGTAACCCGACCTGATATTAACCTGACCTTAACTCGACCCAAATCCAATAAGAAGTATGACCCGACGTGACCCAACTCAAGCATGACCTAACCCAAACCCGACCCGCATAGGTTATGGAATTAATCAGAATTGAACCGACCCACTCTTACCGACCCAAACCCAACCCGTTTACCCGAATTGACAGCTCTACCCGAAACCTCCAAAATTTCTCAAAAAGCGTGGATATTAGCCTTTAATTTTGGAATTTTTTTTTTACTTTTATTCACCCAAAAATAAAAATTGCCGAAATAATTACCATGGTCCCTAATACCCTCCGGGAGTCCAATTGGCTGGGTGGAATCATCCAATTTGTCTTTAAACGACAAATTTACCGGTTTACAACTTGCACCGATTTCATTAACTCAAGATTACCACGAATATTTATAACAACATATAATGATCATATATGGATCCAAACGGAATTATATGACCCCCGAAATGTATCCCCTAAAATCTCAATGCTTTACAACACCGATCCTCAAAACATTCGAAATTTCTTAAAAATCGTGGATATTAGCCTTCAATTTTGGAATTTCTTGAATTTTTTTCGCCGGATATTAAAATTGTCGAAATGTTTACCATGGTCCCAAATACCCTCCGGGAGTCCAATTGGGCGGGTGGAACCATCCAATTTGCCTTTAAACGACCAATTTACCGGTTCACAATTTATACCGATTTCATTAATTCAAGCCTACCACGAACATTTATGACAACTAATGATCATATATGGTTTCAAACGACATTATATGGCCCCGAAATGAATTCCCTAGAATTTCAAGACTTTTCGACACCGGGCCTTGTAGACTCCAAAAAATCTCAAAGCGTGGATATAGTCTTCCATTTTTGATTTTTTTTTTTTTTTTTTTTTTTTTTACTTTTTTTGCCCGGAAATAAAAAAAAATGCTGAAATGTTTATCATGGTCTCTAATACTCTCCGGGAGTCCAATTGGGTGAGTGGAACCATCCAATTTGCCTTTAAACGGCCAATTTATCGGTTTACAACTTGCGCCAATTTCATTAACTAAAGTCTACCACAAACATTTATGACAACATATAATGATCATATATGGTTCCAAACGGCATTATATGCCCCCAAAATGTATCTACTTAAATCTAAAGGCTTTTCGACACCGGACCCCGAAACCTCGACAATTTGTCAAAAAGCGTGGATATTAGCCTTCAATTTTGATATTTTTTTACTTATCTTTGCCCGGAAATAAATTTTTTTGAAATGTTTACCATGGTCCCTAATACCCTCCGGGAGTCCAATTGGGTGGGTGAAACTTCTATTTGCCTTTAAACGGCTAATTTACAGTTTTACAATTTGCACCGATTAAATTAACTCAAGCCTACTACGAACAATTATGGCAACATATAATGATCATATATGGTTCCAAACGAAATCATATGACCCCGAGATATATCCCCTTAAATATCAAAACTTTTTTACACTGGGCCTCGAAAAATCCCAAATTTCTCAAAAAACGTGGATTTCAATTTTGGAATTTTTCGACTTTTTTTCGCCCCAAATTAAAAATTGCCGAAATGTATACCATGGTCCCTAATACCATCCGAGAGTCCAATTGGGTGGGTAGAACCATCCAATTTGCCTTTAAACGGCCAATTTGCCGGTTTATAACTAGCACCGATTTCATTAACTCAAGCCTACTACGAACATTTGTGACAATATATAATGATCATTTATGGTTCCAAACGGCATTATATGATCCCGATATGTATCCCCTATAATCTCATTTCTTTTCGACAACGGGCCCCGAAATTTTTGAAATTTCTAAAAAAAACATGGATATTAGCCTTTAATTTTTGAATTTTTTTGACTTTTTTTGCCCAGAAATAAAAATTGCCGAAATGTTTACCATGGTCCCTAATACCCTCCGGGAGTCCAATTGGGTGGGTGGAACCATCCAAATTTCCTTTAAACGACCAATTTATCGGTTTACAACTTACACCGATTTCATTAACTCAAGCCTATCACGAACATTTATGACTACAGATAATGATCATATATGGTTCCAAACGGCATTATATGACCCCGAGATGTATCCCATAGAATTTCAAGACTTTTCGACACCGGGCCTTAAAACCTCCAAAATTTCTCAAAAAGCGTGGATATTAGCCTTTAATTTTGGATTTTTTTTTGACTTTTTTTTCGCCCGCAAATAAAAATTGCCAAAATTTTTACCGTGGTTCCTAATACTCTCCGGGAGTCCAATTGGGAGTGTGGAATCATTCAATTTTCTTTTAAACGGCCAATTTACTGGTTTACAACTTGCACCGATTTACCGATTTACAACGACCAATTTAATTAACTTGCACCGAACCTGACTTGAACCGAAATTGACCCAAACCCGTTTTATCCCATCAAAACCCGAATTTAACTCGACTTGTCCCTAACCTGACCTGAATTCAACCCGACTCGAATTTAACCCAACCTGTTACAAACCCGATCCGAAATCAACCTGACTTATTATTGACCTGACCCGAATT
Source organism: Chenopodium quinoa (assembly GCF_001683475.1). Classification (NCBI taxonomy): domain Eukaryota; kingdom Viridiplantae; phylum Streptophyta; class Magnoliopsida; order Caryophyllales; family Amaranthaceae; genus Chenopodium; species Chenopodium quinoa. Next base: position 23,101,374 of record NW_018742204.1, on the reverse strand, counting down.
CAACCCGACTTGTTATTAACCCGACCCGAATTTTACCAACCCAAAAGTTCAACCTGACCTGTTACTAACCCGACCCGAAATTAACACGACTTGTTATTGACCCGACCTAAATTCAACCCAAATTGTTCCTGTCCCGATTTCAAATCCCCTTAAATGCAATTTAGACCACCTTATTGTTGTTGATCAAAGCATTTTGTCTAGGGAGACCAAGTCGGTCCAGGCCAACAAAAGAAAGGAGCATCACCCTCAAATTTAGGATTTAAATATAGTATATATTTGTTGTATGGTCAAATTAAGGAGATAATTATCTTCCTAAATTATAAACTATACTTCCCTACTATATTGCCATATATATTATAATTAAAAGAAATAATTATCTTGATAAAAATGATAATAATATATTTATGTTTACTTGAACCGAATATGACCTGACTTGGAAATGACCCGACCTGATTGTAACCTGCATATTATTGACTTGAACATAACCCGACTTGACACTGAGAATGACCTGACTTGGAAATGACCCAACCTGATTATAACCCGCAAATTATTGACTTGAACCGAACCCGACTTGAACCCGAGAATGACCCGAACTGATTATAACCTGCAAATTATTGACTTGAACCGAACCCGACTCAAACCCGAGAATGACCTGACCTGAGTCTAACCCGCAAATTATTGACTTGAACCGAACCCAACTCGAACCTGAGAATTACCCTACCCGTTTTAACCCGTGAAAACCCGAATTAAACCCGAAATATTGTTCACTCGACTCAAATGTAACCTGACCTAAACCCGGCCCAAACCTGATAAGAAGTATGACCCGACGTGAACCGATTCAAGCATGACCCAACCTAAACCCGACCCGCATAGGTTATGGGTTTAATCTGAATTGACCCGACCCGAGTTGACCTGACCCTCTCTTACCCGACTCGTTTACCCGAATTGACAACTTTAGTCAAAATCATGATTGGGATGGGGATGGGGGCGGAATCAACGGGACGGGGGAAGGGAACGAGCCGGGATCGACCGGATCAGGACTGAAAATTCGTGGGGAAGGGGGTTGGCGTCTTGGCGACTTGGCAGGACATCGGCACGGTAGGTAAGGGGTCTGGGATCGGCCGGAATAAGGGGGCAGGGGTTCGGCTAGCATGGTGGGCGGTGAGAAGGTGGTTTGGTTAATGGAGTGGGAGGTGGTTTTTTTTTTTATTTTAAATTTTTTTAACCTGGTTTTTTAATTAATCATTATAGTTTTTTTATTTTTCTTTGAAAAATTAAACTTTTTTTAACCAATTAGGTACAGACACGTGTCAAATGTATGTGACCGTTGGGACCATTAGAAGCAAATTCTTATCAAAGTTCAAATTATTATAAAATAATCGAAAGTTGGGATTATTTTGGGCAAATGGAGCAAAGTTGGGATTATTCTTGTTAATTTTTATTTTATTATTTATATTTTTATAATATTCATTTTTATTGTTTTTATTTTTATGATTTATAGTTTTTTTTAATTATTTTTATTATTATGGGTCGTGTTGGCGGACCAAAACGTGCCGGCCACAGGCTTGTACTGGGTTCGTGCTAAAAGTTTTTTTGGTTCATGGCAAGGCCCACCCCTCGTTCCTGGTGCTGCGTCGTGCCGCTAACGGGCTTGTGTCGTGTCGGGCTTCTGTTGTGGGCCAGTTTGGCCCATGCCCAGCTCTATGACTCAAACTTTCTTATCTATCAAAAGATGACATATCAAATAAATCTACCCATAGTGTCTATTATTTAAGTGTCGTATCCTTTTATTAACAATTGAAAGATTTAAATTGTTAAAAACACAAAAGAAAAAAAAAATAAAATAATAATAATTAAAAAAAAAAACGATTTGATAAAATGTTAAGCTGGCTATTGTTATTTTTGTAGATTTTTCTTTATTCTCTTCCATTTAACTATGTCCATGTTGTATACTATATTAAGGTCATGCTTGGATTGGGGCCTTGGGGGTAATATATAAAAAAAAGGGGTGATAAAAGTCAAGTTAGGAAAAACACAAGTAATTAGAGGTGATGATGTGAGAGACAAGATGTTTATAAATGAAATAAGTACAAGTATTTGTAACTTGTAACATGAGGAAAAGAGAGAGGTGGAGGAATCATTATCCTCATTAATGATGATCAAATAGGTTGGGATTGCACCAATCGATTGCAATTAAGAAAAAACGAAATCTCAAACATGTACACTTTACTTTATTACGGAGTAGAAGTTATGATTAGCATTCAATAATAGTAATACATCCTAGTACATGCTACCATTTATACGTAGTATAAAATAGTAGTAGTAGTACAGAATTCTAGTAAAACATAAAGGAATTATTCAAACTTGAAATCTCAAATACAACATCAACTAACACAAGTAATTAAGGATACATACAATAAACCATAGTACTACATATAGGAACATCGATCCATAATACATATCAGATCACTGATATCAGTCTAGCTTATTATTAGGTAATCATGCATGAATATGCAATGACTTCAAGCTTTAACACCAGTGCTGGGTGGGTGGAACCCGAGCTCGGACATCTTCTTGTGTGATTCAGCATAGTGTGCGAAGAAAGCTTGTTCATCCTGCCATTGTTAAACAAATTTACTCTTGATCAGTTCATTTGATAAATTACCATATATATATCATACTATATTGATCAACTATCTTCACAGGAAATTTACTAATAAAGATCCATAAACTCACAAGTAATACCTATATAATTAGGTCTTTTTCTTTTAGACTTAATTCAGTTCAATTCAGCTCGGCTTAAAATAACAGGACTTTAGTGTTCACAACCTTTCATACATGATTCAAACAAATAATACTAGCTAACTTCCTCTGTCTCAAAATACATGCTACGTACATAACTAGTACATGTAACACGTATTGTGCACCCAATACATAATTAATGTTCTTTATGAGAATGTGTTACCTTGGCATACAGTTGAACATATTTGCTAAAAGCAGGGTCCTCGACGAGAACTTTGTCAGTGGGAAATTTCACCAGTCCAGGTTTGTCTTCCTTCCTCAAGTTTCTGATCAACCATAAATTAAGTTAAAATCTTATGAATAAAACTTAAATATAAAAGAATTAAAAAAAGTACAATATATAATTGGAACTAATTCTTGTATAATCTTACACATAATAGGAATTGTCGAATTTGAAAGGGTCCTCTGTGAAAGGACCGTCAAAGCCAGATCTATCATTGTTTGCTCGACCCTGTAAGTTAAGTACATACAAAATAAAGGTTTAAACTTGCCTGAATTAGTAATTTTAATGTTCTCTTCATTGATCTCATTTTAAAAGTATATGTACGTCAACTTTAAATTTGTATGTAGATTAATTGTTGATCGTGAAGTGAAGAAGTAGAGGTTATTATTGGCGTACCAGTGTGTGAGCACCCGATAAGACCACAATATCTCTATCGTTCAAACCCATACGGTAAAATATGTCTCTTAGATGTTTGGCATCTGAAAAACAAATTATCCAATTTATCATCAATTGCACAAATAATCCAAATTATTATCTATTGTGCAAACAAAAAAACCAACTAGGGTACAGAGGGAGTATAGTATTAAATTGGCCTAGGCCACAACTTTTAGGATTGTGAATTTTATAAGTTAAAAGAGCTTCCACCTCAAAATTAAATTATATGGCAATAAAGGTAGTAGCCTTTTAGCATTATAATTAATTAAGGGGACAAAGTTTTCTTTTTTATTTAATGAGTGATGCATATTTTAATACTCACTCTTACTTTTACATGCACTTGATTAATGTGGGATGACACTTCCAAGTTCCAACCATATGTTAATTTGCTCATGGGCTCAACATATAACCTAAATGTATACTCATATTTTATAGTCCGTAATATAATACACAAGCTTATATTTATATTTAAATTTAACAACAAGGTGAATGAATCTATTGAATCAACATCTATTATTAGTAAGGTTTAATTTGATCCATGATCTTGTAATCATAAAATAAAATTTTTACCAATAGGGTGTTTTTGTCATGATTTCCTAAATTTAAACAATTTTCAAGAGTAAATTAAATGCTTATATGTAGCCCTTAGGGCTATGTATAGCATTTTCCTAAAGATTAAACTAGTATTATTGTTATGTACCTCCATTGGGATTTGGAAGAGCACCACTGTCTTGTTGATCCCTAGAATCCTATTTAAACAGTCACAAAAATAAAATGTAGGGTGAGATTACACTAATTAAATCTGTCAAAAAAAAAAAAGATTACTCTAATTAAAGCCAGCAAAATCGATAAATAAAAAGAAAAGTTACAAGAAAATCATTTTAAAAGTCTACGTTAGTTTCATGCAACACTTACAGGACGACCGGGAATAAATGGGATTTTAGGACCTCCGGTTACTTCAACCGCAAGCACACCAGCAAGCTAACATCAACAACAATGTAACCAATGATAAGTTAAATTAACTGTACTATATTCAAGTATTTATATATAAATGCGCGTAATTACTAATTTAAACGACAAACATCCATGAACAGAGAGAGATAATAACAAGTTTTAATTTATTGTATGTACAAGTAATACAATCCCAAAGAAATTTCACCTGATAAAAGTCAGCATAAGTAACCTTGGGGTATTTAGCTTTCACTTGCTCTGTAAGATATTAAGAAAACCACAAGTCAATAATAAGTTGTATATACTTCCTCCGTTCTTTTATTATTGCACCACTTGCCTTTTTAGGAAGTTTCACAAATATTGCACCATTTCTTCTTTAGGAAAAAAATTATTTGTGTTTACACTACAAATACCCAACATACCCTTGTTTTTTCACACTTACTTTTTAATTTATCAATATGTCACATGGACAATTTTGTATTTTTACCTTTCTCTCTCTCACTTTTTTCCACTACCAAAATATTTATACCAAACCCTTATGGTGCAATAATAAAAAAAACGAAGGAAGTATAAGAATACAAGGTCAGAGCGTCCATACCCACACACGTGTACACATACACACAGAAGGAGAAGGGAATGAAATAACAAGGCAAAGTATTTTAGATGGTTAATTTTATGTACGTAGTATGTTTGACTACTCACCGCAAAAATCAACAGCAACTTTGATACCGTTGTTAGGAGGGTTGCTCAACTCACGTCTAATCGAACCATTTGGACCTCCTGTCTTTGTTTTTGCGTCATAAGTTCCTGCATCATGAAATCTACACACCAAAACCAATTCAGGATGGACCTTATAATATATGGGCTTATTAATTATTTTGAAATATTTTATATTTTCGTTTACACGACTAAGTGACTAAGTAAGGTTGTACAAGTACTAGCTAGTTATAAAATAATAAGAGCGTGTGCAAAGGTTTAATATTTTTAAATCAAACAAATAATACGGAATAATGATAACTTCTTTTATTTTTTGACGGGAAAACAATGATAACTTTGGGACAAGCTTGCTTGGTACTTTGATTTGGGACAAAGGCATCAATTCTTTTTCTCGTGGAAAAATAAACTCAATGTTTAACAGTTTACTTTATATTATGTATGAGAGAAAATGGACACAAAACTATATACAGTATATTGTTCATGTAACTTTCTACCAAATATAAAAATTAAAGGGACTAGTAAATAAAAAAAGGACTTGGTTTATTTGAGTTTAAGTTAAACAAATGTCGAAAACCTGCACCTCAAAATAAGTTGATGATAATGCATGCAGTTGTAATACAATTTCAATTTTCTACTTTTATACAGTTATATACGAGGTACCATTTTATGATTTAATTATATCCGACTAATCTAGTAGGTATCCATCCACGCAATAATGGACAGATCAGATCCATCTATATATGCAATGTTATAAGAAATTTAGGGGAGAAAAGAGAAGATTGATGATTACGCTAAACGAAGCACAATGGGAGAAAAATTCTTGTTCTTCTGAAGAAGATCAAGAAGATCTTTACGAGCACCCTCAATTTGCTTCAGATAATCTACATCAACTACGCTCTTTGTTGTGGCTGCCATGGTACCTTGTTAATAATAACTTCAAATTTTTTTTGTAAGAGGAAAAATAGAATATGATTGAGAAGCTAAGATATACAAATATGGCTTCGTGGATAGGGTATTTATATAAGGTTTCAAGTACGAAGGAAGACTAAAACAAATAGTAAAAAGTCGTTAAATTTTATTCCAAGTTGCCACATGCGTTGCAATCGATTTTCACATTAGTAAAATAATGCAAGATATGTTACATTTTCATGGGCGGCTCTTGATTAAAGCATTTTATTCTATTTAAAAAAATAAAAAATAAAAATAAAGTTTATCCTCGTCTCGTTTTATTTATTTATTTTTATTTTTTTTTGGTTCGTAAGGAGAAGGGTCCTATCGGATTGTAACCACTTACAGGTTCTTTTGGCTCCGGATAATATTAATTTATTAACTAAAGAAAATTTAGGCATAAATCTATCATTCGGACTACATACAAATGATACAATGTATAGTTTAAGATGTTTTAAGGTTGGTGACTTGCTATTGAATATTTTGATTTCATGAACTAATTTACATGTGAGTGAAAGTGTTCTTCTCATGTAAAAAATAAAGGAAGTATAAGGACATGTATTTCATATTGAAGAAAAGTAAAAGCCGTGTTCATTTTATAACATTAAGGGAGTAACTAACTCTTCTTATTGCTATATAATTTTGAAATGAAATCTTCTTGAATTTTAAAGTAAGACACCTTGATGGGAAAGCGAGTTGCTTTAAGGTATACCCGCTTGTAGGCTTGTATCCCGAGTACTATAAGGAAGACGCCTACGAGTATACATTTTGGTGTGTTAAAAATTAACAAATTTTTTTATCATCATAATGCTTCACCACCAAATTTAGTCCATAAACAATATAATTAAATTTATCAATAAGCTTTTGCATATATTTTTAATTACGATTAATACATGGCTCCAATTATTGCCTATGTAATTATTTTTTCAATACTTTTATAGCATTGCTCAATAAAATAAGTTGCATAGATCGTATAGCATTGGTAAAAAGAATATATTTAGCCTGACTTTTTTACATCGTTCACCGACCGTCGTTTAATTTGACTTTGAAATATAGTAGGTGCAAATTATTGTAAACTATGTGCTCATTTTTTTTTGTACGGAATATTGCTTTAATAAAATTATCCGAAGAGGATATGGAATTATCACAAATCAAAAAACGAAAAGATGTTAATCACTGAGATTTAGCGAGTGGTACACTATTATATTATAGAACAAAAGTAGCATAGGTATAAGATATTGATTTAATAATTTGAGCATCTCGACCTCAAGTCTTCAACTACCATGTGTCTCATTTATTCAAATCAACTATTTAAATATTATGTTTCAAAACAATTTAATAATATACGACGGATTAAAGGTATAATAATAATTATCATCATAATAATAATCTCACTTAGAACGAGTTTGGTGAGATTCGAACCTTGTGTCTAGAAATCGGAGAACTATCCAAGTATTCTAGCCTTGTATCTTAAATAATTCCTCCGTTCTTTTATTATTGCATCATGCATGTTGGGTGCACCGATTTTGGTAGTGGGAAAAAGGAAGAAAGAGAAAGGGGCAAAAGTACAAAAGTATCCATGTGATTTAAACATGAAATAAAGAATCAAGTGTTAAAAGTAAGGATATACTGGGTATTTACAATGTGTATACAAATATTTTGTTTCCTAAAATAAATATGATGTAATATTTGCAAAACTTCTTTAAAAAGTAAGTGGTGCGATATTTAAAAAACAAATGAAGTATAAATTATATATACAAATAAAAATTCTCCTATTGCTAACCTTTTTTATTAGCTTATTTAGGTCTCTTTTAAGCTCTTTAAATTAATTACCCACTTGAGTAGGTTGATTAAAGTTGTGACAAAGAAAGATTGTTAAACCAGTTGCAAATCCATGTTATTATAGGAATCAAATTCTATCATATATATCTAAATCCACTATTGTTTGATTTGGGACCGAATTAATTCTTGTCTAAGAAGTTTGTAAAAGGGAAGAAGAAGGCAGATTAAAGGGAGTTTCGATTCCAAAAGTTTTGCTACATTACACCCCACTATGAATTTAAAGAACTCGAGCCAAAATCATATTAATGGAAGCTTCTATTCCAAAATCGTATTACTTGGTCATCATATATATATAGGCAACATGGAAGTATCAAATTCTATTTGAGTATGTTCACTATTTGAGCATGTTTCCATTCATTTATTTCTTCAAAATGTTACTCCGTAATTAATGGGTGAAAATATTTTTATGTAACATAATTAGTTGAGTTTAGTTTGCCATATTTTAGATCAGACAAGAGACTCATCTTATTCAAATAAACAACCAATAGTCTAACGTAGAATGAGTATAAGGTTTGCTATTCCAAAAAAAAAAAAAAAAAAAAAAAAAAAACGAGTATAAGGTTTAAAACTATTGAAAGAGTCAAAAAGGAAGAAATTACAAAGTTGCTATCATTGACCAAATTATTGTCAAGAGAGGTTGAGGAAGATTCCTACAAACAAGGTATAAACTGATTTGGATTGGTAAAATGCGTGTGGTCAAATTGTTAAGGAGAAGATCTAGGGGGTAGAGTACGTAATTTAAGGGATGTGGACAAACACATGCATGGAATGCGGAATATTACAAGGACTGCTACCTTATTGAGTTATTGGCTATTGGTGTATTGGTGATTGAGATTTCACTTAATAGGAAAAATTGTATGTTCGATCCCTTCAATAATAATTGGGACTAAAACCTAACCACTCATAATTAATCTTCAAATATGGTTTAGCCTTGAGAGTGAATCGGGTGAGAACACTAAAAAAAAAAAAAAAAGTATGTTATTACTTAGAAACTTTTTGTTCTGTTACTTCCACTGTCAATTTTAATCATTTTTAATCTTTAAGTTTTGATCATTTTTCTCTTACAAAAATATTTCAAATGTGAAAGTGACAGAAGGGGTACATTTTAGTGTGTTATAGTATCAATGGACCAACAATGTCTAAATTCTTATGTTTTTGTCACTTATTCTTTCCATTTCTTTTCCTTGATATTTAATCTTTAGATTATGACAACCAAAATCAGTAAAATGTTCTTCCTTCAGCCTCCTAAAGTTCCAATTGTTTATTTTATAAATGCATATGGACCAGCAATACATTCAGCCAAATTCTATTCCCACTCACACTAACCCTTCTCCCTCAAGGACCATCCACCACTATCTATTGCTATAATTCAACTCTCTATCCCTTCTATTTCTTCCGTTATATAATAGTTGCAACTTTGAAGTATTATATATGAGACAAAAAAATTCAAAGTTGCGACTAATATGTAACGGAGGAAGTACCTTCCTTAGCTTGAGGCTACAGTACAAAATCAAAACCTGCTAAATCGCTAATAACAAGGAGGGAAAATTACCTCCTTGGTTAATCGTGTTTGTTACAACTACTCCAAGAACGGGTACAGCATACAATCACTGTCGTTAAGATATACTACAATATTATTTAGGCTACTATTTTAAGCCTAGAATGCTAACTAAGGAAACTAAGAAAGCTTAAGGAAATGTAAAGTGTTGTGGTTTGATTGTGTGATTCTGACTACTCTCGTTGCTTACATAGAGTGTGATTGGTGACGGTTTCACCCATTCAGTTTTCTCCTTTGGAGCCAAACATCATTCTTATTCTAAAATCAGATTCGTAAATAATACAGAGCTTAGTAGTCCTAATGCCAAGTACAATTTGGGCCGCATGACTTAACACTAAGCCCATTCGGCCTAAAGGCAAGTGTAATTTGGGCTTGTGTCCAAGTCAAACAAATATAAAAAAAAAGGAAAAAAAATGGTCTAACAATAAGTTAAATACTTCCTCCGTTTTTTTTACTTGACCCGGTTTGACTTTTACACTATTCACCACCCCTCCTTTGACCGTGTTTTGTGAATAATATGTAAGGAAAAACATATTTATGTTGATCATTTTGAATTCGTCTCAATAAGTACTATTATAATATATAACTTTAATATTTTTTAATTATGGAGAATTAAACTTATTGACCGTTAAAGTTTTGCATTGGCAAGCGTGATAAAAGAAACAAGTCAAGTAAAAAAGAACAGAGGAAGTAATACGTAGTACTCTGTAATTTTTTGATGAATATCAAGAACAATTTATTAAAACTAATGTATGATTTATTTTTTATTTATTATTTTTTATTTATTTTTTGAAGAAATATACTAGTATGAACCAAATTTAGAATCTATAATAATGGCATATAATTTGGGCCAGCATCAAACTTAAGATTAATTTTTTAGTATAGACTTCACTACTTAAGAACTTAAGATCCATAGTCAAATTTAAAATTCCCCCGTGATAATATATACAACAATACAACTATACAAGTAGTAAACATAACCTCTAATAATAGAGGGCCTCTATTATATACAAAGAATAAGTATATATATACGTAGTATATATATACGTAGTATACATAACCCAATAGTATTATAATCCGTACTCATGTGCTGTTTGATTGGTTATTGTATTCATATAGTGGATAGACAATTAGACATCATTATGCATGCTCTCGAGATTTGAGATTATCCAAGTAGGAATCTTGGTAATTGGCCAGTGCCCAGTGGTAATAAACTTAAACTTACTTATCTTTATTACTTTACGTGCATTTTATTTATTTTTATGGTATAGAGATATTCACTAAGAATAAAAACAGAACTTCATCTCAACGACTCAACTCTTGAGTTGAAATTTTTTCTGTGGAGGCGGATGCACCATTCTTGGTGCATCCAGTATTCTTTAAAAAAAGATGGAATGAACATTTAGCTATTCAGTAAAGAACATATAGTTGTTTTGTAAAGAACATATAGCTATTTTATAAAGAACATCCAGTTTTATACGTTTTTTTGTAAATCTAAAGAACATTTGTAATATTAGTAAAAAACATGATAATATTAAAGAACATTATTCATTTAGTAAACGTACATTTGGTATAAATGATCATGTATGTATATGAAAATGTACATTTTACTGTATTATAATGTACATTGTATTATATTCTAATGAACATATATGTTATAATGTTGGTTACATGTGTTTTATGTACATTGTATTATTTGCATCATATAAGTATATGAAAAAAGAACATTTTACTGTATTTTAATGTACATTGTATTATTTGGATTTACAACTTTTTCTAAATTTGTCTATTTGCTTGCTTTCTTCTTCCAAAATATATTAATTGGTTGATCTTCTTCAAGAATTTCATTCTATTTCTCATTGCAACAACAAAATTATATCAAAATCGCAATTAATTTTCAATAAAATCAAATATTACAATTTTCAATCAAATTTATAAAAAACAAATACTCAAACTCAAAATAAACAAGTATGAATGTCAAATAAACAAGTATAAATGTCGAATTTGGTCTTACCTTTCGTTTTTATTTGTCATCTTGAACAATTTTGGGCTCAAAATTTCGAATTTCTTGAAATTTTGTTTGAGGTTTGAGGAATTTAAATGGGTTTGAAGTTTTGTTTGGAGAGAGAAAGTGAACTTTTGGTAAAAAAATTGAAATGATTTGTAATTAATATATGGTAAAAAAAAATTAATTATAGTACTATTTATCTATTTCATTATACAAAATTTCTTTTAAAAAAAATATATATACAAAATTGTTGCATAAAAAACTGATGTACATTACAAATGAACACTATGTTCTTTTATGTATATGTCCATGTACATTATAAATGACTACTATGTTCTTTTATATGACCATGTTCATTAATATATATCTGAATGTTCATTCCGCCTTTTTGTATTTTGGAGCAGATGCACCATGTGGATCGTGCATCCGCCTCCACGAACCAACTATTGCTCTTGAGTACCCCAAATACTTAAATCAATTAATTTAATTAAAGTAGTTGACATCTACAAATTAAGCTTACTTACTGAAAATATACTTTATGAAATTCAATATGTCGATAGTTCATACAAATCTGCTCCGTACTAGCTAACAATCAAATTAAAAGACAAAAGAAATCAATACAGTGAAGCAGGTATTAATATCATATTAAGATAAATTATAAACATCTTCATGTTTACGTACGATTCATTTATTGCATGCAGGGAGGCTAGGAACGCTGATTTTCTCAAAGCAAGTTCCTAGCACGTACAGTATTCCCCGTTACAACACGTTGTTATTACACACCTCAAATTCATACCATAATAGATATATATAGTACAACATTGCCAGTTAATTCTTGAAGTCATTATATATAATATATATATGAACTCCAAGAAATTAATTTTAACGTTCATTATAAAGACTGTTACAGTTAACAGCCATTATATGGCCTATATAAGTATATATGGCCATATATGTATAGCAGGCAATTTAGCAGTAGCCTGGACAGCAGCCATTTCCGGACGAATAGGGTTGAGCGTATCCATATTGTCCGGGACAGCAGCCATCATTGACTTCGCCGTAGGGCTTAGCACACTGATCAACCTCCTCGTAGCATCTGTTGTCTTCATACATGCTGGATCCCTCGTAATTGAATCCTAGCTCGGACAACTTCTTGTGTGAATCCGCATAATCTCTAAAGAATGCTCTTTGATCCTGACAATTTCAAACAATATCATCTTTATAAACCAAAATTTACTTACAGAAATTGATAGAGTATAAAACATATTTCTGGGCCTCAACCATCAGCTTAACCTTTTGGTTGAGTTGGTCCTCTAACAGAAATAAACCTAATGTGATATTTACTTATCAAAGTGGATCATCATACGAGAAAACATGTGGCAAAAAATAAAATTTTAGTAGACTAATTTGTGCATGATAGTGAAGTTGACATACCCTAGCGTAGAGCTCAACAAAGGGACGGAAGCGAGAGTCAGTTAAAAGAGCCTTGTCAGTTGGAAATTTCACCAATCCTGGGGTATCACCTCTTAGTAGTTCTCTGATCAAATCACACACAAAAAATAGTCAAATTCATGATATTAGCCCATTATAGATGTGTCATGTTGATTCAAGAATGTTCAAATATACACAACCTATTCTTATTAGCTAACTAAAAACAAGTATTCGAGAGATTGTTTTTGATACATCTATATGTTTGTGAAAGAAGTTTAGGGTGCTACTATATACAGATTGGAGTGTACTACGTACAAGATAGAAATAAAATCATAAAATAGTGATGCATCGTATGGATCGAAAAAGGAAAATGTTTGAACAAGTTGATATATAAAGTACTTACACAAAGTAGGAGTTATCAAACTTGAGAGGGTTCCGGGTGAAATTGCCTTCAAAGCCTGATCTATCCTTGTGTGCTCCACCCTTCAATTTTCAAAACAAATCACAATACAAAAATTAAGTATTTATTTATTGCTTTTTAATACCCATATTTGATTGATACATAGTTGGACTAGAGTGTCTCACCAGTGCATGGGCCCCGGAAAGTACCACAATATCCTTGTCATTGAGGCCTATTCGGTAAAACACATTTCTGAGATGATCCGAACCTAATTATAACCCATATTTATGTGTGAGTAAATATCAAATACGGAGTATGTATATATTTACTGTGGTCGCAAACTAAAAAGAGACGGATGAAGTATGGTGTACCTCCTCTAGGGTTTGGGATGTTGTCTTCGTCTGGAGCATCAGCGTCCTATTTGAAAGATGATAATTATAAGGTGCTATATGTAATGCTTATTTGCCAAAAACAAAAACAAAATCAACATTACATGTACTAAAAACAGGTTATGATAATACTTACAGCGCGACCTGGAACAAAGTCAATAGCAGGACCTCCGGTTACTTCAATTGCAACAATCCCAGCAAGCTGAGAGAAACAGTAATTTTAAATTTATATAAAAAAAAAATATCAATTAGTTAGTCACACTAAAATGACTCGTTTCTTGTATTATGGAATCATCAAATCAAATACAAGTACAAACACAAAATTAAAGTAAACTTTGCCTTATATGAATTAACATAACATAGTAGAAGAATCAACTCCAATCCCACACTAAAAAAAAAAATAATAATGAAAAAATCTAACTCGGAATACATGTGATACTATTACCACATAGCTAGAAAAAATTACATAAAAATTTGAAAAGTGTTCTCGAATTTTATTTTATTTTATTTTTTTTAAGAAATTTTGTTAAATGCAATAATATGTACTACTAATAATTTTAGCTAGAAATTTTGTTAAATTTCGTACCTGATAAAGGTCAGCATATGTAATATCAGGGTGCCTTCTCTTGATTTGTTCTGTAAAAAGGGGAATATATTAAAATTGCATACAAAAAAAAAACATAAAACCAAAAAATATTAAGTTTTAAATTAGGCTTTGCATGATAATTTGTTATTCTAAAAAATTACGTGTATGTTCTTTGTTATTATTAAGTTTTATATATGTATGGCCTACTAGCTACTTCACAAGTTTGAAAATTTCTTGTCAAAAAAAAATGAAGTAGCTAAGCTAGTAGAGAATTGAATTGGATAATCTTACCACAAAATCTAACAGCATTTTCGATTCCCTTGTTTGGAGGACGGCTCAACTCCTGAGTAAACCTAACGGAGCCATTTGCACCACCTCGTCCTGTTGATGCATCATAGTTTACTGCATCATGAAACCTACAATATTCCCATACCAACTTAGTAAGTAGCTAATTAGTATGATAGTTTGGTTTTAATTAGATCAGTATTGTAAAATTACACATAAATTTGTATGTTTTTATAGTGCATAAAACATATTCCTGTACCTTAAAATGAAAATATAAAGAAAATATGTTGAACAAATAATTAATCAAAAGGAGAGAAATTACGCTAAGCGAAGGAGAATAGGAGCAGAGTTGTTATTGTTTTGGACGAGAGATTGGTGAAGGTCTCGACGAGCAGCCTCAATCACCCTCCAATAGTTTTCTTTCACGATTGGTACTCTTCCCATTTTTGCCTTGATCAAAATTTTAACTCAAACAATTTTTTTTTTTATATTCTTGATTTATTCTTTGTTTGGAACAACCGTCTGTTTAAATAAGCAAGGAGACAGATTTTAAAAATATTGCTTGTACATGTGTGATATAATTTGTAAGTGGCGTCCGAATATGCAACTTTTTTTAGTGTGTGCTCATAAATTCTAATCTGCCCTGTAGCTAAAAAAGCAAGGATTCTCATGCTCCATAATAAAAAAATAAATAAACAAATTTGTAAGGAAAAAATATATGGTATCTAAAAATTTGTTACAAAGTGATGTAACCGGTGTTATATCATT
Source organism: Chenopodium quinoa (assembly GCF_001683475.1). NCBI lineage: Eukaryota > Viridiplantae > Streptophyta > Magnoliopsida > Caryophyllales > Amaranthaceae > Chenopodium > Chenopodium quinoa. The sequence continues at coordinate 23,086,031 of NW_018742204.1, read as the reverse complement.
TGTTTAATATTCAAAGGCACTAACCTAGCAAAGGGAAAAGTCTATAAGTAAAGTGACTAAGTATATATACCGTGTATATTCTTTCAATTTCAAATGTAATCAAGCAATTGAAATATAAACATACCAAAAAAAAAAAAAAAAAAAAAAAAAAAAAAAAAAAAAAAAAAAAAAAAAACCTTCTAGCACAAGTGCCAAGTTCGGTTTACTAAAAATGACAACAAATATAAATCAAATATCAATAATACGCTTGGCAATCCGACTCCAAATTAAAATTACACCCCGTTCCAATCCATATTATCAATTAATAACATGTCACAGAATCAGTCTTACCAAAAATTATGCTTTTAGAGCTGTGATACGTAAAAAAATATTTATTGGTTGTAGGCTTGTTGCAATAATACACAATAAGATTTCGGAGGAAAATCATAGATGCACCAACACAACACATGGAACCAATTCTATCGAATCCTATCATGGTATTGATAGATAAACTATTAAATTTGTTCAATTCTACACGTTCACATCGTAAACGAGAGAAAATAATAATAATAGATATATTGAACATGTAATGTATAAATGTATTGGTGTCAAAGCTGTTGGCTATCCAACTTGATTAGATCAGCCACTAAGGTAGAATCAAATTCTAATTGACCTTTGGTATTGGTTTCTTATCTAGAATATCTACGTTTCCCTTTTTTTCTTTTCTAGAAAGCCTTTCACAATATACTCGTATAAATTTCCTCTTTAAATTGTATAAATTTCTTCATTTAAGTAAATATTTTGCTTAAATGGTCTTTTTTTACAATGATAACACAAGTTAAACAATAGCAATCGATTTCAATTAACTTTTTTTTTCTTAGCTTTCAACCCTAATGGATAAAACTATTAGGTGATCCTATCATCAAGGTATGGAGAGAATTTGATTAGTCTTAATTAGCAAATCGTTAGGGTCCTAATACATATTGTATTGGTGAAGTTAGAAGCATGCAAATTGATTTATTATTGATCCGCATTATTCATAAATATAGTCTTTAGTCTTCTGGTAAGAAGAACGACGACCTTGTTAGACTATGATCTCTTACAGATTAGGAGCGCCCAAACCAACTACACGAGTCATGCTATTTTACTCAATATTCATGCTATTTTTTTCTATTTTTTTTTTTTTAACAAAGAGTACATTAAATGAAGAACAAATTAAATTTCATCCTAACAAGGCTAAAAGAAACAACAAACCATAGACCAAACAAAACGGGCAGCACACCAAACCCAACCCATAGACAAGTCATCATAGTGGGCTAGTACAGGTTGCAGCTTGACTCTTTTCAAAATCTTTAAGGCCGGCTAATTCTAAAATTGGGCCTTTTTGGTTCAACGAGCTGGTAACCTAGTATGGACTTGATTGAAGATCCATACTAGAGTGATACAGATTTAAGATCCCATAAATATCTAAATATGATCTGTTTAGTACAACATGAAATGACTCTGATCCTAATTCTATTGCTTGGTTCATGAGTTAATCTAATAAGATCGCATATAACTATATTTGCTAATATGTATAAATCATAAAAGATCATCAAAAGAAGAGGTTTGAATAATAATGTAAACTTATAAATAAATAAACAAAGTGAGTAAGAAACTAAAAACTAGATCATGATTCAAGAATGGGAAGGGAATTCTCACTGCACTCAACTTTTTGGTGATGTTAGCACATGGAAGTGATAAATCGTGATCATTGACCCACACTACTTACACTTTGTGTAACATACAACCAATATGGCAACATACCATCCTCAATTCCTCATATATAATAGTCATAACGTTTATGATCGTCCATATTTTTAAAATTATAAAGTGACTTATAAGTTTATACATTGTTTATTTTAAAATTGGTTATTTGCATCAATTTGATATTTTTAAGAATGCCAATACACATTTTAATGATTGATATTTGTAACTTTTTTTTTATCTAGGGAGATATTTATAACTATCTATTACTCATACAATGCAAGTAGTTTATAAAAAGAAACGTTCACATAATACTGTATTATATATGTGGCATTGGTAATTCAAATTAGCTCAATATATCCTTCATGTCTATTAATTACAGATTACCACTAGGCACTAAGGACATGTTCACATTTACTTAATTACAGTTCAGTTCAGTTCCAATCTATTCAGTTTAGTTCGATCAGTTCAGTTCAGCTACAATCTGTTCAGTTTAGTTCGATCAGTTCAGTTCAGCTTCTAATTATTCTCTCTCATAAAATATTCATTTCATCTCAGTTCAGTCCTAAGAGGGTATTTTATAAATTATTGAAGAAGTTAGATGTTCAAAAATGAAAATGCATTAGCATAGCCATTAGCATGATGATTTTTTACATACAATATTACATCTTAAGTTATCTTAATATGTGCATGTTAACAGTAAAGCACATGGCAGCAAATATGCTGGCAACTTCTGCATTGTAGTCGACAGTAGAGATCCAGTTTGTCAGTTATTGAGTACGAGTACATACGAGTATTCAATTTTCCTCCACTCTCATGCATGTCGTAGTTTCTTACTGTATTAATTAAGCTCACTATAGCTTGATTGCTTGAATTTAATATTGTACTGTCAACATGATGATTGTACTTTGTATTTTGCAAGTTAAATGTACAAAGATTTTACGTATAAAGTATAATACATACAAGGTTATATTTGATTTGTTATGATATTAAGGGCATGTTCTTCAGCTTAATTTCATTTTAATTCAGTTTAGTTCAGCTCCAATCAGATTAATTCATTTTCTAATTTCATTTTCTCATAAACAATTTATTTCGGTTCAGTTAATCAGAACAAGCCCTAAATTAGAAGAAAAATTAGATAAAATTAGTTTAATTAAGTTAAAATCAGATACGAAGTATATGTACATGTTTTCTACATTTTCGTATACAGATTAATTAGTTAGTTAGATTTAAATAAAATTTAACAAAAAATGTTCAAAGAAGACAAATTCTTCCACGATGTTTTAATAAATTTAAGCATTTTTATCTACACTTATTAAGTATCAAAATAAAAATAAAAAATAAAAAAAAAATTCCGAATATACAAGTTGACAAAATAAGTTTCAATAAGTTGCTAAACACTTGTGCAAGTAAAATAAGTTTTTTTTTTAAATTTATTTTATTTTTTAACAAGCAAAAGAAGTTAAATACTCCCTAAGCTCTTACAAGTCAAAATAAGATACTTGTACAAGAGAACACACTCAAAAAGTGCAAATAACATGAGGAAAATGATGAACAATACGTATATGAATATTGCAAAAATTTAATCAATTTACAAGTATCATTTTAAATTTTTAATACTCATATGTCACCAACTTTTGTATATGAATAGTATAAAATTTTTTAAAAATACATCTATTTATAAATGAAGGGTGTACTTTTTTTTTTCGCCAAAGTCTCATCGTTATAAATATAGGGTGTAATTGTTTAAAAAAAATACGGAGTACTCCGTGTATATATATAGGGTGTTATTAAGAACAAATGAAGTCTTTATTCACCTACTTAAATGGGTACGATGTACACGATTGACGACTTTCCTTAAAAAATGGGGAAAAAATAAAAAATGATGGCTCATTAAAAACTCGTATTTAAATGCATAATTTTGTAATCCGCGTCATCACATTAATGTGGTCGCACCCAACACCATTAATATCAGAAACTGAAACATTCCCAAATAGGCAAACAGGCTAGCTATGCCCGTTGCAATGATCAATTTACAACTATACCCCTAACGCCCAAATTAAATTAAATTAAATTCAATTATTTAAAGAAAAATATTTTTCATTGTCTCCTTGCAAATCTTTGTTCACAGGTTAGTTAAGTGCATTAATGCATTATGCATTATGCATTCTGCATTCGCTTGATTGTAGTTTGTACAAATACTCTTCAAAATTTAGGCACATTACTCGCTGTATTTATAAATACTTGTTCCACTTCTCATTTTCAATCGTTTTTAAATACTTAATTCATTTTCTTATTTGGAAATCTTTTACAATATTTGAATAATATTTCACACATTTCGGACTATATGGTCATTTTTTTTTTGATAAAACTATGTGGTCAATTGACTATTGTTTCATTTACATTACTGATCCAATAAAATACTGTACTAATTTGTTTTTAATGTTGCGTAAAATATCTCTAAATTTGACATTATTATCTGACACTAATAAGAGGTGTAAAGTGATTCAAAAAAAAACAAAAATAAGAGGTGTATAAAATATGATATGAACTAGAAAAAATGGAATATAGTTTGAAGTAAAAAGAAAATAATTGATCCAATCTTTGAGCCAAAAGGTATAAGAATCTGGTTTATAGTTTATAGTTTATAGGTTCTATCCCGTGTAAAATCCTTTTTAAAATCAATATTAAAACAAAATAGTTTCAGTTTGTTAATGAGTCGTGACCATTTGATTTGCCAAATCAACGAAATTTATTTATCTGAGTATTTAATCGTTTTTTCATCTACAAGTGAGGGACACATGCATAATTTGGTACATAGTCTTTTAGATGGTCAACTAATAGTGTCAAAGGCAAGTTGAATAAAATCATTAAACAGCCGTAAAAAGCACAAAACTATAGACCAAATTTTTGTACATATTTACATAACATGCCACCAGACTAACAAGTTTTGTTAATCTGGCAGATTACCTGATATTTTCCGTCATTAATTATGTATTAATTTTTTAGTATAAGTTTTTTTTTTCTTTTTTTTATTTCTAATTTCGAAAATTCAAGCATCCAATTTCGAATATGAATCTATACAATTTTGGCAACAATCAACCCTAGTTTGTCTTCTTTGGACACGATTCAAGTAGTGTAAGCTATAAACTACTCCTAATACCAGTATAAAAACTCCAAATTTTAACCTATCATGAAAAATACTTGAGAATCATAAGATAAATACGAGACTACGAGTAACATTAACGCATTTGACTATATGTTGACTATATGAGGATGCAACGTATTGAAGATTTGAAGTACAGAGTAGTAGTCAACATGGTTCAAACTTTCTGTTGTGAGACTTCTAACATTACCTAGTACAAAACCACTGTCTGCGAGAGGACTCATTTGTCATTTTACCTCATTAAACATTCTTCATCCATGCAAACCCAAGCAAGGGTAAAATCGTCAGTAAAAAAAAGTTAAAAAAAATCCAAATTACTGGTATAAGAAACAACTATTAACGGCACTCTGCCCCATGCTTCATTGTGCTCCTCTGTTTCTCTTTCTCTCCCTTTCTCTCTCTCTCCTCCAAAAAAAAAAGCAGATTTCTAGAGAGAGAAAACACAACAAAGCAACCTTAATCACACTTAAAACCCAGCGTTTGAATCCCTTTCTTCTTCTCAAAAGATTCAACCCTTTTCTTTTCATTTCACTCTTCTTCTTCAAAAACAGAGTTTCTCAATTAAAAAACAGAGCTTTTTTCTTTTCTTTTGTTGTTAACTCTTCAAAAATGGCGTACCCTCCATAACTCAAAAACCCCATCTCCAAATTCACTCAAAAACCCCAATTTTTTCCACCCAAAAATCCAAAATCCAAAAATGGGGTGTTGTGTATCAAGAATTGACAGACAAGAAATGGTATCAAGATGCAGAGCAAGAAAACGATACATGAAACAATTAGTTGAAGCTAGATTATTCCTTTCATCTTCTCATTCTTTTTACCTTCGTTCTCTTCGTTCAACCGGCTCCGCTCTCCTCCAATTTTCCACCGGAGAATCCTCTCTCCTCCACCACCACCACCACCTCAACCGCCGTGAAATCCCACCGTCGCCGCCGCCTCTACCGCCGCTCCCACCAACACCACCACCTCCACCATCAATGTCACCGAGCACCGATACATGGACAACCACCACTTCAAACACAACAAACACCTCAGCTCTTCCTCCTCCGCCGCCGCCACCGCCGCCGCCGGTTTCCGGTTCCACGTGGGATTTCTGGGACCCTTTTGTCCCGTCTTCGGGTCCGAGGAGTGGGACCGAGGAGGAGGAGTGGGAAGAGGAGGCTCGAACTACTACTAATACGATTTCCGCCACTAATACTACTAATGTTACGGTGACTCCGATGAGGGCGGCGGCGAATGTGGCGGCGCCGCCATCTGTGGTTAGTGGGTTCTCGAAAGAGAGTGAGATGGCGGTGGTTGTTTCGAGACAAGGGAAAGAATTAGTTGAGATTATTAAGGAGTTAGATGAGTATTTTTTAAGAGCTGCTGATGCTGCTAGTGTTGTTAATGGGGTTTTAGAGGTTCATACCTTTTCTAATCTCTCTACTTCTTCTACTAATTACCATCAATTAAACTCCTCAGGTATTTATTTATCTTTTTGAATTCTTGTTTTGAAATGATTTCATGTAATTTGTTAATTGTTTCAATGATAAAGTAAGTGTTATCGATTTTGTAGGGAAAATGTATAATAATGGGAGGAATTTAAGTTCAAGTTGGAGCCCAATGTTGTGGGGTTCAAGTGGTAAGTTAAATGGGTTAGGATGTGGTAAGTTATTAGGAGATGACATAATGGTTGGAAGAATGGGAATGGTTAATAATGTTAATGGTAGTAGTCATTGTTCTACTATTGAGAGACTCTATGCTTGGGAGAAGAAACTCTTCCATGAAGTCAAGGTAGTGTTCTAGTCAATTCTCAACTTTCATGTAGTCGTGATTTGATCTCAGGTCTTGGATAACACGTGCTCGCGAGACATTATTATTATTAATGAGATTTGAATTTTTATTGATTGGATCAGAATGCGGAGAAAATAAAGATGGAGCATGAGATAAGGGTGGAACAACTAAGGAGATTGGAGGTGAAGAGAGCAGATTATTTTAAAACGGAGAAAACAAAGAAAGAAGTGGAGAAATTAGAGTCACAAATTGAGGTTGCTAGTCAAGCCATTCAAACAACTTCTAATGAGATCATCAAATTAAGGGAAACTGAGCTTTACCCTCAACTCCTTGACATTGCTAAAGGGTATATATTCTCACTAATTTCTTTTTCTAATTAACAAATTTAGTATTATAATTAGTGATAATTTTAATTCAATTGGCCTAAAAATAGAAATATGGTCTAATGATGCATAAATTTGGAATGTATGATCACATGTTTTAGGCAGTGGTAGTGCCAATGTATAATTGTGATTCACGTGCACTATGTTGTCCTTAGTTGATTGTCATTTTGCTTGATTAATGCTAAATTACTACCTTTCCAACATTGATCTCATTATCTCAATTGGTATAAGTTTAACGTTTTTTAATTTGAATAGTTGATGATAAATGTCACATGGTATGCTTAATTGTCAATGAAAATAATCTGAGATTATGGAATTAGGACTAGTAAGAGGAATCCCAGTATGATACCGTGTTGTATTAGCATCAAGAAACGTTACATTGTTAGCAATGACTACCTCCTCGGCTACAACCCATTTAATTGTTGACTCTTGAATGATTGCATATGCATGAGTAATGAGATTATGCCTTTAGTTTAGAGACTTTGATTATACTTTGCTAATCTTTGCGTGCTTCTCATTACTAATCAATTAACAATTATTTGGAGGCAAAGTAATAAAGCAATAGTTCTCTAAGCAAACTTTTTTCTTTACAGTTTATGCTTTGGTAAAGATTTAAAAATTAGTGAAAGAAAACAAGTGTGGGTTTCCATTGAGTAAAAAGGCAGAGATAATTTTTTTTTAAACCATAAATAGGAAAGTTACGAGTAATTTGAAACGACTTAAAAAAGAAAAATAGAGCACTTAATTTGAAACAAAATGGGTGAGGTCAACTATTTGGAAAATTTTCAAGGTCAGAAGATGTGCCATTGTTCATTATTTACCACAGTAGGTTAGTACTAACAGATCCCATGCTGAAGAAAGAGATACTTTGATTTTAAGACTTTTGACTGCCTTTATTTTCACTTTTTACTACTCCTAAGACTTGAATTGACCCACTTTTTGCATATAATCCAAAATATACTCCTGTTTTTTAGTAGTACTTAAGAAAATTAAAATAGACAAAATTAGGTTTGAAATACGTAAGATTGCTGGTTGGTAAACCATAAAACACGTATTAGAGATTTTTTTAAAAAAATAAAAATAAAAATAAAAACAAGTACTTCTTAGCCCGTACTATAATTGAGGTGTATATAAGTATATTGTTGCAGCGTGCAGTCATATATAGTACTACGTATGGGTTGGAATTGGACCATTCTGTAAAAAAACACAAAAATTTAATGTAACTTGACTGTTTATGTTGCACTTTTGCATCTTATTGAGGTGTTTTGTTCTTTATATCCGGACTTCTGATGTGTAAAGGATGTAATGAATTTTACTCTTTGGAGAAACGTGGTCTGACTTGTCCACATGCATCATGGTCTAGTCTTTTTCGCTATTTTATGTCCCCGTCGTTGGATCAACTTCTGATTCAACAACGGGGTTGAACTCCGACTATTGTTTTCTCTAGTTATACTTGAATTAGATGGAGATGAAAGAAAATTACTTGCATAGTAAATGAATAGCCTTAATTTAAGCGTAATTAACATTTCAAAGCATTCTTCTGTTTAGTCCTTTTCAAGTCCTAGAACTAATTCCCTGTACACTGATTCTTTTGGCTGTATTCAGTAAAATCACTATGGACTAATATGTAATTTATGTCATGTTTGCATGAAGTATTGACTAATAGGTAATGTCGTGATTTTTGTGTTTGCAATAGTTTGTTTTGAGGTTTGGAGGGTCCTTTAAATTTACATTCAGGAATGGTTTCCAGTTTAACTCCTGTGCCTTGATCAATGCTCCTATTTCTTAGTCTATTGTAATCTCTTTGATCCACATGCTAATTGTTTTAGTTTTTTTTTTTTTTTTTTTGGGACGATGTTTAGGTTTATGTGCATGTGGAGGAGCATGTACGAATGTCACCAAGTCCAAATGCACATAGTGGATCAGCTGAAGTTCCTCAATGCCATACCATCCAACGAACCCACATCTGAGATCCATCGTCAGTCCACATTGCAACTCGAGGTGGAGCTCCAACAATGGCATCAATCCTTTTGCAGCGTAGTAAAAGCTCAACGGGACTACATCCGTTCTCTCACTGGGTGGCTTCGTTTGAGCCTCTTTCAGTTCAACAAAAACCCACTAATGAGATCAGTCCAAGACTCCACAATCTACTCCCTTTGTGAGCAATGGCAGCTTGAAATCGATAATGTCCCTGACAAAGTGGCGTCGGAGGGAATCAAAAGTTTGTGGACTGTGATCCATGCCATTGTGATTCAACAAGCTGAAGAACTTAAACAGAAGAAGAGATCAGAGACAGCCAATAAGCAACTCGAGAAAAGGGCAATTGAGCTAAGGACATTAGAGGCAAAGTATGGACCATACTCGATGCTGGAGATGTCAAGTGCAAGAAAGGGGCGGGACCTTGTAGGAGAAAAACGAGCAGAAGTGGACATGTTGAAAGCCAAGGCAGAGGAGGAGAAAGCTAAGCATGAAAAGGCAGTTAGTGTATCTAGGGCCATGACACTAAACAACATGCAGATGGGGCTTCCCCATGTTTTTCAGGCAATGACAGGCTTCTCAAGCGTCTGTAAGCAAGCTTTCGAGAAGGTATACAACAAGGCCAAAAATATGGATCAAGAGCTCGATGTCAAAAGATTAATGATGGCGTAGAAGCTGAAGCTGACTCAGGGACGCCATTAAAACCAAGTAATAGGTGACCTTTTTTCCCCAAATCTTTCCCCTGCCCCCCATCCGCCCCCTTTGTATAGCTCCATCTTAGCATTAGGAGGATGTTTTAGTTGATTAAATGAAAAGCTTTAGTATTAGCAAATTGGAGACCTATTAGTATTTACTGCTTTTTAGAATTTTAGATGTTTAAACTTAGTATTATTATTATGTATTTAAAGCAAGTTTTAGTAAAGTTTTGAGAGTGCTATGAGCAATAACAAACACCAGCAGCAGTACAGAATCTAATTGCATAACTGTGAATCTGTCAGATTTGTAAATTGCACCGTTTTGCAATTGATTAGTACTAACAAATTTATACTACACTAACTTTCTGGTAAGTGCAGAACTTTGTGTTTTTCTCGTGAATATACACGTTATATGCACTAACCGCCTCGCTTTTTATATTTCCCCAATTATTCCATCCAATATACTGAAAAGAATGGAGTAAAAGTTGCCATAGGCATACAAAACAACCAGCTAAAGAATGCATTGCCATCATGGTGCTAGTCTCCTACATGTGAGGAGCAAATCTTATGCTCTTACTTTTTAGTTTCTACGAATCACTTTTTCGTCATCCACGATCCACCTATAGACCCTATCAATGGTATCGGGCTAAATCTAGTTCTTCAAATGGAACAAAATCTATTGACATGAACGATGAAGCATGCAAGTGCTATGTGCTAGCCATTGGATGAATTATTCATATGTGCTGTAGTTTTGTTAAATCTCGGCTATGTACTAACCATAGTCCGGTGTAAGCCACAGCTTAGTACTTGAGTGTATGTATATCAGCAAGCTAACCTATCTTTATGAACTAGAGGATACTTTGCACTTACCCTGTAACCACATCAGTCGCTTATCAGCTTTCAGTGACAAAAACATCTCCCTTGCTCCTGGATTATTAAAAAGATCAAGAGCACCAAAGTAGACCTGTTTATCAATGTCACCCAACTCATCCAAAGCATTTACACACTCGGATATGGTATATCTCTGACTGCGTTGCTGAATTGCTTCTGCCCTCATTCTTGATGCAGCTGCCATCTCGAATATTGCATCAGCCATAACATCCTCAAGCCCCTTCCGTCCTCTCTTATGGTTGATTTGGTTAGGGGTTTCAACACATAGAGACTTCTCTTTCTCATTCGCCACACAAGCCACTTCCTCTGATTCTGCTGAGCAGTCCTCTGTAACGTTGCTCACTGGATCCAGACCTCCTTTTTCAGCTAGTCCATTACTCTTTTCAGTTTTGACAGATTCGGAAAATAATATGCATAATTGCTTATAGATTGGACAGCCAGTGGCTCTCAAAGTATCAGCATCAGGATGTTCCTGCACATTAACAGGATTCCATCATTCACAAAATGATAACTTACATTACACCTTTACTCATACAATGTAAGTTGAAAAAATCAACTTCTTTTTAATTTGTAAAACATGTCACAAGACCCTAGAAGAATTGATAAAGAAAATGATGAACAATATCAGTTCCTAATTCAGACCAACATATAGTAGATCAACAGAAAAGCACGCGTCTAGTGATACTAACAGAAGGGGAAGAAGGAAATGAAACACCAACAGAAGCTAATGAATACTCGTATTGTCCATCTTTACATTAGTTAAAGAATGTGAGAAGTTCTGACAAGAAAAGACCGTAAATCCTTCCTGAGATTGAAGGGTGTATCACTAGTGCACACTACTCCACTGCCAAGAAGAACCTTCAAGCGCGGTAAGGAGGGACAAGAGGGAAGGAATGCAGAGAACTTATAATGCACAATTTAATGCAACTAATATATGTAACACTCGAGACAACATTTTTGAAAATATTTCTTAACCAATAAACTCAAATGATGAAGCTGTACCTTAATGTACTGATCCCATGCTTTATCTTCAGCTGTAATAGCACCAGTATTTTCATCCCAACAGAAGCCCTGTTGATCAAGAAGTGACTTGACAGTAGCATACATCTTCTTCAAGACGGAACATCGATACTTGAGCTGCTCTCTATCCCATCTCAAGCCAGTTCTCCTGTAAAACTCATCACACATATACTTCCATTTGTTACCCACCGAAATCTTTTGACTGTTCATCTGATTAATCTGATCAACCATCAAATCAACTAGCACCTTAGTAAGGGACATTGTCCACTTTGCCCTTCCCGGTTGTTCATGCTGCGTGGACAACAGCCTCCCTGATCGTGTAGCTGGACTAGACATACAAAATTTCGAATAGGGTGTCGAGTGATGACTACCGAGTTAAGACCCTACACGGGTACAATCACAAGAAATGTTGGTAACACTTGACATGCTCAATCAGGCAGTGCACTATACTACACGGCTACACCTAAAGTTGTATAAGAAATACAACATAAACCATGATATTCCTAGTATTTCATCAATGTGTCAAGAAAAAACCATGTACATTGGGACAGAACATCCTAAAGACCGTGAATTACAAACGGGTTGCAATTAAGAGGGCATAGACACATACTTGGTACTACGGTCCTACGGAGTACCGAGTATGTAACTACAATAAACTTGGAAATGTAATGTTTTTTTTTTTTTGTTAAAGACCGTGGAAAGGCAAACGTTGCAACTTCTTTGCCGTGCATTTTGCATTTTATCATCGAAAAAGCTAATAATCAGATGAAAACTTAACAAAATAACACGTATAGCATGAATTACCTACACAATTCTACAACATATTCACAAAAAAACAGAAATTCTTATAATCTTATCTGATTAAATCAAAAATTTTGATTTTTGCAAAGAATAGGAATTCCGGGCCATAGAGTGATCAGGGTGAAATTAACTTCAAACAAAATGTATGATCGAGAATCTTCGAAAGTGCTCTTTTTTCTTTTCTTTTTTTTCTTTTTTTTATTTTTTTTTATATGCGTAGAAAGTAACAGAAGATGTATAGAAATTATGTAAATGCAAATTTAAGGGAAATTAAGGGGTTTTTTTTTTTTATTTTTACAAACCTGTGAAATTGACAATGGAAACCACACTATTTGTCTGTTCATCAGCTTTTTGGCACCAAGCAAGCGAGCGATCAAGCAAAAGAGAAAGGGGAATTTAAAATTATTATTTTTTGATGGGGAAATTTGGAAATATGTTTTTAAAACGAATGAGAGAAAAATAGGGTTAAAACTTATATAAGCTACAGTGTTGGGCCAAAACCTATACCCAAATGGTTTTTTTTTTTTTTTTTTTTTTTTTGGAAATATATACCCAAATGATTTCTTATACGAGTATTATTGTTTTTTTTTTTTTTAAAACAACGGATTTCTTATACTATTAGTTGTATAGATAATGTATTTTTTCCCCTTTACCTTAACCCTCAAATAATACTGTATTTTATTTACTTCGTAGTTATTCATTTTTTTCACAAGTCATGCACTCAAGAGTATAGGAGAGGATAAGAAAATACCTACTACTAAATACTCATTGGTAACATTCAAATCCCAAACTTTAAGGATTTGGGTTAAACACTTAACCAAGTAAGCTAACACTTAGGTCTCGTTTGGTTGGATGTGGGAAATGCAAATTCATTAAAAATTCATATTCCCAAGTAATTAGAATTTTAAGAAATGTTAAATTGTGATTGATTAACCATGAAAAGTAGAAATGCTCTTAGAAAGTTCAACTTACCTAGGTAATTAAATACCTCCATTTTGTGGGCAGACTTTTCATGAATTTGTCAACCAAACAACTCCAAAGAATTTCAACTCCCCATGTTTTTAATTGTGAGCCAAATAATACCCTTGTTGGTAGAGCTGTCAATTCGGGCATTCAAATCGGGTTTGGGTCGGGTCAAATTAGGTCTCGGGTTAAGGAAATTTTGACATTTGCTATCACTTTAAACACCACGCTTCACATTTTCTACCTATTTAATTTTTTTTATTTTTTTTTTTACTTTACTACCACCTAAAATAGAGTTTGTTAAAAATCACTACCACTTAACAGAAACCGTTAAGGTTCCGCTAAGTGGGGCCCAATATTTCATTAAATAATAATTTAATTTATTAAAAAAAAACAATTTAAAACAAAATCTCCAGCCATCGAAACCACCAAACAGCCACCTTCCCCCTTCCTCTTCCCGACGCCCAAACCTTCCCCTGATGCCGGCGAACCCCCAGACCATATAATGCCGTTTGAAACCATATATGATCATTATATGTTGACATAAACGTCAGTGGTAAGCTTGAGTTTACGAAATCACTACAAGTTATGAACAGGTCAAATGGCCGTTTAAGGGCATATTGGATGGTTCCACCGACCCAATTGGACTCTCGGAGGGTATTAGGGACAATGGTACACATCTCGACAATTTTTATTTCCGGGTGAAAAAAGGTTAAAATAGCAAAAAAATTCAGTCGTCTGTTATTATTCCAACGACCCGAGTGGTCGGATGATTTCAAAGAGTGGAATAGCGAAATGCATGTTAAATGCACCATTACAAAATTGAAGGCTATAATCCACGCTTTTTGATGAAATTTTGAGGCTTCGGGGCCTGGTGGAGAAAATCCTTGAGACCCCGAAAGGTGCATCTCGGGGTCAACTAATGTCGTTTGAAACCATATATGATCATCGTATGTTGTCATAAACGTCCGTGGTAGGTTTGAGTTTACGAAATCACTGCAAGTTGTGAACAGGTAAAATGACAGTTTAAGGGCATATTGGACAGTTCCACTGACCCAATTGGACTCCTGAAGGGTATTAGATACCATAATAAACATCTCGGCAATTTTTTTTCTCTAGGAAAAATGGTTAAAAAATTACAAAATTGAAGGCTATAATTTTATCCACGCTTTTTGAGGAAATTTTGAGGTTTCGAGGGTCGGTGGTGAAAAGTGTTGAGACCTTAGGGTATATATCTTGGGGTCAAATAATGCCGTTTGAAACCATATATGATCATTATATGTTGTCATAAACGTACAAGGTAGGCTTGAGTTTACGAAATCACTATAAGTTGTGAACGGCTAAAATGACCGTTTAAGGGCATATTGGACGGTTCCACAAACCCAATTTGACTCTCGGAAGATATAAGGGACCATGGTAAACCTCTCCACAATTTTTATTTCTGGGCGAATAAAGGTCAAAAATTTACAAAATTGAAGGCTATGATCCACACTTTATGAGGAAAATTTGATGTTTCAGGGCCCGGTGGGAAAAGCCTTAATTGACATCCTAAGGGATACATCTAGGGATCATATAATGCCGTTTGAAACCATATATGATCATTATATGTTGTCATAAACGTCAGTGGTAAGCTTGAGTTTACAAAATCACTGCAAGTTATGAATAGGTCAAATTGCGTTTAACGGCATATTGGAAGGTTCCACCGACCCAATTTGACTCCCGGAGGATATTAGGGTCCATGGTAAACATCTTGACAATTTTTACTTCCGGGCAAAAAAAGGTCAAAAAATTACAAAATTGAAGGCTATAATCCACGATTTATTAGGAAATTTTGACGTTTCGGGACCCGGTAGCGAAAAGCCTTGAAAGACTAAGGGATACATCTCAGGGTTATAAAATATCGTTTGAAACCATATATGATTATCATATGTTGTCATAAACGTCCGTGGTAGGCTTGAGTTTACGAAATCACTACAAGTGGTGAACGGGTAAAATGACAGTTTAAGGGCATATTGGACGGTTCCACCAACCCAATTTGACTCCCAGAGTATATTAGGGACCATGGTAAACATCTCGGGAATTTTTATTTTCGGGCGAAAAAAGGTAAAAAAATTACAAAATTAAAGGCTGTAAATCCACGCTTTTTGTGGAATTTTGAGGTTTCGGAGCCCGGTGGCGAAAAGGCTTGAGACCCTAAGGGATACATCTCGGGGTTATATAATGTCGTTTGAAACCATATATGATCATTATATGTTGTCATAAGGTTTGAGTTTACGAAATCACTACAAGTTGTATACGGGTAAAATGACCGTTTAAGGGCATATCGGACGGTTCACCGACCCAATTTGTCTCACGGAGTATATTAGGGACCATGGTAAACATCTCGGGAATTTTTATTTCTGGGTGAAAAAAGGTCAAAAAATTACAAAATTGAAGGTTATAATCCACGTTTTTGGTTGAATTTTGAGGTTTCGGGGCCTGTGGCGAAAAGTCTTGAGACTCTAAGGGATACATCTCGGGGCTATATAATACCGTTTGAAACCACATATAATCATTATATGTTGTCATAAACGTCCATGGTAGGCTTGAGTTTACGAATTCACTTCAAGTTGTGAACGGGTACAATGACCGTTTGAGGGCATATTGGACGGTTCCACTGACCCAATTGGACTCCTGGAGGGTATTAGATACCATAATAAACATCTAGGCAATTTTTTTTCTCTAGGAAAAATGGTCAAAAAATTACAAAGTTGAAGGCTATAATAATCCATGCTTTTTGAGGAAATTTTGAGGTTTCGAGGCCCGGTGGTGAAAAGTAAACATGGGCACGGGCCCGGCACGACTCCGGCACGGCACGGCACGACGGCCCACCTGTGGGCCGTGGGCCGTGCTGTGAACACTTTTTTGGAAATCGGCACAGGCACCGAGGCACGACACGTAGCACGGCGGGCGGCCGGCACGTGGGTCGGCATGCTGGCACGACCCGCCGGCACGGCATAAGGCACGGTCGGGCACGACACGGCACGACACGAGCCCGCCAGGCACGGCCCGACACGGCCCGTGCCAAATTGCCGTTGGAAACTAGCCGTTTTTGGCCGTTTTCCCACAGCTATAAACGGCTAGTTTCCCACCCCATTTCCCACCCAAATCCCCTATAAATACCTCATTATTTCCTCCAAATTTCACAATTCATCAACTCATCTCTTCTCTCTTATTCTCTAATTTTCTTACTCTCAAATTCTCAATTCTCAAATTCCTACAAATCTTACAATCTTGCTCTCTTTTGTGAAAAGAAAAAAAAATTCCTACTCTCTTATAAATTTTACATCTTTACTATTATTACTTTTATTAGTCTACTACCAAAAAAAAAAAATTGTTATATTTACATTCGGAAAATTATAAATTTGGGAAAGCATTGAAGTGTCATTGTAAGATCTAACTCAACTTTATTTTAATTTGTTATTGTTATTGTTAGTTGTTGTTGTTGTTGTTGTTGTTGTTGTTGTTGTTGTTGTTGTTATTATTATTATTATTATTATTATTATTATTATTATTATTATTATTATTATTATTATTATTATATTCTTGGAACTACTTAATTATATAAAAACTACTTTCTATTTTAATTGTGGGTTATTTGGATTGTTGAAATCTGTCTAAGGCGGGACCTGGGCTCTGGACAACGTCGCTCCTAACCTCTCCTACCTGGGATCTCATTGATCCAAGTAATCTACTATTATTATAATTATTTTTAAAAATTTAATTTATATAAAAACTACTTACTAGTTCTTATTCTTATTGTTATTATTATTGTTGTTAATTGTTATTATTATTGTTATTGTTACTTTGTTATTGTTATTTGTATTATTATTATTATTATTATTATTGTTACTTTTATTGTTATTATTATTAATATTAATCATGGCATCAAACCCGAACGCTTCCTCCTCCTCTAGAAAAGCCAAGTCAAAACGTAGGGAATCACCAAACCCAAACACTTCAATGCTTATGCCCCCCTCCCCCCCTAACATGCCCCTTCCCTCCCCTAACATGCCCTTTCCAAACACTTCCACCCCTTTCTTTCATCCCCAAAACACGGGAGGGCACGAACAAATGGATGATATGGCTCCTTGGACTCAATTTCAACAAACCCAATTTCAACAAAATGAATTTCCTTTTCCTCCTCCTTCCCAAGGTAGCCAAACACAAGCCTCCGGGTCGAGTGAACAATCCACCCAAATGCCCAAAACCCAAAGTCCTAACATATTAGAGTGGTGTACCGAAGAGGATTTTGCTCAAACCAAACGAAAGAGTGAAGTTTGGTCACATTATCAATTGAGTAAAAATGGACAAAAAGCCAAGTTTCGGACTTGTGGTACAATTTTCTCGGCCGATACCAAGGGAGGGACGGGACACCTTAGTAGACATTCAAAAAAATGTGGTGGACCATCTATTGATCCAACCCAACCCAAAATTTCTCAATTCCATCCACAAGGCTTCATTTACAATTACGAGAGGGATAGGGATGAACTTGGGTGAATGATTGTACATGCCGAACAACCTTTTCTTTTCGCCGAAAATGATTCCTTCAACAACTACATTAACTGAGCACTACAACTAAAACACAAAAAAAAACTCCCCAAAAACCGTTCGATCTGCTGCCATGAAGACTTATCTAGAGTACAAATTGAAATTAGTAAATGAATTAGCTAATCTTCCCAATAGAGTTTCTTTAACCGCCGATGCATGGGATGGTGGATACGGACTTCACTATTTATGTGTTACTTGTCATTGGTTAGATAATGAGTGGTTGTTACAAAAACGCATCATTCATTTCAAAATGCTTGAATACCCTCATACCGGTCTTAACATTTCACATCATTTAATGGAAGCCATTGATGCATATAGACTTAGGGATAAAATCATGTCTATGACTTTTGATAATGCAACTTCTATGACATATAGTGCGAATTTGGTCAAATCCCAATTGACCGATGTTATATTAGATGGAGATGCACTTCATGTTAGATGCATTTGTCATGTTCTTAACTTGTGTGTGAAGGATGGAACACAAGCAATTGGTCCATTTTATCAAAAATAAGGAATGCTATTATGTCTATTAATAGCTCTAACTTGAGATATCAAGAATGGAAAGGTTTTTGCAGGCAACAACGGATAAAAACCATAAAAATAGCACCGGATTGTCCAACTAGGTGAAACTCCACCTATGAAATGTTGAGCCGGGCAATCGAGTACAAGGTTCATTTAACACTTTTTTATAATATGAAATTTCCACAGTGTGCTTTACTAGAAGATGATAGGGTTAATTGTGAAAAATATATGCAGTCTTTACAATTACTATATGGTATGACACATTGTTTTTCTTCTGTATATAATTCTTGCTCTCATTCTTTTCTTAGCAATGCATGTTTACTTGCACAACTTTTTGCGGAACACCGATCACAACATGTTTATCGTGGATATCTTCCATCCATGGAGGAAAAATGGCGTAAATATTACACGGATATTCCTCTGATTTATATTTTTGCTTCTATTTTAGATCCTAGGCAAAAATATGATGGCACCTTTTTATTAATTGATATTTATTATAGTAACATGAATTTTGAAGATGATGTTGAAACTTTTAAAATAAGGTGACTAATGAGTTTTTTTTCTTTATATAGAGCTTATGAAAGTAAATATGGAACCGTGTCTCGATTTACCCCTTCTCAAACATCCAAAAATGTAAGTAAACGGGCCAAAGGTTTATTTGCACAGTACAAGCTGCTAACATGACGTCCAAGTTTTCAGTTACGGAATCATCATCAAGTAAGAGAACATAAAGCGATGTTTCGGAGTTGAAAATGTACTTAAGTTACGACTTCATGAAAGGCATGGACGATGAAGAGAAGTTTGGCCTCGACATCCTTGATTGGTGGAAATCACAAACCGTGAAACATCCAATTTTGTCGGCAATGGCTCGTGATATTTTTGCTATCCAAGTCTCCTCCGTTGACTTCGAAAGAGCTTTTAGTGCGTCGGGACGAGTTTTAGACGATAGAAGGACAAGACTAGAACCCGAAACACTTGAAATGTGTGTTTGCTTCAAGGATTGGTTGGATGCCAAAACTCGTTCTCAAGATCGTACTTGTGCACAAAACGACGACGAGGATGAAGGAACGTCGACTTCTTTAAGTTCTCATACTTCTCAATCAACTCAATTGGCGGATGAACTTGAACCTCTAGGAGACGAAGACGAAGACGAAGACTAAGATGAAGACGAAGGCGAAAACGAAGACAACCAATAATAATTACATGATTACATATTTACATTATACACTATTGTATAATTTTTGTATTATCGAACTTCGTATTCCGTATAATAAATGAAGTTATTCATACACTCTTGTACGATTTTTAATTATCATTAATTATCATTAATTATTTTGTATTATTGAATTATCGTACATTCGTATCGACTACCGTCATTTAATAATAAGTTATTCTTCAATTTTTTGTGTTTTCGGATTATCGCACTCGTATTTTTTTTTATTATATGCATTGTTGTTTTTTGCTAAATTAATAAAATTGTTTTTATTTGTTTATATAAACTTAAACATAATTATTAATTAGATAAATAATTTATATAACCTAAATTAAAATAAATTTGTTCAAAAAATGTAAACAAAATATATTAACATTAACATAAACATAAATTAATCACATATATTAAGTTGTACTAAAAAAATATATATCGTTTAATTCGTTTTTTTTTTCATTTATTAAAAAAATAAATAAATAAATAAAGGGTGGCACGTGGGCTGTGCCGTGCCGTGTGCTGGGGTGTGCCAATTTCAGGCATGGCACGGCCCGCCGCGGAGCCGGCACGGCACGCCCCGCGGCGCCACGGCACGGCACGTTGCCCATGTTTAGTGAAAAGTGTTGAGACCTTAGGGTATATATCTTGGGGTCTAATAATGCCGTTTGAAACCATATATGATCATTATATGTTATCATAAACGTACGTGGTGGGCTTGAGTTTACGAAATCACTGTAAGTTGTGAATGGGTAAAATGACTGTTTAAGGGCATATTGGACAGTTCCACCAACCCAATTTGACTCCCGGAAGATGTAATGGACCATGGTAAAACTCTTCACAATTTTTATTTCTGGGCGAATAAAGGTCAAAAAGTTACAAAATTGAAGACTATGATCCACACTTTATGGTGGTTGATGTTTCAGGGCCCGTTGGAGAAAAGCCTTGACACCCTAAGAGATACATCTCGGGATCATATAATGTTGTTTGAAACCATATATGATCATTATATGTTGTCATAAACGTCAGTGGTAAGCTTGAGTTTACGAATTCACTACAAGTTATGAACGGGTAAAATGGTCGTTTAAGGGCATATTCGACGATTCCACCGACCTAATTTGACTCCGGAGGATATTAGGGGTCCATGGTAAACATCTCGGCAATTTTTACTTCCGGGCGAAAAAAGGTCAAAAAATTACAAAATTGAAGGCTATAATCCACGCTTTATTAGGAAATTTTGACGTTTCGGGACCCGGTAGCGAAAAGCCTTGAAAGCCTAATGGATACATCTTGGGGTTATATAATGTCGTTTGAAACCATATATGATCATTAGGGCTGTACACAGTTTGGTCTGGACCGTAACCAAACCAGATCAAACCGTATTTTAGCGATTTGGTTTGGTTTACGGTTTATAAAATTACGGTTTGGTCTCGTTTTTTTTTTTTTTTGTAAATATGGTTTATGGTTTGGTTTGGTTTTGCAAAAATTATAAACCAAACCGAACCGTAAACCAATAATTCGTATTTTAATATTTATATAATTTTTCAATAAATTTTTTTTTATATTATATAAAAAAAATTAAAGAATAAATAAAAAAACCATGAAAAATAGATAAAAACTATACTGTCAATACTCTATAATTAATGACTATAATGTAGTACTCATATGAATATCTTTTATTGTTATGTATTATTTTTATTATGTGTTAGCACTTGATATTTTTATTGTAACTTTGTAGTACAATTTAATCCGTTTGGGCTACTTATTTAAACATTATTATAAATTAGTGAAGTGTTATTTGACAATTTTTGGAAAAAAAAAAAATATCATCTCATCATAAACCGTAAACCAAACCGCACCAAACCGTATTATTACGGTTTGGTTTGGTTTGGTTTCAATACTAATATGGTTTGGTTTGGTTTGAAAAATTTACCAAACCGTATTTTGCGGTTTGGTTTGGTTTGGACTCAAACCGCACCAAACCAAACCATGTTCACCCCTAATGATCATAATATGTTGTCATAAACGTCAGTGGTAGGCTTGAGTTTACGAAATCACTACAAGTTGTGAACAGGTAAAATGAGTGTTTAAGGGCATATTGTACGGTTCCATCGACCCAATTTGACTCCCGGAGTATATTAGGGACCATAGTAAACATATCGGGAATTTTTATTTTCGGGCGAAAAAAGGTCAAAAAAATTACAAAATTCAAGGCTATAATCCACGTATTTTGTGGAATTTTGAGGTTTCGGATCCCGGTGGCGAAAAGTCTTGAGACCCTAAGTGATGCATCTCGGGTTTATATAATGTCGTTTAAAACCATATATGATCATTATATGTTGTCATAAACGTCCGTGGTAGGTTTGAGTTTACGAAATCACTACAAGTTGTGAACGGGTAAAATGACCGTTTAAGGCCATATTGGACGGTTCCACCGACCCAATTTGACTCCCGAAGTATATTAGGGACCATGGTAAACATCTCGGGAATTTTTATTTCCGGGCAAAAAAGGTCAAAAAAAAATTGAAGGCTATAATCCGTGTTTTTTGTGGAATTTTGAGGTATCGGGGCCTGGTGTCGAAAAGTCTTGAGACCCTAAGGGATACATCTTGGGGCTATATAATTCCGTTTGAAACCACATATGATCATTATATGTTGTCATAAACGTTCATGGTAGGCTTGAGTTTACGTATTCACTTCAACTTGTGAACGGGTAAAATGACCGTTTAAGGGCATATTGGATGGTTCAACCGACCCAATTGGAATCTTGGAGGGTATTAGGGACCATGGTTAACATCTCGTCAAATTTTATTTACAGTCGAAAAAAAGAAAAAAAAAATTACAAAATTGAAGGCTATAATCCATGCTTTTTGAGGAAATTTTGAGGTTTAGGAGCCTGTGGCAAAAAGCCTTGAGACCTTAAGGGATACATCTCGGGGTCATATAATGCAGTTTGAAACCATATATGATTATTATATGTTGTCATAAACGTTTGTGGTAGGCTTGAGTTTACAAAATTATTACAAGTAGTAAACAGGTAAAATAGTCGTTTAAGGGCATATTGGATGGTTCCACCGACCCAATTCTACTCCCGAGGAGTATTAGGGACCATGGTAAACATCTTAGCAATTTTAGTTCCAGGCGAAAGAATGTCAAAAAATTACAAAATTGAAGTCTATAATCCACGCTTTTTGAGAAAATTTTGAGGTTTCGAGCCCGGTAGCGAAAAGCCATGAGAACCTAAGGGATACATCTCGGGGTCATATAATTCCGTTTGAAACCACATATGATCATTATATATTGTCATAAACGTCCGTGGTAGGCTTGATTTTACGAAATCACTTCAAGTTGTGAACGGGTAAAATGACCGTTTAAGGGTGTATTGGATGGTTCCACCGACCCAATTGGCCTCTTGGAGGGTATTAGGGACCATGGTTAACATCTCGGCAATTTTTATTTACGGGCGAAAAAAAGTAAAAATAAATTACAAAATTGAAGGCTATTGACAGGGTAAAGTCGTATCCCCAAATCAAAAGTAATACCTAAATCCTCTAACTAATGTAGATAGGGAAGTAGGGTCAAATCCACAGAGAAACGGATCTTTCTATTCCTAATTAACTAATATGATCTAGATTATTAGGTAACCAATTATGTGAATTTGAATAATAAACTAAACTATGGAGATCAAGAATAGGGAGAAAATAATATATAAAAGGATCTAGGGCATAGGTTCACCAATAAATAATACTCAGGGTAAAACATAATAATCAATCATTGACATTGCATAAATAACATGATTAACAGGCTCTCGCAATTTATTAATCAACATAGATCTAACAGGCTCTCGCAATTTACTAGATCTAAGTTCCTATTGAAAATAGCCTTTAATATCAAATTAACATCTGCTCGATTCATCAATTCAATATTGCTATACTTTTACAAGCCATAATTGTAAAGCGTTAAAACAATTCAACAAGAAATTACATGCAATATCAAGAATCAATAATAGTCAGTCATCAATGCATCAATTAACCAGATCGTAAAGGGCTTTCGCTACGTATTACAATCACAGAATTAATCTACCGGTATTAAATCTCAACTCTCGAATCTCGACTTAACCATTTATAAATTAATCTGCCTATTGAAACTAAACCTAAACATCAATTCTCATATGTCGAATCTCGAATCAATATTGTCAAACTCATGCATAAAAGATCAGGCCTAATCTAGTCACAGAGCATTAAATCAACCAATAGGAAATTAATCTAGCATTGATAATCAACAACAAATTCCCCTTCATATTATTTAAGGATCCCCATAAACCCTAGAAATAAAACTACTCACACATGGTAAAAACTGAACTAATCAAAGCCATAAAATAAAACATAATTAAAGGAATAGAATAAATAACTAAAATTAAGAGAAAAGAAATAGTTACCAAACAAATCTGGAATTAAGAAAGTAATTAAGAACAAGAGTTGAGAAAAAAGTTAAGAGAGAGAAAAATCCTAAGTAGATAGAGAAAATCTAAGAAAAGAAGGTAATCCCCAAAATTACGTACAAATCTCGTACTTAAAACATTCCCTAAAACAAAAATTAAAACTAAACTAATCAGGTCCCATAAAAATACGCGCCCGATCGGGCCCGCCTTTTTCTTCACACAGCCGCGCCCGATGGAGCTAACGCTCACCTGATCAGGCGCGCCTTCTTGCTGGTGCTCTTCTTTGCGCGCCCGCCCGATCGGGCGCAAGCTTGCCCGATCGGGCCCGCTCTTCTTCTTCGAGGCTCGGATTTCAACTGAGCTCGATTCCTCGGCCCAATCTAAGTTTCCTCATCGGTCTTGATTAAACGATCTTCTAGCCTCGGTGTCTCACACCGAGCCCTTAGTCATCAGCTCTCACCAATCCTGGGCCTTAAAAGTGGTTGTGTCCTTCTAAATTCCGTAGTTGATCCATAAAGCCCGGGAAAATGCTCCAAGAGTGCAATTTCCTGTAAAATACAACTAAAACTACGAAAACACTAGAAAACACATATTAGTAATAAAAGTAGCTCGAAAGAGCCAAAAACACTACTAATTATGACCAAGGGACGGGGGTAAATTACTATATAGAATGGACATATCAGCTATAATCCACGCTTTTAGAGTAAATTTTGAGGTTTAGGGGCCTGTGGTGAAAAGCCTTGAGACCTTAAGGGATACATATCGGGGTTATCTAATGTCGTTTGAAACCATATATGATCATTATATGCTGTCATAAACGTCCGTGATTGGCTTGAGTTTACGAAATCACTACAAGTTGTGAACGTGTAAAATGACCATTTAAGGGCATATTGGACAGTTCCACCGACCCAATTTGACTCACGGAGTATATGAGGGACCATGGTAAACATCTCGGCAATTTTTATTTTCGGACGAAAAAAGGTCAAAAAATTAAAAAATTGAAGGCTATAATCTACGCTTTTTGTGGAATTTTGAGGTTTCGGGGCCCGGTGGCGAAAAGCCTTTACACCCTAAGGGATACATCTCGGGGTTATATAATTCCGTTTGAAACCACATATGATCATTATATGTTGTCATAAACGTCCGTGGTAGGCTTGAGTTTACGAAATCACTTCAAGTTGTGAATGGGTAAAATGACCGTTTAAGCATGTATTTGATGGTTCCACCGACCCAATTGTACTTTTGGAGGGTATTAGGGACCATGGTTAACATCTCGGCAATTTTTATTTACTGGCGAAAGAATGTAAAAAAATTAAAGGCTATAATTCATGCTTTTTAGGAAATTTTGAGATTTAGGGGCCTGTGGTGAAAAGTCTTGAGACCTTAAGGGATACATCTCGGGGTTATATAATGTCGTTTGAAATCATATATGATCATTATATGTTGTCATAAACGTCCGTGGTAGGCCTGAGTTTATGAAATCACTACAAGTTGTGAACGGGTAAAATGACCGTTTAAGGGCATATTGGACGGTTTAACCAACCCAATTTGACTCCCAAAGTATATTAGTGACCATGGTAAACATCTCGACAATTTTTATTTACGGTCAATAAAAGGTCAAAAAATTACAAAATTGAAGGCTATAATCCACGTTTTTTGTGGTATTTTGAGGTTTCGGGGCCCAGTGGCGAAAAGCGTTGAGATACTAAGGGATACACCTCAGGGTTATATAATTCCATTTGAAACCACATATGATCATTATATGTTGTCATAAAGGTCCGTGGTAGGCTTGAGTTTACGAATTCACTTTAAGTTGTGGTAAAATGATCGTTTAAGGGCGTATTGGATGGTTCCACCGACCCAATTGGACTCTTGGAGGGTATTAGGGACCATGGTTAACATCTCAGCAATATTTATTTACGGGCGAAAAAAAGTAAAAAAAAAATTACAAAATTGAAGGCTATAATCTTCGATTTTTGAGGAAATTTTGAGGTTTAGGGCCTGTGGCGAAAAGTGGCAAAATTGAAGGTTATAATCCACCCCATTGTTCGATTACAGGCTGGGTTCAGATCATTGTCGATTAAGGTCTGGTCCTCGGGTCGGGTCAGTTTTTTACAGCTTTAGGGTCTCAATACTTTTCGCTACAGGGCCCTGAAACCTCAAAAATTCCCCAAAAATCTGTTGATTATATAGCCTTTAATTTTGTAATTTTTTGACCTTTTTTCGCCCGGAAATAAAAATTGTCGAGATGTTTACCATGGTCCCTAATACCCTTCGAGAGTTTAATTGGGTGGGTGGAACCATCCAATATGCCTTTAAATGGTCATTTTACCAGTGTTCGTACGTGACTCTTGTATTGGTTATAAGGACTCACGAGGCCTTTACGTTGCTGGATAATGGTCATATATGGGTCCACACAATCTTATATGATCCGGGGAGTCATCCCGTAGTGTTCCGTGTAATTCCAACACCAGCTCCCGACACCTTCTAAATCGCTCCGATTTCGTGTATTATAGTAGAGTTGTCGATTCGGGTATTCAAGGCGGATTTGGGTTGGGTCAAATCATGTCTCGGGTTAAATTAGGATCTGGTTGTGTCTAGTCAATCTAGCCTCATATTAGGTTCAAGTTCGGGTCGGGACAATTTTAGTTGAGTTTAAACTGGGTCGTTCACCTTTACGGATATATGTCGGGTTCAATTCGAGCCAAATTCAGATCGGATTCAATTTCAGGTTCGGGTTGTGTGTGAGTCAAGTTTGAGTTGGTTAATAGATGGTACATTCGGGTTCGAGTTAGTGTTGAGTTGGGTTTTGGTTCAAGTTCAATTCCAATAAGTATCAATGTGCTCAAGTTGAACCTATATAATTACGCCTTCCATAATTTGATCAGCTTTATCAAGATTTTATTAAACCTATATATGAGTAATAGAGAACAAAAGGTATACAAGCTAAACGGATTGTGGGTTTACAAATTTGTACTAGTATATAAGTTGAACAAAAGGCATATAAATTTTATTAAACCTTCCATGACTCGGATACAGGTTCTAATAGGGTCGGGTACTAGTTCGGGTACAGATTGTTGTTGGGTCGGATTAAATTGGTTGACGTTTAATCTCAGGTCGGGAGCAGGTTTGGGTTCAAGTCAAAAAGTATTGGATCAAATCGGTTGTCGGTTAACATATGGTCAGGTTCAGGTCGGATTAGGTCACTAGTTTCACCCCATTGTCAGGGTGCAGGTGGGGTTCAAATCATTGCCGATTCAGGTCGAGTTCTCGTGTCGGATCAGTTTTTGATAGCTCTACTTGTTGGTTATAAAGGTTGGTTATAACTTTATACGAGTAGTAAATCTGGTGTGTTACCAATCTTACAATGAAACTTTAACAAAGAACCAAGATGTTGACATAACTTTTCTGAAAATGAGGGAACTTATAGTTAACTTTGCAGCAGAACAGTATTATAATTACATGCTGCATAATTTCCAAAACATGGCTTCATCAAACATATCAATCGCATCCAATTCTAATTAGCATCACATCAATTTTCATGCAAGCTTGTCATCTGCATAAGTTATGGGTCACAGATGTATACAAGTCATCAAAACGTGACTCCCCCATCAGATCAACCTAATATTTTCATTTTATATACAACTTATAATACAATACTCTATTTTCTCAGTCCCTCTAGGGTGCTGGCCGATCTTTTAACCAGATCCCCCAAAAACCATATGTGCGGGACTTACTAATGACCTGCTTCCTCAAGACCAAAACATAAGTAGCAATGCTTTCGGGTTTTCCCTCATAGAGAGCAATGCTTCCCTTGAAGCTTTGCGATGAGATTCTTCCTCCAGATATGATCGCTTCAAAATTGATTGTGTATGAGCTGAAAAAAGAAACAGCCAATAATGGCAGATTCTGACTACCTCAGGTACAACCATGAAATAATAATTACCATTCTTCAATGTCATCATCAGTTAAGTCACTAGCTTGATTTTGGGGATTCATCTGATCAAGTTCATCAACTTCAAGTGAATAATCTTGTACTAAGCTTTTGTTAGCATTAGCACAGTTTAAAGGCGAAGATGCTCTATAACCAAGCCATTTAAGTGCCGGCCTATAATCAGTGCAGATAACAGAAACATTGGACAAGCCTATACTATAACAATGGTCAAGCCTTTGCCTCTCCATCTCATGCTGCCATGACAAAATTGAGAATTGATTAATACAGTTACAGCAATAAGTTCCTTTTTTTTTTTTTTGGACAAGAATAAGCTCTATTTAGGACATAAGAAAACAGATAAGGCTCCAAAAAGAAGCCGCTATGGCCCTACAGATTCTAAATTGTAATATCAATATATCATGAACGAGAAGAATGAAAAGATTTTCCAAGAAAATTATCAAGTACCATTAAAAAAAAAGAATCCAAAAGATTTTCCAAGAATTTTATCAAGTACCATTAATCTGCCACTTTCTTGCATAAAAGCCTCACTCTTCTACTACAAAATGGCAAGATAAAAAAGGTGCTAAAAAGCCATAGAAAAAGTAAAATGATTATTTTTTTACCACCAGATTCCAACAGAAAGAATAATATTCCCATCATAATCCACAAGCTTATATGAAGAAAAATGAATCAACTGCTTTTGGTTCCATGGCTACTAATCATCCCAAGTAAGGAGTATATGACAGACCAAAAAGCTTATATATATATATATATATGTATAAAAAAAAAGGGGGGGGGGGGGGGGTCTTCCAAATATACCACAACAGTACAATGATAAACAGAACTCACCATATTGCGCCTTGTTGATTTCTCTGCCTGCCAAAGATTAGGGCGACGTATAGAGTGCCACCTATCAAACACAAAGGTAATTGGCACATAACTCAGTAGATGTATGAATGGCAACCTGCACGAAATGTAATAAGAAATACATAACACGGTTGTCACACCTGGAAGGGGAAGGATGAGCATTTCCAAAGAGCACCCCACGCACAGCTACTGAGGCAGCAGCTGATTGAATAACATTTTCTGCTTCATAATTTCTAGCCAAAGTTCGATGAACTGAGGAAAGAAGGCAGTCAGCATCACTCAAATATGATGCCACAGTCCATGCATCTTCAATTGCTTCCTGACTGAGAAAATCTAAAACTGCGAGAAAAGGTGCAAGAAACGAGAACTTACTGTCAGAAAATGTATTTGGGTGCCATCCATTTTAGGATTAGCTAATAATTAACCTTGACTGCTCAAAGTTTTTAAGACATTGACATTCGAACAATTATTCCATGCAGATACATAGCATAATTCACAATGACGGTTCTCAATACAATCTTCAACAGACCTAATGCGTTTAAAATCCACTCGTGTGCAGAAATTTCTCCTGGAAGCAGAAAACAACTGTTCCAGTAGCACTTAATTATGTAAGTTATTTAAGAGTGCGTGTGTGGGACTTCTGAGCTTCCTGGGATGCTATTCCACTTCCTAAGAACTGAGCTGAAGCTAGGAAAACGATTCTCACACAATTTAGTATTTCTGAGTGTGTGGGACTCCTGAGCTTCCTGGGATGCTATTCCACTTCCTGAGAACTGAGCTGAAGCTAGGAAAACGATTCTCACACAATTTAGTATTTCAGTTTACACTTTTTTTCCAGGAGTTACAGGAGTTTACTCAGTATTTAAGATGAAGAAGAAGAATCGTGTGCTCTCTACTTTGGCCTGAAGAGTTATGCTGTGCTCTCTACTTTGGCACGCACATTAAATATTTCACAAGTCCTAGAATAACCACAAAATACAAAGCACTGGTTAAAATTCAAAAAACGCACCATTTTCATGCAGAAATTCAGCTACTGGCCTTGCTTGCCCATATGCTTGACAAAGAACTTTTTCCGGAGCATCCATCTTCAAAGGTAATCTTGTAAATTCTTCTTTCAGATGAAATCCATCTTCACCTACAAAGTAAGTAACAGTTATTGCAAGCATGGAATAAAAAAAAATTAAAAAAAAAACCCTCAAAACTAAGAGTTGTACTGGTGAAGATATATATCTTCAACAGTCTTAGTTTTGAGGTTTTCTTTTATTTTTATTTTTTTTTGGTTGGGGTGGAGTATTGAATGCAAGACAATTAAAATTTGAATGCAAAGTGATCTTTATATAGAGCAATTATACTCCAAGTATCCTAGAAAG
The DNA here is from genome assembly GCF_001683475.1 of Chenopodium quinoa. Taxonomy (NCBI): domain Eukaryota; kingdom Viridiplantae; phylum Streptophyta; class Magnoliopsida; order Caryophyllales; family Amaranthaceae; genus Chenopodium; species Chenopodium quinoa. The sequence continues at coordinate 23,055,710 of NW_018742204.1, read as the reverse complement.
CATTACACCAAGCCTGTAAAGAAGCTCCAGCCTTTGGTAAGGAAGACCAAGTTAACTTTCTGTTAATAACTAAATGTTTGTTTGTAATTAAACCCCCATCCAATATGCACAATTCCAAACTCACAATGAATACATTAACACAAGCAGTTCACGTCCTTTCAACATAGTCCATTGTACTTTGTAAAAAAGAACTGTAATTTACAGCAGTAAGTGGCATTATGATTTGAAAAGATGAAATAGAATAATTACACACACTAAAAGGCTGTAGGCAGATTATCATCTTGAACTTGAAGGGTTGAAGTCCATACAATATAGTTATGAAGATCTCTCAAGATGTATACCAGTAAGCTCTTAAACGTCCTTTGCACAGCACAACCATCCACCAGCAACCCAACCCAACCAAAATAAATAAATAAATAAAACCCATGATAAAAACAGTTAAGGAGAGGTCTTGGGCAGGAGCAAATTTCAATCATCTATTTGTGTAGTTGCTACTATCTGCACTTAGTTACACAATCATTTTTTCAGCAGCAACAGGCAAGCAAACACAACTTAAGCTGTAATAAATGCTTACAATGTGACATGGTACATTCAGTGTCTCTTTTGTTGTGTAAAAACTTCCCAAGGCCGTGAAATAAAGATAGTGTTTGATCCCTGCCAAATGCCAGAGATGATTCAACATCCTTTTCACCATGATCATGAGCTTTAACTTCTGAATCAGAGGTGTATTTCTCAGTTGTCACAAGATTCTTATTCTCTTGTCTCAGACCAGCATACTGCAAAGTCGTGATAGCATGTCTGATATCACCTCCACTTGCATTGGCTATCAAATCTAACTGCTCACGGCTTATGTTGCAATTTTCTTGTTTACATATTCTGGAAAGCACCTTCTTAATTGAATTTACTGTTATTGGATTGAAAGCCATCTGAAAATTTTAGCAGAAATAATACATAAAAATTCAAACATTGCCTGAATTATTACCCACCCCCTAACTCTATCCCCCAGAAAAAGATAGATACAGTTCAGAAACGGAAACCTTGCAGGCGCCAGCACCCTCTAGAGATGAAGAAAGTTCTTCCCAAAAGCGCATGCCAGCATCAGCAGAGTCAGCTACACTATAATCAGTAATCAAAATCACTGTCGGTACTTGTACTGAATTAACAAGAAGTTGCAAGCAGCTGAGAAGTCTTTCTTGAGCAATTCTTCCATTTGCTACGGGAAGATCTTCAATCAAGAGTACCATGGGCTGCTTTGACCTATTAAGGGATGATGAAAGCATCCCATATTTCCTAGCTCGCTCCGCAAAATTCTCAAACTCATCCAACTTAGATATGTAACGTACCCCTAGAAGTAGACAAGTAACTTGTTATATGCTAACAATAATTCAGCAGCTGTAGATTATCAAATGCAATAATTGCAAGTACATGAATATCAAGGTCCGCCTTTTAAACTTAAGAACCAAATTCCCTACTTAGTCCAATAGCAGGGGGGGGGGGAGGGGAAGTAATTGCTTTGAACAACTAAAATTTTCCTCAGCATTTAATAAATAATAAAAACACATTTCAAAACAGCATACTCAGCTACTACATTTAATCAATTATTACCACAATTTACTCTGTTTAACCTTACATTAAAGTCAACTTGTTCTTACACCTCATGCTACATCAACAGTATTCATCAAGAAATTGTTGAAGCAGATAACAATACTATAGAAAAAAAAACTATGGACATAATAGTAAAGGTTACCTGCATTCGAGTTATGAACATGCTCCTGCCAAATTGTAGGAGTAGGTGTATTCCATTCACAAACTTCAGCTCCATATTGAGATGCAACAACACGGACCGTTGCCTAGTCACGAAATTACTAATCAGCACACGATTAAGGATAACTACACATCCAAAGCCACACAGATGGAGGAGGTCAACCAGTTCGATTAAACTGCAAGGGTACATCTAGGCCAAAAAAAAAATGAACAAGGCTATTCACAGGAAATATAAATGAAAATTTACAAGGAGTCATCACTGACAAATAGTGGATGTAAATTGAGCACAATTTTGCTCAAACGCAAACATGGATATCCTATTACATTAAAATGTGCAGGCATTCAGCTACATTGATGATTGATAAGAATAACATGTTCCAAAACTACACAAGGTCTAGAGAAAACTGTCCAGCCTCAAATACAATAAGGGCATGGAATTACAACAAATGAAGTAGTTATTGTATAAGACAGAGGAGGGAGGGGGAGGGAATGAGGGAGTTATCACCCTCATATGGGGTTATCCACCACCACACTAAGGTGAGGTATTACATCTAAAACGATGGTATTTGGTCCCCTTCCCTCCCCCTTGTCCATTAATTACTACATAATCCCTTAAAGCACCACCTGAACTCATCACCATTCTTTCTTTTTTTTCATTCAACCCTCATACAGATTACGCCTAATCCAAGTGTGCCCTCAACAATAACATGTATTAAACGGATCTTAGAATATGCCACAACCACTAAGTTGTCGAAGTATCTTCTTTTAACAAGCACTCCATATGCCACAACCCACCACTAAAGACCCCACAATATGCGGTAATTACCAAGTCACTATTCAGTTCACCTTTACAAAAATTTCTGCATAAATAAGTTATAATCAGCAAAAATAATCCTAATAAGTAAAAATTGGTTAAATCGGCAAAAATCAGTAACCTCAGTGCAATAATGACCATTGTGAATCAATATACCGTTTTAGAAATTAGTATATTCAGTTTTAATTAGTAATTATAACTTCAGTTCAGTAGAGATCAGCTAAACTGAATAAGACCTAAGAAAATAAAATGGAAACACATATCCAATTCCTACCAGCTGCAAACAACGACAGATGTCACTGATGATCATGCATACCAGCAACATATAAAGACAAAAATGCCACTGATGATCACACAAATGAAGGAAACACATTGCCAAGAGTACTGGTCAGACGAGCAAAGGCAAGATATGGAAATCAAACTCAAACTATCAATAGACAGTCACAATTAATATGAGTGATAGCATTTCATACATAAGATTAATGGAATGTCATGGGGCTACCCTTAGCCTTTACTTCACATCTATACAGCTGTTTAGGACTTCATGCACCACAATAAATACTAATGAGGAAGAGATCAAGACAGGAGGTAGAGCAACATACAGATTTTCCAGTCCCCGCTTGGCCTGTGATGAGGAGAGCATAATTTTGGGATCCTCGCTACAATGCAGATTAACAAAACATAATTATCAACTCACTGCTTCAACTAAAGTAACTAAACACAAACAATGCAACCAATGGCAAGGCACGTTAGACATAATGAATTATTATATACTGTCACTGGTAGCACAGTTTTTACATTGCCGAATCATCCCCATTGGCCATGGCCATGGCCATGAGGTTGCTAACAGTTCAAAAACTCGAAGTCAAAATTAATCTTATCACCACGTGATATCATCCAGGTTAGTGGACACATTTTTGCCTTGATAAGCATAGCACGAAATCTATAGGACACTAGTTGGGAGCTTAAGGCTTGTATATGATTATTGAATCAAAGGAAATCATCGCTAGTAGAAAGCAAAATGGAGGATCTAATTGATTAAGATAAGTCAATTTCTTCTATGGCTTAGCAGCAACAAGCAATAACACCGAATACATGTATTAAAAAAGAGATCCAAAATTCTTAGCATGTAACAGAAGAGCAAGACATTACATCATATCAGTATTCTCCAAGCACTAAATTACCTTTGGAATCATCAATTTTTCCTCAAACCACATTCTGACTTCTTCCACCTACAAATTAACAAATTGTGGGCATAACCGATCAGCATCAATGAATACACAACAAACAATAGTATCACATTCAATCATTACATTAAAAACTTGGTTTACCTTCTTTTTATGAACAGCTAGCTCTTCCAAAGAACGCGGTCTATACTTATCAACCCAAGACTCCAACCCGTCGAGCCTCCTAGAATCTAATACAATTTCCAAACAAACACAAAATCTCTAAACAAATAAGAAAATAGACGAATATCATCATAATTAACCAATTTCATTATCACCTTATGTTATTCCAGCTTGATCAACAATATAAACAGTAGTCCAAATTATAACTTGTATCATTTTTTTATGTTTTAAAACGGAACAAATAGATGTACAGTACATAGCATACCAGTAGATACCTTACACCCAGCAAAATCCTCGGCCAAATCTCCAGAAAAAAATTTGAACTGTATTTCAAAAATAAAAAACAAGTAACATCAACTCTCAATTAATAAGAAACAAACACAACAAATTAACTAAATCAATCAAAAAGAAATTCACCTCATCAAAATTTGATAGCAATTCAACGGAAGAAGCAAGAGATTGAGAGAGTCGCGCCTTCTTCGCCATCGTCGTTTTAACAGAAGAAGTTATTCTAGACTTTGAATTCGATGCAGATTTTGAATTTCTAGGATTCGACTTGGAATTTGAAGTTGAGCATTTTCTAGCAGGGGTGAATTCATCGTCGTCTGACGATAAAACAACAACAGTATTGCGTCTTTTTCCCATCGAAATTGCAAACCCTAACGAATTGTTTGCGAAATTAGTTGATGAAGACTATTGAAACAATCAGGAACCCTAGTTTTCTGACAAGTAACATCATCAGAGTTGTGGAGGTATAGAATTAGTTTGAAATTAAGCGCGAATTTGTAGATTGAAGCACAAATGGTGAATGGCAATGGAGGAGAGAGAAAATGGAAGACGAAAATGGAGAAAAGAGGGTATGCTCTGAGACTGAGTGCAGAGAGTGGGGAAAGTTTAGGTTCGAAAAAGCGCGGGTGTCATTTTGTATTCCCAATTTCCCATCCGTGGCGTACCTTAGAAGAAGGTTTTTTTTTTTTTTTTTTTTTTTTTTTTTTTTTTTAAAAAAAAAAAAAATATCTGCCCCGTCCGGCTCCGACTACATCTAATGAGAGTTATCTGTGTTTGGTGGGCTCAAACTCGAAACCTCCCTTAAAACTACTTAAATACTTAACCACTTGAGCCAACTCTTGTTGGTTTTAGAAGAAGCTATAACAGTGTTTTTTTTTTTTTCCATTTGTTTGTTGTGTGTTTTTTTTTCTTTGACAAGAATTTCATTAAAAGAATAACAACTTATAACCTACAAAGGGTAAAAGAAACTAAAAAAATTACAATCAAACATGCAAACAAAAAAGGGAAACCTTATGAAACATATCATAACACCATTGATGACCCCCGAAGCATAATCACATCTAATGATCAGTTTGGCTGTTTTGAATCCCTTTTGCAGGCAATAGAAACAGGATTTGGCTATGGCGGGGGAACAAATATGGTGGATGCAGAGTTGGCAAAAGCAAACACTACAGAATACAAACCAAGCACGAAATATTCAAGGAAGTGTTGAGAATTTACAACTTGTTTAATTAAATGGATCAATATGACATGATAAATTTACTTGAACACCTGTGATCAAAGTCAGCCCAACCTGAATATGGGCGGGCTTTGGGAAAAAATTTTGGGTCGCCTTCAGATTGGGCCCACCCTTTTTTGTCCCAGGCTTTGGGCATGCATTTTTAAGAATTTTAGTTATGCCCAACTTGTAAAGCCTGCTAGACTTGGTCTTATATTACAAGTTTGGGCAAGCATTTTTTTGGCCCAACCCAACCAAACTGGCTTAATTTTCTTGCCTTGGCCCAGCCCGGTCCACCCATAAATCACCAACATGGATCAGTTTAGTGTTGATTGTTGAGATTTTTAAAGTGAAATCAACACAACTCAACGGCTCAACCCATCTTTGGAAAGGATATAAGAGAACTAGTGTTAAAGGTTTTTAAAACATAACGGGTTTGTACACAGCAAGTACAACACGACACGACACGCAGGGGCGAAGCCAGGATTTTAAAGCTTTAGGGGCCGACTAACACTTTAATAAAAATTAAATTAAATTAATGTGAACATGGTTGGATACTCTAATTGTATGGAAAAAAAAATCATTCAATCTTTTTTAAACCATGCATTCTACTAAAATATATACGAAGTATTTGTTAGATTACTTTGTATGAGATATCCTACATATCACAATTATCAAAATAATAACATACATATCAATCTTGATGATATACAAACGCTTCCTCTATTCTTCTTGCATATATGCCTAGATTTATTAAGACAAGCTTCATAATATATTTCGTTAGCTATCAGTATATCTAATTAAGTACATAGTATAAATATTACCCAAAAAAAAAAAGAAAAAAATAATATACGAAGTAATGGATCATCTATAAAAGTTTAGTAATGAATAAACTAATCCTACTATTTAATCCTTAAACCTTAGCAATTAACATAAAGAAGAATTTTACAAATTATTTTAAAAAATTAAGAAAATAAAATAAAATTATTGATTGAGTAGTAAAACAAATCAACAATGACAAAGCCCTCAGTAATTGGGATTTGAAAAAGAAAAAAAAAACTAGTCTTGTTAGTTAGGAGGCTTGATCCTAGGACCTTAAACACCAATCAAGCCTTTAATATATGCAAATAAGTAACAGGAATATTATTTATCCTAAATATTTATAGGGGCCAAAGTTAAAATAATAAACCACGAAATTGGGCCATGGGGGGGCGGGTGGAGTAACTTCGCCCTTGACGACACGTTTGCTAGCTCCCTCAAATATTGCAAATCAATATAATTAAAAGGTGCAAGGAGGTAAAACTAATTGGTAATAATAAGAGTAATCACTCTACCTAAGTAGAATCATATGTCCTTTTTGTGGGCTTTCTATAGGTTTTAAAAGTTTTAACAATAAGGAAATAAAACAATTACTGCGCATAATATGTAGCACCGATTTTCATTAAATTTGCATATAATATAAAACGGTAGTAGTTAAAATTGAGCATTATACACTAAGGTGCGCCCAAAAGTTATGATAATCAAAGTAGTTACTCCATATTAATTAAAAGCTGGTTAAGACTATCTATCGAACAGTTGGTGAGCATGAATTATAATTAGTCTAACAACAAGTACGTAATTAACAACTTACAAATTAAGCCATAAAACTGAGTAATCTCCTTGTAAGATAAGAAAGCTTACTAAATTAATTTCCCACCACCATGTATTCCCCAAAACATCCCAACTATCCATTTCAAAAAGCCTTGTCGTTGCCCTACACCGAATATCTCATGCAAAGTAGCTAAAAATGATGACCAAAACCCCAAACCAACCAATAATAATGAAGGGAGTAGTGCCAATATGTTTGATAGAAGAAATATGCTCATTGGGCTAGGAGGCTTGTATGGTGCCACCACCACTTTAGGTGGCGCGCCATCCACCCTTGTTGCCCCTGTGCAAACCCCAAACCCTAATGCATGTGGGCCGACGGATTTACCCTCAAATGCCCAAGGCCTAAATTGTTGCCCACCAAGGGCCACAAGCATAGTGGACTATGTTCTTCCAACCCTTCCTAGCACCTTAAGGGTTCGACAACCGACCCATTTGGTTGATGACCAATTTAAGGAGAAGTTTGTTAGGGCTATGTCCTTAATGAAAGCCCTACCTTATAGTGATCCAAGAAGTTTTAGCCAACAAGCTAATGTGCATTGTGCTTATTGGAATGGAGGTTATTCCCAAGTAGGGTTTCCAAATATGGATCTTCAAGTTCATAATTCTTGGCTTTTTCACCCATTTCATAGGTGATATATCTACTTCTATGAGAGAATATTAGGCAATTTGGTTGATGACCCAATTTTGCCTTACCCTTTTGGTATTGGGACACCCAAGCGGGCATGACAATGCCCACAATCTACACAGATCTGAACTCTCCCTTATTTGATCTAATCCGAGATAGGGGGTCACCAGCCCCCAAAGGTGTTGGATCTGAACTACGATGGTATAGATACCAATGATTTGCGGATCAAGACATGATCTCAGCTAAGCTAACGGTCTTGTTCTGCCATATGGTAAATAACTCAAGAACCGCGAGGTTGTTCCTAGGGGCACCTTACGGGGTTTTCCCAACCTGGGGGGTGGATCTGTTGAGAACGTATCTCACGAGACCGTTCATGTATGAACGGGTGACCGTAATCGGTCTAATTTGAAAACATGGGTAATTTCTACTCCGTCGCACGTGACCCCCTATTTTACGCACACCATGCTAACGTGGACCGTCTGTGGTCCGTTTGGAAAACCTTAGGGGGTGATAGACAAGATTTTACCGACCTAAATTGGTTAAACGCGTCGTTTATATTTTATAATGAAAATGCACAAGCCGTTAGGGTTCGAGTTAGAGATTGCGTAGATTCACGAACTTAGTTATAATTACCAAAACATTGACTTACCTAAAATCAATGCACAACCTACTCAAACCTCAACATCTCGAGTAAGAAGTGTAACAAAAAAACAGCCAATGCCATGGAATCGACCTCAAAATCGAAGAAAGTCATTAAGTTTAATTACAGTGTAGGGTATTCAATACAAGCGAATAAGTTTGAATAAAAGACCAACAATATCTACATGCTTCTGCTTCTGCTTCTGCTTCTGCTTCCCACCAATATCAGCTCTATCTCCTCCTCCTCCCTCTCCTAACTGTAATAGATTATACATAAAATAAGAAAATATAAAATAAATAATAAATTAAAATAAAATAAAATAATACCTCTGTACAATTTCACAAGACTCCAATCTATACACTTGAGACCCCTTCTTCTATCGTTGCCCTCTATGTTATAGTATTCTCGTGATGTTAAAGTGTAAACCTCCAAACGGTCATTTCTATAATAAGTGTCTACCTTTTTGTTGTTCCGCACAACGTGATCCATAACCCAACTGTCAAAAAGCTTGAACCTAGTTTTGTAACCCACCACCCTGCCTCCATCACGGACCTGTTTCATGTCGGAACTCTATTTGACCCAAACTGAATGATTTGCTATAGGGTTAATAGAGGCTTGAATCATATCTTTTAAGTGTTTGTGGGGATGATAGGACCAGTGGTGGATCATTAGAATTGGCCACTCGCGGTAATTATCTTCTTCCCTACGAGCAAAATATTCCCTTATTATATTTTATTAGCAAAAATAAAAAAAAATTAACCGGTGCCAAAAACTTTGAATTAAATTTTTGTAGGATGTTTTGGAACCGGTTTGAACCGGTGGCATTTTAAACCACTTATTGGCTAAGGGGTTTTGAACCAGTGCCAAATTTGTTTTTTCACGTAGTGTATGATTTAATATGATAATTATGATTATGATTATGATTATTGTTATGTCAAATTATATAATTTAACGTAATTTTTTAATTAACGAATTGTTTTACGTAATTTATTAATTTACGAATTGTTTTACGTAATTTGTCAATTTACGAATTATTTCATGTTATTTGTTAATTGACGGATAACTTAAATATACTTTATTATGAATATTATATGTTGCTTGATTATATTTATTTTTATTGCTTGATCACACCTTTTATGCATGTTTAAAGAGAATTTGTATTTGTAATCACGTTTAATAAGATAATTAATAATCTTGTTTAGGGTTAATTTGATTATAAATCAAGTGATCGCCAATAATAGATTTATTTCTGCATTAATATTCAAACAACATAGATAAACAGGTTTAGGGTAAACCTAATGATTGCATATTAGTCAGACACCTTATATAATTAATTACTTTAATTAGCTCTTTTAATCAATCTACATCTACTTTCAACCCGTCCTCTAAAGTCTCACTAGATTATACATCGATTTCAAACCTATCAGCTTCCATTTCAGGTGGATGTCTACTATGCACCCTTACTAATGCTATCTTTCCAGTTCACAGCTTGGGCTTGAATATATTTATGTTCCCAATGAGTTCATCATTAATTGTTTTTCATGGCAAAAAATTGATTTTTTTTTAGTCTCTTTTATGACTTGTATGACAATCCCTTCGCTTGGTGAAACAAATTCCCAAGTAGAAGACGATTGATAGTAAGGATTTCTAAGTTGGTTTGAGATCAAATAGAGCTTTGAATGGATGGGTTAATATAATAGGAATGGTGGTTAGATTCTTAAATGACTCCCATTTTGAATTAATGTTTTTCTTTCACTTGATTTACCCACTCATTTTTTTGAGATGTACTCAAACTGTCATAACTGTAATTTTCCCTGGCTCAAACTTGATTTTTTCTACAAGATTAATGATTTGGTCTTTGTTAATAGTTCTATGAGTATCCTTTATATAAAATCATTTGGACAAACAATATATGATCTCCAACATGTAGCATACCAATTCTATTAATGGTAGCTGTTCTCAAGGTATAATTTTGGTAAAGGTATTATCATGATTTATTAATATTGAAATAATTCCATATTTACTGTGAAATTACAACACCACACAAACTAGCTACCATATTCTTTACGTCAATGATTATATATTCATATAAGATTTACAAGCTCATGATATGCATATATAAATGGGCATGTGTTTATTTTTGTTTTCACTGCGTGCCATGTAGCTAGTATTGTATAGTAGAGTTAAATATAAAAGGAACTTAAGTTGTATATTGTGTTTGTTGCTCCTTTCCTAATGTATGGTTCCTTGCACGTTACCACGCTTGCCATGCCACGAAAAACGATATAATGTTTGTCTCTTCTTCTAGGCCATTAGTATGATATTAAGTTGTATAAAATGGAATGTTTTGTTTCAGGTTATAGAACCGTATCTTGCTGAGGCCTTAGTAAGGCAGGTGGATGAAGTTGCTGAGTGTATGAAAACTCTGAATCGTTGAGACATAGAACTCTAAGTACAGTAGACAAAAATATTTTGTGAACTCCAACTGTTTTTTATCAAAGTTATGGCAAACTACTGTATGACATTATTTTCAGGGGAGGGGAGGATTTATCGGAGGTGGCGAGTGGCGTGGAGGAGCGGTGAGTGACGGTGGTGAGCGAAGAAGGGGCGGCTAGGTGGTGGGGGTAGGTTAGAAGGGTGATGGTTGGTGTGTATTTGTTAAGGATTTCTTCATTTCTTATACTTGTAGGTTTTTGTTATAGTGATGTTGATTTTGATTAATTTAGCAATTGTTTATACTAGAGTTAGCAGTGAAGTGTGACAAATTTGTCATGTCTGTTGCATGTCTTTTATGCATTGTTAATATGTGATTTGTGTAGGTTATATTTGTATTTGATATGTATGGGTATTTATTCTTTATACAAACTAGAGACTTGCTTCTTTTGTTTTACAATGGATGCACATTTTTTTTTTTCAATTAAAACCTACTATGTTGATCATTAATTATTCTGTTCACTAATTAAAATAAATAAATAAATAATTTTTGAATACATACATTGAGACCAATTCAATGATATTCGAACCTTTCAAAGTTAGCAAATGTATATTGCAATAAGTCAAACGTTGCATCTATTTTGAAATGTAAATGGGTATGTCACTTTGAGGTGCAGAAACATGGAATCCTTAACCAATAGCCAGTCGACCAACACTTTCCTTGACACCTCTAATTTCTAGTTTGATAGGTGACATACTATGATGGTTACAAGGAAAGTATCATGCTATGTCCATGGTAATGCAACCCAAATTTATCACTTTGATAAAACTCGATTGCTAATTAAGTGGCCTTTGTATATATAAGTAAACAAACATAGTAAGCATGAGCTTTTCATGATATCAACAATTTTTTATAAATATGGGGTGTACACTTGTTGATTTTTTTCTTATGAAAATGTCATGCCGACGAATTATTCTGATGGGTTTATATACAACATATCCACCTGATTCGCAGTTTTCATTTACCATCGTGATATTGGACTTGCTCGAGGTGAAGTAACTTTACCATGGGCCATGGGGCATTGGGATATGACTTTCCTTATTGTTCCGGGTTGAGTTCCGGTACTGTGATTACGGGTCAGTAAAGGTTTATCGCCTAATTGTCGTCTTCTATCTGCACAGGTAACAAGGATTAGCCGCCCTCGGGGTTTGTTCCGAGGAAAACCGCTCCGCTGTGATTAGTGAAGGTTTTATTTTATTTTAATTTTTTTTAAAATCTGCCCCGTCCGGTTCACTGCAGCTTAGCTCCGAATACATCTAACAAGAGTTATCTGTGTTTGGCGGGCTCAAACTCGAAACCTCCCTTAAGCTACTTAAGTACTTAACCACTTGAGCCAACTCTTGTTGATTTTAGAAGAAGCTATAACAATGTTTTTTTTTTTTTCCATTTGTTTGTTGTGTGTTTTTTTTTCTTTGACAAGAATTTCATTAAAAGAATAACAGCTTATAACCTACAAAGGGTAAAAGAAACTAAGAAAATTACAACCAAACACATCAAATCAAACATGCAAACAAAAAAGGGAAATCTTATGAAACATAGCATAACACCATTGATGACCCCCGAAGTATAATCACATCTAATGATCAATATTTGTTTATCCCCATTAACTTTGGAGCCGAAAAAAGCAAGAAACGCTTATTGGATCAACCCTCAAACATATTATATTTCGTATTATATGAACTTATTAGCCTTTAGTCACTGCTTTATATTATCCAAACTCATTTTAATTAATAATTTTTTTTAAAAAAAACTTATATGAATTTATTATTATAACGTGTTTTGAGTGGGACTTTTGACACCATATGACCAATTGTCAAAGAAAAAGATAAACCTTCTAACACTGATTAAGGGCATGTTCTCTTCAACTTAAGTTTAGTTCAATTCAGTTCCTAATATCCTCCTCTCATAAAATATTCATTTCAATTTAGCATTAATCAGTTCAGTAAATCAGAAGAGGCCCTATAGTTTGTTAATTTTTTTTTGGGTTTTCCTAAGCTGTACCCCTAAGGTATTCGAGTTTCTAAGGTGTACCCATGCTTTTTTAAGTTTCTAAGATGTGCCCTTCAACTCCTTATCAATATTAAAATGTACCCTTATTAGTTGTTTAAAAGTTATTTGAGAGTGTGATTTCGTGGTTTCAGTTTTCATTATTAGGGTTGCGGTGGCTAAAATTTCTTTCTCCTACCATTTCCTTACCTTTTATCATATTTCTATTAAATTTATAGTTAACTTTAAGTGACGTGGAAGTCCCAAGGAGGGTACCATTCATTAATGGTAATGAGTTGAGGGACACAACTTAAAAACTTGAAAAAGCATGGGTACACCTTAGAAACTCGAATACTTTAGGGTATAGCTTAGAAAAAACTTTTTTTTTTTTTTTTTTTTTTTTTTTGGAAATTTAGTTAAAAAAAACAACTCCACCGACCAAACGTCTCGTTCTCACAGCCACCACAAATCCAAAAAAAGTGCGGGCTCTTTCCACCAACCCCCTCTCTTCAACTACTACATCTACTTCCTCCCACCATTAGGAGAGAGAAACTTTCTTCACTCTCCCTCCATTTCTCTCTCTTTCTTCCAACCTCCCACTTTCATGGCGGCCTCGGCTCACCCTTCTTCTCTCTGCTTCTCCCTCAACCCCACCTCATCAAAAACCTCGATTTCAAAGTCAACCAACATCTTTGTTGGTGGGTCTTCCGTCAAATTGTATTCGGATAATTTGGGCTCTAATCGAATTGCAGTGAGTGTTGGACGGGTTAGATCGGCGATTCATGCGAGTTCGACTCAGTTAACCCCTGCTGAGTCACCCAGTAGTAGTAAGATGACGAGCTCTTCTAGGGTTCCTAACATCGTCGATGTTAATTTGGGGGATCGAAGTTATCCTATTTATATCGGACCTGGTCTTCTTGATCAACCTGAACTTCTTCAAAGGTATTTTATCGCATTTTATGATTTGGAATTTTAATTTGAAGGAAATTGGCGAAAAGACTGATTTTTGTTTTGTTGAATAATGTTCATAATTTGAATCGCATTTTACAACTTGGAATTATTATTTGTTGGAAATTAGTGACATTAAATTTTCTAAAGACAGATTTTACTTGCGCAAATATGCTGAATAAATGTTATTTTTTATGAATTATATGTTGCTGTTGTTATGAGCTACTCGCATGTGTTTTTTGTTTGATGCTGGAAAATTTTCGCCATTTTTCTAAAATGATAATGGTAAGGATTGGATTTCGATAATACCGTGATTTAGAACAAATTAGTGAGGGAGGGTGAGAAAGACACATGCACACATTTGTTTACTGGCATTAGGATTACATTGTTTGTAGAATCATATTCATTTTGGGGCCTATAGAGTGATGAACTTCAACTTTGATGAATTGTTTGTTATTCATATCCTTCTAGGGTATAGAGCATAGTGGAGAATGTAAGAAAATTGAGAAAATAATGGAAAAAATATTCTAAGAAAAATAACATCATTTTGGGGCCAACTATTGTTAAGAAATATACATAGATCATGAGCAACCAAAGATTTCTATTCTCTATCTCTATATGACAAATATGAGAAACAAATTCAAAATTATTATCAGGTTGATGGATGTTTAGCACTTCTGACAATATTTGGGAATTAACTCACGAAGTAGATTAGGGGGAGCAGTCACATTAATGCCCCAAAACTTGAAGTATGTTCAATCATTGAGCTTAGAGATTGGAAAACCAAAAATTATACCCTTTCACGCCCTTCAATATAGCTATCAAATTGATAGTAAATTACTACGTAGTAAATTAATGCTTTGATTGAATGCTTTGAATTTGTTTCAACTGATCAATGTGTTATTATTTGGTTAGGCATGTGCACGGAAAGAGGGTTCTTGTGGTTACAAACACCACTGTTGCACCTTTGTATTTGGATAAAGTTATCAATGCTTTAACTAAAGATAACCCGAACGTATCAGTAGAAACTGTGATTTTACCGGATGGAGAGCAGTATAAGGACATGGTATGTGTCTTTGACTTCGACGTTTGCTTAATAGTGATTGACTTGGTCTTTTAATACATGATTCTTTTTGGTATGATAGGATACTCTAATGAAAGTCTTTGACAAAGCTATTGAGTCAAGGTTGGATAGACGGTCCACATTTGTGGCCCTTGGAGGTGGTGTGATTGGCGATATGTGTGGATTTGCTGCAGCTTCTTTCCTGCGTGGAGTTAACTTCATTCAAATTCCAACTACTGTTATGGCCCAGGTTTGATCCTGACTTATTTATTGTTTTACATTACTATGTAATGCTATGTGTATGTGTTTGTGCTGATGACATTCATGTTCAGGTGGATTCTTCAGTGGGTGGAAAGACTGGCATAAACCATCCGCTGGGAAAAAACTTGATTGGGGCTTTTTACCAACCTCAATGTGTACTTGTTGACACTGACACATTAGACACACTGCCTGACAGAGAATTGGCATCTGGGCTCGCTGAGGTAATAAAATATGGTCTTATTAGGGATGCTGAGTTCTTTGAGTGGCAAGAGAAGAACATGGATGCATTGATGGCAAGGTATTTGAATCAATCATCAACTCCTAATTTTTTTCACCAGCACCCCTACCCCACCACCTGTTAATTTTAGTATTTTACCTTCTAACAAATGGAACTGTTGGTTATGACTTCTTTGAAGGAGATCACATTAACTTAATAACTGCATTATATGGTATTTAAAGCCTTTAGCCAACACTGCAATTTGTCTATTTTTTCACCCTGAAATCAAAACTGTGTTGTACAGGTTATGTAACTCTATGGGATCTTTGGGTTTTGTAGTAGGCTAAAGAAAGACAATGTGCACTTTTAGCTGGTAACTTCAACATTCAGGAAGCCTTTTTGAGGGAATGTACCCAAATGAAATTAGTAATTACAAAATGAAAACAACTTGTAGCTTTCATTAGTAATGATGCATCATTGAGCTGGCTGAAGAATGGTTGCCTAATTAGTTGCTTATGCTTCATACTTTTCACATCATCTTATCTGAACATTTAAAAACTTATCAGGCCTTATCCGCAAAATAGACTTGCTACCCAATGAAATTGATTTTCGCAAAATATATTGTTTCATGGTGAAAAATGAGACATTAGTCTGCTTAAAAATTATAACTTATAAAGCATCGAGAAAGCTAACAGTTTGCCCATCCCCTTTTGTCCAAGGTGTCCGAATGGTTGTATTCTAAGGATCATGGTTAGGCAAACTTTGGCTTTTCAGTCTTTTATTTTTATTCCTAGTTACTGAAGGATATATTTATTGGTTATTAGAATGCAAAAAGATAACCTATCGTGCTAAAGAACGCGTCAGGATTCCAAATACTATGCTATGTGACAATTTGGCTTGTTTGACATAGTTTGGATGTTGATACCCTGGGTAGATAACCATACTACATTTTTTGAAGTTTTTTTTTTAATGAATGATGATAGTAAGTGACAAGAGGCTTGTTTGACATTGTTTGGATGTTGATGTGGTTTTAGAGTTTGAGCTTATATCCATCATGGCTGACTAAAAGGTTATGTCTATTGGCTTGATTTGCAGGGATCATGTTGCCTTTGCATATGCAATAAAACGCTCCTGTGAAAACAAGGCTGAGGTTGTATCTTTGGATGAGAAGGAAGGTGGACTGAGAGCAACATTAAACTTAGGTCACACTTTTGGACATGTGAGTTCTATAATCCCGTGATATTTTTTTCAAATTCTTTCTTACTGAAATTTATTTTAGCCAAGCTGTTAACACCTTGGAGAAGAAAACTTTTGAGGCAGTGTCGGGCATCTGTGAAGTATCTTATATGTTCTACTTGTAAAACGTGCCTTAAATCCATTATAAGCAATTGCTGAACTGAACAACATGTAAATATGTAAGCAATTAGTATTGCATATCTAAGATACACCCTGTTGAGAATTTTGAAATTGAAATTTCAAGCCTGAGCTCTGAAGTCTGAAACCTGGGCTTAAATTGTAAACACTTGCAAGTACTTTATAGTTAGGCTAACTCAGATTTTCTTTCAATCAATATTTACTTCAACTGTACAAGTGAACTTAAGTTTGAGTTGTTTCAGTATTCATCGTCTAAATGAATCCTGTAAAGTTTGTAGACCCAGTAACCATATGATGTGGGACCACATGTTTTCACCTTGGAAAGAGTTTTGGTTTGTGATGTACATGTAAATTTCATTGGTGTTGAACAGTTTGGCTGTTTTGAATCCCTTTTGCAGGCAATAGAAACAGGATTTGGCTATGGCCACTGGCTTCATGGAGAAGCGGTTGCAGTTGGAATGGTATGTCTCTGTCAACCTATTCACTGGCTCTTACGTTTTCATCATCTTCTGCTGATTTGGATTTTTTATGTTCAGGTCATGGCTGTTGACATGTCACACCGTCTTGGTTGGATAGATGAATCACTAGTTGGGCGTGTTCATAACATCTTAAAAAAGGCTAAGCTACCTATTGCACCTCCTGAAAGCATGACTGTCGAAATGTTCAAGTCCATTATGTCGGTAAGCTTAGATGACACATACTATTGTAGTACTTTTAATTTTTAAACATTTGAAAATTCATAATAAGCCCATGCTTAAATTCACCTATTGTGAAGGACATATTATATAGTTAGAATTATGTCATATCTTTCATTATGGGAGATTTAGACTATTTGCCAGCTCCATTTCTTCCAGACAGAAGGATTACTAATTATATACCTATCATAAACTTATCTATGTCCATGTAAATCTAACTGGCAGGTCGATAAGAAGGTAGCTGATGGTGTGTTGAGGCTCATCCTTTTGAAAGGTCCCCTTGGAAACTGTGTATTTACCTCAGATTACGATAAAAAAGCACTGGACGAAACTCTGCGTGCCTTTTCCAAGTCCTGATTCGTGATATTAGTATATACCCACTATTCTTTTTGTAACCAGTGGATTGTCAAGCAACCATACCATAAAAAGTGTATCAACTCAACTATATGAATCATTTGTTGTTTTTATGTGTAGAAACGGAAATAGTTTCTGTTGTGAGATGAAATACCTGATAGAGTGATGATAGATACACGATGTAATATAACCCTAATAATTATCAAGTAGAAGTTCTCGAATTAGCATTTTTCCTTATGGGAAGCTTCTCCATCGAATGATCCCGAGTTTAAATAAAATTCACCATGTACTCATACTGCTCGATGTTTAGTTGTTTACAATGTACACTAACCATTGTTCAATGCCTTACCTACGCAGGACAGCTCAAACAAGGATCATTCATTTACGCAATTACACCAAAATGGGCACATCAAGTGGTAGCTGTATATCTATTCAAAAAAAAAAAAAAGTGGTAGCTGTATATTTATTCTAAAACACTTATGCATGCATACAACTTGATCATTGATGACGACGTGCCCGTTCTTATTACCAGTATATACTATACAGTCCATTTTAATAAATTGACATGAAACTTTGAATATTATTATAATCCGTATGTATTTGGAGCATTTGAGAATTGAGTGTGATATCAACCCGATTTCACGGATGAACAACTACCTGTTAATGGTCCCCCCTAACTTATACCCCTTCTTTAATCTTCACTTATGGCTTCAAACTACTTCCAGAGTCTTGATGTTTAATTTCCAGTTTTCAAACTCGTGATTTCCGTGTTTTGAGCTGTTGTATTAAGGATGGCAATGATTGAATGGGATGACAAAAAAATAATTCGAGAATTGAGTTCGAGTTGTTCTAAAAACTTTGACGAGTTGAGTTATGGTCGGTTCAAATTCATATGAGAAGTAAATTAAGAAAAGTTTATGTTACAAAAGTAGTTTCTAGTCTTTCTACAAATAAATTTTAAACTTGCCATTACTAATTCACAATAACTCAAAGTTGACTAATGTCCTATCCGCCAAATTATGCTTGACTACTTAAAAATGTCATTATAGAAGTCAATGCATTAAGTTACAAACCAAAATACAAAAGTCAATGCATCTACATGTGGGTATTATCTTTGTATTGGGACATTATAACCATACAAATTCTCATTTTATCAATTGAATATGTGATTTTCCTAGGATTAGTTATTAATTAATCCCTAGCTACAAAATCGACAATCAGAACACCTGATCAATATTCGAAACTACATGACTCAAATTGATGATAAATACCACCAAAATTAACCCATCAGCTCTCTTAAAATAGATTTTAAAATTACGAGTACTTGACTTGATCAAACTCGACCTAACCTACAAGTAAAAGACACATACTGTAATTCTAATAATGTCTCAATTTATCTAAAACCCGATCTGTCTATCCTAACAACACGATTGCCACCTCTACGCCTCGCCTATCTCTACGGTAGTTATGCAAGGGGGGATAAAAACGAGAGGAAAGAGGGGAAAGGCGTAGGTAGTAAAGCGTAAAACACGTTAGAAGAAGAAACAATCACCCACAAAAACAAAAAAAATTAAAAAAAACACACATTATTCATTCATTGAACGCTTCAACGGCATTGTTTCCCGGTTCTCAGGTAACTCCTCTCCTTTCTTCTCTTTTACCTTCTCTCTCTTTCTCTCTCTCTACTTCAATCTTCTTCCCCCAATTTTTTCTCTGATTAATCTTTATTACCAGATCTATTCACATTAGGGTTACATTTTTCGTCATTTCTTCCTCTCAATTTTCTCCATTTTTCATCCACATTTTCATTTCCTCAAATTAGGGCTCCGTTTTTCTAGGGTTTCATTTTTGTTTTTGTTGCGCAATCTTTGATGTTGTGATCGGGTTTCAATTTCTTCTTTTACAGGTTCCTTCATGTGGTGTTGTAATTGAGAAGCGATTTTGATTTTTTTTTTTCAATTTTTTTGAATTTGAATTTGGGGGAAAATTAGCTTTGTTTTTAGTTTTTGATTGATCAAGGTGTAATTTGAGGGGGTTGAATTTTGAGGAGAAGAAGAAATCGTGATTGTTGAGAAAAAAAATGAGTGCTTCGAGGTTCATAAAATGTGTTACAGTTGGTGATGGTGCCGTTGGTAAAACTTGCTTGTTGATTTCTTACACCAGCAACACCTTTCCTACGGTCTGTTTTCTCTCTCTCTTTCGTTTCAGAACTTCGCTTCGATTTCATGGAAATTATTTGATTGTTTTGTTAAATTCGTCTCGATATATACTTTTACAATCATTTTTTTTAACTGTTATGTAAGGTTTCAATTGTGCTTTGGGAATTGTTTTGAATTGTGTGATTCATGGATTTGATGTGGATTGTTTTTTGAATTTTAATGTTGAATTCCAGTAATTCTTCAAATTCAAGGAAAAAAAAAGCAATTAATTTGGTAATGATTGAATTTCTAGTTATGTTGATTTTTTTTTTTTTTTTGGGTGCAATTGGGTAAAATTTAGGTTGATGCAAACATTTAAAGGCAGTTTTAGGGGAATTCAGCCATTTTTGAGCTTGAGGATTGATTAACAGTGTTTATAATTCTGATGATATACGATGTTAGTCATGAATAGTATGGTTGATTATTTTTTTATTTTTATTTTTTTATTAACGTAAGGATTGTCTGTGGAGGAGGCGAATTGAGCGTTTAGTTTAGGATTGCTGTTAGTTTCTTCCTTTTACGCGAGCTGTATTTATATAGACAACTCATTTGAAGATTGGATTCAAGTTTTGTGAAAGAATTCTGTTTCTGACCACACAATCATGGATTTTCCTGTCAGGGATATATTTTTGGTTACCTTGCAAAGTAGGAGATGTATTAGTTTCTAGTAGTTGTGATTGTAGTTTGTACCTTTGCTTCTTCTATTGTAAGTTATTTAGTTTGTGGTCGGGAAGTTTCTGTTTAGCTGGATTTGATGAGATTATTTGTTTTTGGCTATATCTTGCTCAGAACATTAATATGATTTGTTCTGTTGAATTCCTTGGGTTTTTGGTTACTCTGCAAACCTCTTTTGCTAAGACATTCTGTTTCAAAGGTTTTTCTTTGATGTATTGAAATCAGATCATTCTGTTACTCTGATTTCCTTTGGTACCATGTGTCATTTACGTGTTTAAAACTGTCATCAGATATGACCCTTGAGGGATTGCAAAATATAGAAAACATGACGTATCCATGTCAGATATTCTTAAATTTGTGAAGAGTCTGAATATGAAATATAATGCAAGTAGTTTGTGAATTGTGCTGAGCTCTACTTCCCAAATTGTTGGTCCTGTTCTGCTATTCTTTTATTCTCTTAAATTTAAATCTTTGATGGAAACAGGATTATGTGCCCACTGTCTTCGACAACTTCAGTGCAAATGTCGTTGTTAATGGGGCCACAGTTAATCTGGGGTTATGGGATACTGCAGGTAATGGCTTTATATCTGCTGATTAATCTCTTTGGTTGTGTACTTAATTATTCTCTTTGTACGACTCAAATTGTTATTTGTGTTACAGGACAAGAGGATTACAACAGATTAAGACCTTTGAGTTATCGTGGAGCAGATGTCTTTATTCTTGCTTTCTCCCTCATTAGCAAGGCTAGTTATGAAAATGTTTCTAAGAAGGTAAACATTGTTTGAATAGTTGTACTACTGATAAGGAAGCATTAATGTGAATGAGACTCTTGGTGTTTGCTAATGAGCTGTTGTGGCCACTTAATTTTCAGTGGATTCCCGAGTTGAAGCATTATGCTCCTGGTGTTCCCATTGTTCTTGTTGGAACAAAGCTTGGTCAGAATCATACTTATCTCTTTTGTTTTGTCATTTTGCATTTCTGTCTTATACTGTCATTTCTTTAGTGTAGTAACATTTCTAGAAGTTCTGATCACCCTTGGAAATTTAGCTTTTTTTTTTGGGTTATCATATACTATTTGAGTTTTGATTTCGGTAAATATGTGCTATTTTTATATCTAGTTGGTTGAGAATTTTTCTGGTTGTTGGAACCTTTGTGTTCTCATTTAGCAAGCTTAGCTTTCTGTCTCTGATAAAGGGTCTTTTAATTTAATTTTCTGACGTAGAAGTTATTCCTACTTTTGATGCATGACATTAGATCTTCGGGATGACAAGCAATTTTTCATAGATCACCCTGGTGCAGTTCCAATCACTACAGCTCAGGTAAAAAAGAGTTGTACTCTGCATATGTTTCCCTATGGTCTGTTATGTTTAGAAATCACATGGACCAAATTATTTCTGTTGTTGTTCAGGGTGAAGAATTGAGGAAGCTGATTGGTGCTCCTGCTTATATCGAATGTAGTTCAAAAACACAGCAGGTGGGTATTTGTTTTCAGGTTGAGATAGTTTCACTTTCCAACTTGTTTGTGCCTTTTGAGTCACTAACTTTTGAACTTTGAATTTAAAATGCAGAATGTCAAGGCAGTATTCGATGCAGCCATTAAGGTTGTGCTTCAACCACCAAAGACAAAGAAGAAGAAGTCGAAGGCACAGAAGGCTTGCTCCATATTGTAATTGTGTCAGTTGTAAAGAGAAACAAGCCCTAGTTCGAGCAATCCATCTCGCGTTCGACCTTTTTCTTTCACAATCAAGCTTGAGGATACAGGCAGGCTTTTTTAGCGTATGATTTCTTACTGATTGTACTTAGGTTCTTTTGTGGAGCATCAGGTTGTTTCTTGTTGCTTTCTGGCATTACATTACCATCTAATTTGTGGTTTTGGTTCAGTATTAAATATAAGGTACTGGAAGATCCCAGTTTAGGAAAGGACCGATATTTTTCCCCCTTAACCCTAGCAGAGCAGTTAAATTCATTTCTTCACAACTACTTGTTATGAAGATGTTTGCCTCTGGCTACATTTTTTATGTCTCTTTGATTTCTGTAGTTTAAAGTTTAAATATCGCGCTATTTTTTCAATACGATGGTTTTCTCTGCCCCCTTTTGATTAGTTGATGCTGGAGTTGGTGCCCAAACAGTTCATAGTAGTTGGCTGAACCACTCTCCTTTTGGGAATCTTGTTTGCAGAGGTTGACTCCAACTAACATTGTGTTGGTTGAGCAATGAGCCACAGATTATAAGTATATTTATTTATGGTGATCATGATACTTTGTGTATGACATGATTAGATAGATTGTTAATGTAGAATATTTGGCTGTTCTTGGAATGTTTGATTATGTTGGCTTATTCTATTAGCCGCCCACGTGGTTGCTGATTTCCTGAAATGCGCATATTCTATGGCCGATTTTGTACGTCTGAAATAAATAATACCTTTGCTATATTGTATAGTTTCTGGTTAAAAATACGTTTAAAAGTGACCCGCTTTCACTGGGGGAGGTGATGAAATTATGATTGTGATCGCTCTCTGCCTGGTGATTGAATGACCTACTTGATTCGGCCTTTCATGAGTACATACTCAGTATTATAGGAATGACTCTGAGGCTCATACGCTTGGGAGCATTGTGTTTGAAGTTCAGATTGAGCGTCCAGTCTGTCTATCTACAATTTCAGATTTTTTCACTCTTTTAAAGGAAAAAAACCTACCAAACTAGCTAACCCTCCTAGGTCAACTAACTTAATTGCATAGGTCAACGCTTGAGAGTAGAGGCAAAAGGTAAGGTTATCTCTTATTCCCAAGCATGTAGGTGGTGATGAGTCCCGAACCTGTGACTTTGGCCTTTAGATGTTCTTACGAATAATTGTTGTATGGCACAATGGCTCCAGCCACCAGGTATGGTCATCATCAACAATCTTTTAGTATGTCCTGTTTAGATTAGCAAGATAATATATAGCTGGATTAGCATCTATATTAGTGATGTTCTTTAGCTGGAAAGTTGTGCGCTATGTAAAATTGTAAGGCCAACTTTAGAGAAAAAAAAAAGGTTGAAGCAGGACACGTATGCTCATATTAACAAATTGAGACTGGCTAATTGGCTAAACAAGGCTTATTTTGATTGGCTGAAGTATCAATCGCATACCAAGTTTTGACTATTCTATATTTCTATAGGTAGCCAAACATTCAATCATTTGCCAAAATTATGTTAATGAGGGTATAATTATGCAACATCATTGTTATACAAACTTTGTTTATAACAATTACTCCGTATTAACTATGAACAGACAAATCTATTTAAAGGTTTGTGTCCTGAACTCATTATTACATTACATTTTATATTATGTTCTGGCGGAGTCCACTCACCTTCAACTTAATTTGAGAAAATCACCTCATACTTTGTAATTTTCGTTAGCAATAATTAAAGTGGAGGAAACAAGCCTCTCCACAACCCTCTTATCGCCATTGTTCTTACTCTCTTGGTGAGATGTGAATAACATTGTGATTAGGGAACGTAGTAATTCTTACCATCTAGCTTATATTCAGGTAACCTTCTATAAATGTGTATAAATACCTTATATTATGTATGCACACATCATGAGAAACACGTCTAATGCAATTATCTATCCAAGATGTTTTTGATTTTTTTTTTTTGTATGTTTCAACTTCTTTCATATCTTTGAGAAGTACTTCCAAAACCATTAGAATACAAAGAAAGCATAAGAATACAACAATCTGTTGGTAAATAAACAAATTTAAAGCTAAAGAGAAAGACAAGTTTAGAGAATCAGAACAAGCAAATCATATTAAAATCAATGTCCTAAAGATTAACATGTGGCATTGACTTTTCCTTTAATAAACTATCGCTTATAATACGAGTAAATGATTCTATTCTGTAAACACTCAGTAATCCCTGAATATAATTGTTGTGTAAAAAAAGCAGCGTTTTTGTCTGAGACAATGTGTGAAACAAAAAGTATACAAGTATGATATATTGATATTCCTAGGTGCTACATGAGGCTGTTCTAAGTCTGGCCGTTTGGGTGTCAAAACAATCGAATCGAAGCAATAATCCGAACCACAGCAGGAAAATGAGTTGATTCTGTTAATACTGGCTCTCCAAATATTGCCATATTGTCCTCACTTAACTGTCTGAGGTTTCTAGCAAAGAGCAAATGAACCGTGCTTTGACATGAAAACATAACCAAATTTGCATGTATTGTTCACCCATATTAGAGTAAGCCGAATAGTAGAATATGACAAATTGCTAAAGAGTGAAATGATGGTAGAGCTATAAACCGTTCCTTATAGAATCTTATTTTTGTCTCGATAATTAGTTTCAATATATTTATGTAACTTTTATAATGTTTAAAAAATACTATTTTGAAGATATCTTTTCAACTTTTATGTATGCATTAGAAACGGTTTAAAAAGTCAAATGAGACAAACAAAAGGGAACAGAGAAAGTAAACTTGGCAAAAAAAATTCTAGTCTTGAACTGAAAGACTCATCATCTAAATAGATTAAATTGAGGCGGACCAATATGAACAATCCATTTTTGACCTCTATCAAATTTGGGCGTGGAATTTGCCCACAGAATCATATAGCAAAAGGTTTAGATTGTGATTTGACATAAGGAGTACACATATTGATTATATTCAACATGTACATCATCTCTGCTCTGGACAAAAGAAATTAAATAAACACTTTTCATGTTACCAATTGTTGGTTAAATTAATGGATGGTGCATTGGTGCTCATCAGAAACTTTGAAAGGAATAACATCCAGCAATTTGGTAAGTCGGTCGATTCCCTGAACTATTAGAGGAAAATTTCATTCAGAATATATACCTTCCAGCTTTCAGTCCATTAGTTAAAACAATTTGAATTCTCTTCCAACATAAAGTATATTCTTTTGTCCTCTTATATAATAGACATGAAAACGCTTACATTTTAGCAAGCAAACCTCCCTTTTTCAGTTGCTCCTACTCGAAAAAGAAACGAAAAAACTGCTAAATACCAAGAACTGATAACCATCTAGGTATCAGCAAGATGGCGATGAAGAGGATTCTAAAAGAGCTTCAAGATATAAGGAGAGATCCTCCTACATCATGTAGTGCAGGTTGTCAAATCCTCCTAACACACAATTTTGCCATGCAAGTAATCTTGTCTTATCGAGAGAGGACTCTCTTCACTCGGCCTAGTTGTTGAAGAGAATCCCGATCTTAATCTCAGCTAATTTGTGTGTACTTATATTGTGCATTTCTTGATGAATTCAGGTCCTGTGTCTGAAAACTTATACCAGTGGCAAGCAACAATTATCGGCCCTGCCGATTGCCCCTATGCTGGCGGCGTCTTCCTTCTAAGTATTCACTTCCCCAGTGATTATCCCTTCAAACCACCAAAGGTAGGTCATTGCTCAGTTTATAACAAACTGTGTCTTTGTAATAGTGATTTTATTTTCACTAAAACTTACATGAGCATGAAAATCTGTAAAATTGATGACAGGTTGCCTTCAGAACCAAAGTGTTCCATCCAAACATCAACAATAACGGGAATATTTGCCTAGACATCCTCAGGGATCAATGGAGCCCTGCTCTCACTATATCCAAAGTTTTACTATCAATATGTTCTCTACTTACAGACCCAAACCCTGATGATCCTCTGGTACCGGAGATCGCTCACATGTACAAAAAGGATCGAACCAAGTACGAGACAACAGCTCAGAGCTGGACGCTCAAGTATGCAATGAATTAAGCACTCGAGTCTCTCCCCTTAAAGCATCAAGTTTCTTGATATTTTTCCCCCATTGTAACACTTCAGATTCAAACAAGGCTTTTTCTATGGCAAGGAAATGAATTTTATTACCAAATTTTGTTTCAGTCTCATCTTATGTACCTTGAAATTCCGAGTAAATGAATAAATTGAGTTCACACAGCACTGCAGTAATATAATGTCAAAAACTTTGATTATGGCAACAACGATTAACTTACAACTTATAAAGTGGTAAAATTACTAGGAATCAGCACCATTCAGACATGTATATTCAAGTATAAATGGAAAATTTCTCCAAAAAGTGGTAAAGATAGAAAGGGTAAATTATACACCATTTTACCAGTCATTGCAACCAAAGTAATGCCGCATAATGAAGCAACTTGCAGACACCCGCAAACTAAAGAAAACTTCAGATGCAGTGAGATCATAGTTAGCATAAGAGACCCTAAAACCATGCCCTCAGAACGAGGTCAAGCAAACAAGTCTTCCGTCAGGGAGACCTAACTAAACTGGTTACAAAAATACTCAAATATAATTAACTTGTGATGCGTGAAAATGCC
The DNA here is from genome assembly GCF_001683475.1 of Chenopodium quinoa. Lineage (NCBI taxonomy): Eukaryota > Viridiplantae > Streptophyta > Magnoliopsida > Caryophyllales > Amaranthaceae > Chenopodium > Chenopodium quinoa. The sequence goes on along the minus strand of NW_018742204.1, from coordinate 23,028,779 downwards.
TAATTACATGCAATCACAGGTTCAAGCTTTGACAGGTTCATATTTCTCACTAACTGCACCACCTTTTTGCTTTTGGAATTGGATGTACCGCAAAGTGCTTGCAAAGAAAGCCTCGGCAGCAGGATCTGTTGCAGCATTATCACTTTGGTTCTCTGTGGTAATTAATTCCATTAGATCCTGGATTGTATTGACAGTGATCTGGTTGTTCCCCTTCTCAAAAAAATAGAGGTACCTACATATGAAAGCAAATTCCAAAGTTAAGGTATGCCATGATTTATCATGAAAGTTCAGATATCCAGACATCCAGTACACACAGAGGACAAAATTCCTAGCAAGAAGAGAGCTTACTTATTGAGGATTTCAATGAAGAGCATAACTGATCCACCACTGCCCCGTGTAGCATTAGCCATCTGTTGAGCAGCATTTGCAATTTTTAGAGCCCGCTTCAAGCAAAGTAGAACCCTGCATATACGAAAACCAATTCACTTGAATTTAAGGAATTACAACAGTAGTAAAATCATAATTAGTCATCAATATTCATTTATTCAGTTTTGTAATTGCTATTCTTCAAAGAGTATTAGGGTTCAGCGGCTGCTACAAATTCCGACATATATGGCATCATTTTCTGTTTCTCTGACAACATAAGCTTAACTTTAGTTCTGTGGCTCATATATTAAAATTTATCCATCCCAGCAGTTGTTCAGCTAGAATCTGGAGATACATGCATTTTAGATTTCCTTCTCTTTCAGACAATAAGGTTAACTTTGAAGAGACACTCCGGGTAAAGGTACTGGCAAAGCATTGATAAATCTACTTGCCGCATTTCCCAGCATGGGGCAGCTATAATACTTGGTAAGATGCGCAGAAGTAAATGACTCAACTAAATTTCTAATTGTCATACACAACACAAAATCCCCACAAGGAGTAAAAATATAATGAAACATACCTCTCTCCATCCCTAACACCATCCTGGTCATCCGCCCAAAAGAGATGAGAGCATGCATAAACAGCTCTACATTGATCAGGTTTCTTTAAAAGCTTTGCAGAGTACTGCATATGTCAAATGGGTACTAGCTTAGCACAAATAAACAGTATAAAACAGATCATTTAACAGCACAAGAAAAGAAAAGGCTTTAAATAATACCCCTGTTGCTTTGTGTGTCAGAGTATCTCTGTTCTCAACACCAAAGACATGCATCCTTTGAAGAGTACCGATTATTAGGTATAGTGCAGTCACTTGTTCTCTGGAGCCCTAGAGAACACAAAAGCACAGAGAAAAAATGAACCTACAAATTATAAGAATAGATGGACTGGAAAACCCAAGTACAAAAAACCATCAACTGAAAATTCCATTACCGAAATTTCTTCCTCGTATAATATATATGCTTGAGTGAAAAATTCACAGGCGACAGGTTCCAAATCAGAGTCATTTGCAGCCTGCTAGACAACAGATTACTTGATGACAGATTTCACATATATTCATTCTAGCAATTTACGCAGAGGGTTTAAACCTTACCTCAGCACATTGCAGGTACAACCGCAATGCGAGCTCAGGAGCTGGAACATTTGAAAGAGCCTCAATAAGCTGAAAAAAAAAAGGCAAATATTTGTCCAGCCATCGTAGATACAAGAACTCGTACAGAAAGTGAAAAGACCAACAAATGCCAATGAGCAAACTTTCAACAAAAGATAGAAAAAGTATATATGAGTACGCAAAACGATATAATGTTAATCCATACACAGCACCCTTCAGTTTGAAGTTTAATTGTTGTCAGCGGTAATATTTGACATTATAGACACTGTAAGGATGATACAATTACTAAAAGATGTTACTTTCCCCTCCTCATCAAATATTGTTAAAAGAATAAGCATGATTTATATTAACAGAGATGGGGAATATTAACAGCATCCCATCCATTGCACACCAAGCACACTAACCAGCTGTCAGTTCAACTACGAAAAAAGGGCATACTTCGGTATGAAGATAGTTAAACATTTAAAAATAAAAAATAAAAGGATCTTAGGATATAATGAATAGTAGAGAAATAATAGCCAAGGAAAGTATATGTAAAAATTCATACTAATATAGTATAAAACAAACAGCTAATGTTACCATTGATGTGTGTTAAGAAAGATTTATCTAAACGCTCAAACATCATAAGGCATGACACACGGGTCACTTGCATAATAAATATTCAAAGATACCTGATTCAAAAGCTGAAATATTTTCTTTGGCGTACCCTCTACTTCATCACCAGATTTATCCACATCTTGGTTCTGAAGCCTTCTAATTAACTGTTTAATTAAAGCAAAAGATGAGAATTAGAAAGGTTCAGCAGAGTATAACAATTGACCTGTAAATTTGTTATCTAATAGAGTCTTGGCTGACTAAGCATTGGCACTTTACAGGTACCAAATAACTACCAGAGACAACCACGACAGTCATAAGTTACATGTCTCATAACTTGGGAGGATAAGATGCTTATTTGAGAAATAACACGTGAACAAATGAACGAGACCTATTAGGAGTCAAGAATTGAGTAAAACCTTAAGAGAGGAAAAAACAAGGGGTGGAACAGTAAATGATAGACGTTTCACTCCACCAGCCAATATATGCTTCCGCACTATATTTATAATCTGCAGATCAACAATAGAGAAATTAGGTATATATGTTAGCAAAATAACAAGCACAATCCTCTATTCCACTTGGACCTTTTGGCAATTTTTTTTAAGAGGAAATGTGTTTACTACCCAAGCAACTGGAAACAAAAATAAATAAATAAAATGCAGCTTTACGACCAAACATTGCAACAGGAAACTTTTCCACATAGCAATGAGCTTTAGTTTTCATAAATGTCACTATTACTTTAACCAAGATAAACTGCAGCGGTATTGTAGTTGTATTATATATACTTATGTCATGACTGCTTTTGGTACTCTCTTTCCAACATCAGCATCTTTTCAGTTCTCAGGTTGCATGCAGATAACATTGGGTTAGTTAACCCAAAACTGACTAGTAATATTCCATTCATAATTTAAACTGACAAAGGACAACACATTGACACTTCAGCAACAAATAACGTTACATATGCTGAGTTGTTGAGTGGACACCTATTTTGGACAGAATAAATGAAGAAACCTCATTAGTGAGAAGTACCTTGAACATCTCTTCTGAATCATCGTTGTGCAGCATTTGGATAAGGCGTGCTACTGCATTTTGTTCCTCCTTGAAGTCTTCTTCGTCATCCTAGAATATGACAAACATTCAATTTAACAACAACAACAACAACAACAGCCCAAAAAAAAAAAAAAAAAAAAAAAAAACATAACTAGCCATGCAAAATATTGGGCATAAGCAAATCATTTGTTCAACAGCCTCAAAATCCAGTAAGTTATGTGAAATAACAAAAAAAAACATATCAAATAGACAACCAACTATGAGCAAACCAGGGATTCTAGGCAACTACGTCACACTTCATACATATATATGTAAATGACTCCAACTGACCTCATCATCAACAGCACCATCCGTGTCCTTCATAAGCCCTTTTATTAACTCAAACAATGCTTCGACCTACATACAAGATATCCAAGAGCATTAGGCAGGCAATATCAAAGCAAAAATTAGAAATGTGAATTAAATATATACCTTATCACCCGTAGATATGTAAGTCTCGTTTTTCATAATACTTTGAATAATAATCTTTGCCATGACTTTATTAGTTTCATTGTCAAGGTATTCCATCACCCGAGGATAATTAGAGAGCTTCAAGGCAGTAATAACACTATTATATTTATCCAGCGGAGCACTCAGAAGTGCAACAATTTGCTTTGTTGCCTTGCTGTCATTAAGTTTCCCAATAATGGAGAGTTTGTTGACGCAGGATCCCTGGGTGTAAAGAGAAAGAGCAAGACTTTGTAGTTTGTATTCATCAAAAGTAATGATAATTATATGGATGAACAACAATTTAAAGCAGACTACTGACCAGTAATAAGGAAGTTCATATAAGATCCATGCATGGAAATTAATAAGAAAAAGCATCAAACTATCTCATAAAATTAAGGCCAATCACCCAAAGTTTCGGTGTGACAAACCAAAACTCACTTACATAGGAGCAGATATATATATCAGCACTAAGATGCAAAACGACCAAAAAAATTATCTTCGTATTAAAGAAAAATTTGAAGATAATCAGTAGGCGTGGCATTTCAGCATTAAGCTGCACAAAAGCTTCACATCAAAAGAGTGGAGTGAGGGCAATAATCGATACACAATACAAAGGAAGAAGTTCAGTTGCTGGAGGGAGCTTCCTGAACAGGAGGTTATTCAAGACTTTAAATTCAAGGATACTGGGTATTTGGAAAGTTCTGAAGGCAAAAATTTATGTCGCTTTCCCAAGTCTTGAGATGAAGGGTGTTCAATTGATGCATACTATTATAGATGCATGCAATTTATTGCTTATTCTGAAAATGACAAGTCATATGCTAGATTGACTATTTCAGAGGAAGCAGATGCTTCTCAATTGCATGGAGTAAAGTGTAAAACTGTCAGTCTTCATGACACTTTTGTAGGAAGAGCCACAGGAATATTGGGCAAGAATCTCACAATAGTCTACAAAAGCAAAGGCAACAAGAACCAAAAAAAATAAAAAAAGGAAGGAGGCATTGGTCCAATATTGATACTAGTGAACTGAACACTGATGGATCTTGGCAACACTAACCTTTTAGCCTTCCACTTTATAGTATATTCAACCACCAATGGTATCTGTTCAACTATTATTGTATACAAAGTTATCAGCCTATTTATTTAAAATTCAACTCCAAGATTTACACACATTTACCTCAGAAAGTTCTACACGTTGGTCAAACTTTAAGCATCTACAATTTTAGCACCATTTAAAAAAGCCCAAGTTATACATTGTTTTCAATTACTTCTCTGCAGATTCTAGCTTCACTCTTACCTAAGGAACTGAATCGTTGTTACTCTTTTTGGCTAGTAAAAAAAATAATAAATAAATAAAAATTCAACTCTGGCCGTGCTGGATAATAATTAAATAAAAACTTTTTATAGCAAGTACACAGCAAAGTTCCAAGGAGCAGTGCAATTTGATTTCCGCCAATCTGAAGATGCTTCCCACAGAGATCAAGTCATGGCTTCCAAAGTTTCAATTACACACACTTTAGCTAAAAAGCATATCACCTATTCTTTCACACTGTAAACTTAAATAGATTACACTAATGAAATTCAAGCAGAATACAAGTGCAAAAAGAAAATTTTGCAATCACTGATGGAAGAGGCACAAACACTACATGCTCTACTTAATAACAGATTGTGCAAATCTTACAGCAGTAAAAAGAAAATACTGATGCAGCTTGTCAGAAATATGAAACAAAAATCATCTCAGACAAAGGAAATCAATGTACTTGTGAACAAACATACCAATACTTGATCAGCATAATCAAGCCGATCAGGATGAACATGCAGGGTAAAGGTAAGAAGCGATGAATACAAAGTCACAACAGCAACAACAGGCATATCAGTTTGTGCTTCTATGATCTGCATTTGATAAAAATACAAAATCAGTAAAATTAAAAAATACAAATACTAATACAATAATACAGGATATTTCTTCCCCTTTTGGCCCTATCATCTATTGATAGTTAACTTAACATACCAATGGAAAGAGCATAGATAATTCAAGAAAGAAAAAAGTATGAGGCTAGCATTTCTACATGGTTGCACAACATCAATGAAGCAATCCGGGTAACTAACCTTCCCAATTGCACTGTTTAATTTCGAGAAGGCATCCACTTGCAAGAAATCCGGCAATACTGGAAAAAACCATATTAGTGACCCCAAAAAATAATAATAATAATAATAATAAAGAGGCAGCATAATTTTTGTTTGGATAAAAAATAATAAATAATTTTTTTAAAAAAACTTGGATAAAAATAAAAAAATAATAAATAAAAAAAATAGCTTTAATGGAGGCATCACTAAACTCACCTCTGGACTTGAGGCAGCATAATTTGAAAGCCTTTCCATCAAACTGGGAGAGAAACTGACTTGATATCAACGGATGGCTGGAAGAGGAAAATAAAAAAAGGTTACAGGCAAATTTATTAAATACTTACTATGAAAAATTGAGATAACAATACACATTTCAA